>NW_028227262.1:97622445-98072445 GCF_978045245.1 Mus caroli | reverse complement strand
CATAGGGATACAAGTTAGGAGACTTGATTTGGGGTGCAGGAAGTCTCCCTTACATCCTCATAAAAGCAGGGTTCTATTCCAGAACTTTAAACTATGCTCAGCATTGCTTTTCTTTTTTTTTTTTTTTCTTTTTCTTTTGTGTTTGTTTGTTTGAGACAGGGTTTCTCTGTGTAGTCCTGGCTGTCCGGGAACTCTGTGGACCAGGCTGGCCTCAAACTCAGAAATCCACCTCCCTCTGCCTCCCAAGTGCTGGAATTAAAGGCGTGTGCCACCACTGCCCTGCTATGCTCAGCATTGCTACATACAATTTTCTCTGAAAAGGGAAGACCTTATGGAGTCACTAAAATCCAAGCAAAAGTCTTGGGAAGCCAAGCCACAGACATTACTAATCAACGGCATGCAAAAGGAGGGAACTCTCTCTCAATTAGATCTCAAGAAAGATCTGTTGATTGATTAGCCAAAGAAAAATTGCTTTAATACTTCGGGGGATGTTTGTAAATTAAATAAATGTGCTTGAAAGCTTAAAAGAAAGCAAAAAGGCCACCAATAGGCAGACGAATCTAGCAGACAGCCCTAGCTAGGTTAGGCAGGAATATAAGCCAATCCAACCATGACACTTCCTATCCAGGCAGTAGGGGGCTTTCAGTGGAAAACTTACAAGCCTGCAAATATCTCCATGCCCTTCATCCAAAGCCCTCAAAGGTTGGCTAGCTCAGACACAGATACTGGCTACAGCTGCTTCACTGAACATGGAGTTTACTCCCATATAACAGCCTCCCCAGACCCGAAAACTTTTTATTCAAGTTTTATTAACCCAGATTTTAACTGTCTGTATAATTTCATACCAAAACCAATTAAATTAGTGAGATGCTGAAAATTAGTAACAAAGAAATTGATATTTCTGTTTTGTTTATTTATTCGGTCGGTCAGTTTGGTTTATGAGATGACCTGTCTATATTAGCCTAGACTGCCCTTGAACTCGTGGTCCTCTTGACTCAAGGCTCTGAAGTGCTGGAATTGAAGGCTTGTGTTACCATGCCTGGAGGTGATTGTTAACCATCATCAATTTAGGATCACCCGGTTGAGGCTAGAGAGAAGGTCCATCAATTAAGAGTACTGATTGCTCTTCCAAAGGTTGCTCTATCTACCTTCAGGGCAGCTTACAACTGATAACTCCAGTTCTAGCAGATCTGATGACCTTTTCTGGCCTCTGAGTTCACCAGACACACATGGTACATGGACATACACGCAGGCAAACATGCACACACATAAAATCAAATAAAAATTTAAAAACAGAAACAAGCAAAACCCCTCAAACAGGATGATCCAGTTGATTGCTTGGCATTTGTTTGGTAAGGACCTATGAAATCAGCACAGAGGCTTCCCAGTTCTCCTGCCCTCCTGAAATCTGCCTGTAGACATTCTTTCTTCTCAGTTAGACAAGGCTTGTTTGCAGCTCCCCTGAAATGGCTGTGAGTGAAGTCTAAGAAAGTGGGGCTTCCAGACCCCAGCAGTGTGGGTGACATCAGCAAATCACCAGCTCCTGCCATGTGAGCCACAGGGATCTGTGATGTGTGAATCCATGATGTGTGAGTGAGACATCTTGTCTTCTTTTATTTGGGGGTCTTAGTGTGTCTCTCACAAACACAGGAGCAGAATTTTAAATTATATAACAAGTGAGTGGTAACTGTATTTTAAAAAAAAATTATACCAGCAGGAAGGAACTAGAGAATGCTCATGCCAATTTTCTTTCTCAAAAAATGCATGGAGAGAATACAAACAAAAACAAAACAAAACAAAAAAAACACTAAAATATTGGCTGCAAATTTGCATGGCCATGGAAAATTCTACAATCTTCTTTCCACAGCAAGTGACAATGAAACACCACTTAACTTCATAGAGAGATTTTTCTCCCCTCGTTTGCATGGGAGTCAATGACAGAAATGAGGAGCGGTTGCAGTTTTATGGGGTCCAACTTCTCTCTGTGGAGCCTCGGTTGGTTTTTATAATTGAAAATAAATTTTATAAGTCACTCGTTTTTAATTTAGGAAAGCCCAGGCCACTCATCACCTCAGTGATCTATAACTGAGGAAAAGCAATTCCATGTTAGGGACTGTCTGACGGTCTCTCAGGCATGGCACAGGGAACCCAGACGAGAGCATGGCCGCAGTGTGTGCCCTGAGGTGCACCTGCCTCTGAAAGCAAAGAGACCTGGGTGCCACTCCTAACTTCCCTCCACATTTCAGAAGCCAAGTCCTTGTTTTCCATTGGGGTTTGGGGGAGCATTTGGGGAGGGAATTTACCTCATCACATTTTCATCTATCTTAATTTAGACCTTTCCATCTGTGGAATTGGTGATTGATAGCCCCCAAACACATAAACACTCTCCACCTGGACAGAAGACTCCAGGGACCTCGCTCTCAGAGGTGTGGGATCAAGGTAAGAAGAGAGAAAAATCCGAAAACCAACTTCTCACCAGAAGTGAGTTCCAGGATATGCTGGAGGAGCTGCAGAAGGTGAGAGTTTCTGGATGCTGTTACTTTGCAGCAAATAGAAATTTTGTAGCTTTATCTACTACCAGAACTCTCCTCCAAAAAAAAGAAAAAAGAAAAAAAGAAAATGTAGCCGATGAGGGAGAGAGCAGGAGCCCCACCGTCTCATTTTTAACAAGGACCAGCTGAGAAATGAAGGCGCACACCACACAAACCATCTCATGTCTGCCAGTTCATTTCCTGGCCCCCAAAGGGGAGGGGGGAACCTCGTGTTTCCTCTTATGCAGGCCAAACATGGCGGAGCACCAAGGGAATTCTGAATGGAATCAATTGCACTTGTTACTAACTGAGTTTTCTTTTATTCTTATATTACCGAGAGCTGGATACTCAGCTGCAAGCAATTATAATGAAGAGTTACTGAGTAATGGTTTCCAGATTGCTCCATGATGGGGCATTAATTGAAAGGGACAATTTAAGAGCTCGGGCCATGTAAATGCATTTCTTATTCTGTCAGATTGAGAAATTTCTCCATGCAAAAGACTGAAATGCTCGGAGCTGATAAAGACTTAATTGTGCCCATTTAAATCCAGCGTTTCTGAAATGAGTTTCATGTCTTTAGGAAAAGAAATATAAAATAGTAAACCTGTGGGTGTATTCATTCAATCAGTAGACTTTCCTAAATGGCACCCTTGTCTGCTGTACTCAGGTTAGTGGGGTGCACAGGTTGCAAAGCATCCGACGTGAGTGCCGTTGCTCAGCAAGGTCAGTCGAGCTTTCTAGAACACATACTTTTCAAGGCCAAAGCTCCTGTGATGTGTAAGCATCCTCTCACTCTCCCTGGCTTTTGGCCCTCTCTATGCAGACTTTAAAGTTTTAGATTATATTTTAAAACGTGAGTTTTAAATGTCTGGGTGTGGTTTAAAGTGCAAAGCTTCATTTTAAGTGGATTTACATGCAGATGAAAATAGGCTTCCACAGGGCTTAGCCAGCATGTCCATAATCAGAAAACTTTTTTAAAGTGAATTTTTTTTTTATTTCCCTGAGTCCCATTAAACACCATTTTCAAAGGGATTTTCTGATAGGTCACACTGGACGAGCATAGGAAGAGTTACAACCAAGGAAAGAAGGTAGTCTCCATCTTTCTGTAAAAGAAAAAGTTAATGTTGGTTTTAAAGGGCTAATTTCAAATTCCTGCATTACTGAATTAGCAGGGCTTTATCCTGGAAAAGAGAAAAAAGAGGGATGTAGGGAAAGAGGCAGAAAGGGAGTAAGAAAGAAATGAAGAGAAGGCAGGAAAAGGAAAGATGGAGGATCGACCCACTGATCAATGGCTGGATGGACAAACAGAGGGACAGACACATTCTAAGAGTTAAGTTCAAAGTTGAAGGAAAGATGGACACTAGTCTATTTTCTAAATTGAAGTTGCCATCTGATAATTAAACGTTTACATATCTGGATTTGCACAAAGGAGCTCTGGCGTTGTTGAGCGTCCCTATGAGCCTCAATACGAATCGTGCTCTGGGCAGTGACGTGGGCAGAAGAGAGATGCTGCCGACCTGGGGAAATTCAGACCACCCAATCAGAGATAAGGGGCAAAGAACCTTTGTCACTGTTGTCCCTTGCATTTCCCTTCTCACAAATTCATTCAGCAAGTCATGGTGACTCCATCTATGTCTTCAGACACTGGCTCAACACAAAAGCTAGAATAAAGATAACTGTCCATTGGTATGTCTTCATTTATGAAGTAATTCTGATATAATATCTCGAACCACTGTCTTTCATATTGGGTTAATTGTTCCTAGCACAAAGGCCCTGAAATAATACCCAACTCTCCTGGAGCTGTTCTTTGTTTGATAACAGTGAACGAAAGCTCAGGCAACACTGAAAATGTTTCACTGACCTTCTAAAGTCAAGATCATGTACCACGAGAGTAACCCTGACAGTTCTTAGACTGAGGTGCCTACAGTTGCAAGCAAAATCTTTTGAAAAGTTTTTTTTTTTTTGATCAATTTGGGTCAAGCTTGAGTACTTTCATAAATAACAAAATAATCTGAATTCCTTATTCAAATGGACGTTTAAGAGTTAAAAATGAGAGGAAAAGCATGATTTTGCCTTAGAATAAGAGAGAGCGGGATGACTTGGACATTTGCATATTGCTAGAAAATGACATTGTTCAAGATGGTCCCTTTTACCCACACACACACAAAAAAAATGTACAATATACACCCATCACTCTGTGGCCCCTTCTTCCTTTTCTCCATGTGTTTGGAAGTCTGAACTTTTAACTATAAAGTTCAAAACTCTGTTGTCTCCAACCAACCTCTTGAGTCTAAAAATAAACTGAGCAAGAAGACTTAGCTCATCTCTTTGGATCAGTTTGTGATTGTTAGTTCTATGCATTGTGCTGATAAATTATCGCCTCACTATAACTTGGCCTAAGAAATATTTATAAAATACCATAGGACCCATCTGTTATCCGGCCATTTCCTGGGTGGCTGCTATTCCCCGTGACAGCGAAACACCTGAGCAAACCCAGAGACTTCAAGCCGAGTGAGCTGAAAGCAGCAGGCTTCAGATAGGTTAGATTTGGTCCAAAGGTTCGCTGTTAATGCAGCTTAGTTGTGTCCTTCTCCTTCCTCCATGTAGGTAGAAAAAAGAAAGCGGGGACACATTGTCATCTGGTAACATAGTTTATGCTGAAAGAGTTTGGACAAATACATACACATGTAATTGAATAATGTACGAGTGTGACCACTGCCCCAAAAGAGATTCCTTGTAACCCTGGATCCTGAACACAGACTTTATTTCAATAGCTCACAGAAAAGAATGTATGTCGAGTTCACAGGTAGGCTGTGAGCAGTTTAGAAGTTGATTTGGAGGGCTATAGGTTTTGTTTTGTTTTAAGCTTTGAAGTCTTTCAAATATTGGGCAGATATTGTACAAATGAGCCCCCAAGTCCCACAGTTGGCAATTCCACACTTGCATGAAGCAGTTTTGCTTGAATTAGTACCTGGAAACACTACAACCATTCTGGTGTTTACAGGCTCCACTCAAGCAAAGCAGCAGCCACCACATTCAAGAGGGATTAGCAATCAAAAATTGCAAGCCTCCCATTGCCACACAAGCTGGCCTGTTCATTTTGTACAGATCATAAAATCCAAAACACGGCCCAGACCCCTGTCCAGAAATTGTTCACATCCTAATTTTAAAAATAGCTTTTATACTCGATGGTTCTCTTTTCAATAAAACAAAGATTTGTTTATAGCTACAGTTTAATTAAGAGCCTTCTCTAGGAGGAAGATCTGCAAACCAGGGACCTTTTTTTTTTCTTTTCCTTTCCTCCCCGCCCCCCCACACCCCCCTCCCAACTCAGCGTTGTTTGTTTACTGACTTAATTTTCCCTGAAGTAAAAATACACTTTGAAATGTAACATGTCATTATGTAATTTGTAGTAACAAAGTGCAGGCATAACAGCACATGGGGTGGCTCCACTCACGGCGTCCAGGTTGGCCACCCCCTCCCCATCTGATTAACAGCCTGTATAAACACACAGCCAACCAGAACCCTGGCCAGCACACACTTTGGTCAGCCATAAAACTGCCAGCCAAGCATGGACATGAGGGTTTTCGTCAGAAATCTTAATTTGGGGCAAATGATCAAAACTGAGACAACATGGCCCCAACCAGGACTGGAAAGGGCTAACCTTTTGTTTTCAGTAATCCTTCTCCAATCCCCAACCCGGGAGCGATGACATCACTGCTGAAGCTGAGCCGCTTAATAAGATGTCCCTGAAACACAGAGGTTCAGTGGCAACACCATCACATAGACTCTTAACGCCCTGAAGGAAAGGCAAGGAGAGAAAAAGTAAGGGTGTCTAGTGAAGGGGAAATCCTACAGTGTCAGAGTTGTTTGAAAAGACCCTATTTTGACATGCCGAGGATGGATTCTCTCTGTGTGCAAGGAAATCGAAAAGGCCTTCAGACCGCAGAAGTAAATGGAGCTTGCACAAAGAACTGTTTTGTTGGCTTCTGCCCGTTATTTTCATTGCTCTTTGGAAAAAAAATTAAACCCTTCACATGATGGGAAATTCAAAATGTGATGTAAATCAAGTATTTAGTAGGAAGCAGTTAATTTTATTTAGTCTTTAAAAGAAAGAAAGGAAGAAAGAAAAAAAAAAGAATAAGCTCACAAGATGGCAAATTTGTTTTCCCTGGAGCCAGCCAGTATTTTAGGACTCACTTCTTGACACATAATAACCGTCTGAGGGCCTGGCATGAGGTGCGGCACCTACACATATGTACAATGTAGCAAGCATAGCCTCCTCTTGGGACTGCACACCACCACAGGCTTCCTATTTTTTAGAATAATATGCTGGAGCTAATGAAGCTGATGAAGCCAGACATACCAAACAGCCACTGGCCTGGCCTGCCTCCCTGAGAGTTCCATCGTCCTGGAACTGTTGGCTTCATGGTAGTTCCTCACAGGTCTTCCATGGCTCCAGGCTAGCTCCTTGATTTTCAAGTTTTGCCCTGTTTGAAAAAGAAAGGCTGCTGGCTGTTTCTGCCTGCCACTCCCCTGCACCCCCCGCCCCGGGCACCTATAGTATATCTAAATGTGCTCACAGACATTTATTTTTGTGTTATAAGAACCTACCTCATGCCTTATTGTATGTGGCTTTACCTAAACAGTACAAGACTGTACAGTCACACTGAGGTATGCCTTTGGTTTGGTTTCTCAGGCTCTACACAAAATGCATACCAAATGTTAGGCTGTGGTTCTGCCTATTGCCACATTTATTTTGACAGATAAAGGACTAATTTAGAAAGGATCACAGTAATTTGCCCACAAACATAGCTGAAGTTCACCCCAAAATAACCTTATGCATGCGCAAGGCCCTTCCCTCTTGGGTACCTTTCTGCCCTTGTCTCAAAGTCTTAGGACCAGTGCTCAGGTAGAATGGGACTACTCCATGGTGACTGTACTTATGAGGTGACCTGGGACCTTCAGGAGCATGTCGGCCAGGGTATAAAAGCTATGGGTCCTTCAAACACTCAGCCACCGCACATCCCTCCAAAGTTCTGTTTTCCCACTTCAGTGCCCGTGGCCACACCACTGAAAAAAATGGCACCTCCTTCCTCAGTAACAAAGAACGTTCATGAGCAACGGGTGATGCGACGGGTGACATGGAAGTGCAAAAAGCAGAGCTAGTGAAGGCTTGTGCAGACCTGTGTTGTGACATGGGCCCAGCCTCTTGAGGACTCCAAGAGCAGTAGGCCGGTAGTGATCTGGCAAAGCCATGCCGGCTAGATTCAAGAGGGAGCTTTCTTCAGAAGTCTTGAGTCTCTGTGTTAATGGATCATTGTGTGCAGACTAACAAAGGCAGCTTCCTCCTCAGGGCTTTTTACAGCCTAAGACTGCTCCTCACAGGCACCTGCCACCAAGACCACCCTACCCCTCTCCCTGTGCAGCACCAAATAAACACACTGAGGTTCCAGACTGTGGTGGTGGAAGTTAGAGCACCCCACTGGATCCCAGCTTCACTGTACATGAGCCTGTGTGTCTTTCCTGTCTTCATCCCTCTACTATCCCTAGCAAAGGTTCTGGGCTCCGAGCCCTGGACTCCATGGGCTCTCTTATTCATCATGGATGGGGGAGGCCATTATCTACTGATTCAGGTTTCTCTGCTCAAACTTTTAAAAGGAATTTTAGATGACATTTCTTATTAGGTTTACAAAATAGTAGGTTTCCATGAGGCTTTTCCACAGACGCTTACTATTGGCTAACTCTTCTGATCCCCCAACTACTATCCCCTGCTGCTACCATATTGGTATCCCACCTCCCTTAAGGCCTACATGCACACACACACACACACACACACACACACACACACACACACAGAGAGAGAGAGAGAGAGAGAGAGAGAGAGAGAGAGAGAGAGTTCTTGTTGTAGCTTTCTGGCCCTTACAGGCACTCTAAGTTAAATAAAGTTTAGAAGCTAAGATATGTATCTAAGAGCACATGAGGGGTTTGTCTGTCCATCTGGGTCTTGCTCACCAAAGTCAGTTATGATTTGATTCCATTTACAGCAACCGCAAATGAAACTGCATTTTAACAGCTAACCTACAGAAACTGTTCATTCTTCCTTCTTTTTCCCTCCCGTATTTACCAAGTTCAACCACTTTTGGTAGATTTTTTTTTGTGGTATTTTCAAATAGAACAGATTAAATTCCATTTCCAGGACATAGTTTAATGAAGCATCATGCTTTGATATGTGCATATTAAGGCTCTGGATCACCCCCAATTTTATGTACTCAACAAGTAAATATCAAATTATTCCTTCAAGTATAGTTAAAAGGTAGAACTCCTACACACACACACACACACACACACACACACACACACACATACACACGAAGTCCAGCAGACATTTCCAAAGCGTCCACCTCAGAGGGTGCAGGCGTGTGCATATGTGCCTGTTCGTCTACAGAGGGCACAGGCACTCACTTGTCTACAGGAAGAGTTTCACTGTTGAAGGGCTTTCTTCTCCAAGGGGCATTCACCAACCCATTACAGCCCTCCTTTAGCCAATCTTCACGTTGACACCAGGGGAAATTAGTAGAAATACAATAGAAAGACTTCATAGGGTTGCCCCAATTGCTCTCCTGACAATGTTAAGAAACCTCAGCCTCACTGGCAAGACTCTGTCTCCACACAGATAGGCTGCATATGTAAAGTAAGTGATCAAAAGGTGTCCTAAGGCTTGCAGATCTCTTTGTTTCCTCAGCCCTCAGCCCTAACCCATGAGCATGCACACAGAGTAGGGTCTTCAATGTCTTCTGTCATAAATTAAATATCATTACACAGACAAGTCACTTTTCCACAGCCTCATGGAGCAAAAGCATAGCCCTGCTCCTATCAAAGGCTCTCCAGGTACCTGAATGTTGGCCTGCGCCAAAGGACATTTATATTCACAAATTCAAGCTGTACTGACTGTTGAAAGGAGAATAGATTCTCAAATGAGGTTTCAAATTATCCTCGCCTTTGAGATCATCGCTGCTCACAGTCCAGTATTTGTACAAGATGAAGTGATTTACTGACTCGAGCCTGGAAAATCTGGAGGGCGACTCCAAAAGGCAAGAACAGGCTGCCGAGTCAATCACTCAACCTGCCAGGGAAACTTTTGGTCGTTTCCAAAAACTGTTAGGAGACCCTGATCTGCATCCAGGCAGAAAAATCACTGAAGAGGCTGGAGGAGGTCGGCCACACAGCCAGCATGGAGAGCTGGAGTTTTTGGCAGGGCACTTCCACCCCAAAGGCAGACAGCATCCTGGAAGGGTGCTCACATAAACAAAGCGCACAGAGAGCTTCGACTCTGTACAAAGGCTCATCCTTTCTGAGATCAAAGCGTGTGCTGGAGCTACAGCCCAGTGGAACAGAGTGTCCTTTCTGAAATGTCCCACATGGGAGAAGAGACTTGAACTGGAGCCACAACCTTGCCACCTGCAGCCACTGGCTTCCACACTGATTATCACAAAGCTGGAGAGCTCATGGCTGCTGAAGCAACAGAAGATTAATACAGAGAAAACCTGAGAAAAGTTTCTGATGAAACTTGCCTCCCACCAACGCTGTCATCTATGTAGCACAGAAAGGGCTAGAAGTTGGTTCAAGCTTGTAGCCGGAAAGCCAAGTCGGGAGCCTCTTATGCTGCCTGTGGGTATGTGTCTGACGCCTGAGTTCCCTCACCTGCAGAGCGCACCTACTGCAGAGTGCGTAGCGAGTGATCAGCTCCTGTAACAGTCCTTAGAAGTCGCAGTTACTACCTGGAGTCACGCTGCCCAGGGTCTGGGCCTGGCACTGTCACTTAGTATGAACAGGAGGAGACAACCACCTCTGGGTAAAGTCCCCTGGTGTAGAAAAGTTTTCAATATAGTATTTGCAGCACTGCCATGGAGATTTGATTTTATACGCCACACAGTAGAAGTTCAGCAACTGGTACCTCAATTAATATTTTTCTTGGTTCCCAGTGGAGAAAGCACACAGAACTGGTTAGACTGGAAGAAACCTAGCAAGTGAAATTTAAGATCCTCCCAAGTCCTCACTGCTTCATCTATTTACCAAAGAGATAGTCTCTGGGGACAATTGAGTCCTGGGTGTTTTAGATACACAGCTTATTTTAAGACTGCAAAGACAACTAGGGCATGTTCCCAAATTGAACATCTGCAGGCAGATAGGATGACGAAATATATTAGTATTGAGGAATAACTTTCTCCTGTCTTCCTTCTTGGAAACCATCTGGGGTCTTAGCCTCCCTTCCCCTCATCCCCCCTATCACCAAAACTTGACTCTTGGCTGACAGTTTATCAGAGATAAATGGAAACACCTGAAAGCCAGTTAAGGCACCTGAGTGTGATCAGGTGAGGACCTCTAGGGGATGCATGCCACTGGCTATATTTTTTTCCCACTTCAGGCAAGTTGGGAGGTGATAAGTACCACTTTTTGTTAATTCGTTCATTCATTTGTTCATTCGTTCACCCAGTCACTCACCCTGAACACCGACCGGAGCCATCTTGTCGGTCTCCATGCCTGAAGTGCAAGGCCAGAGGCACCAGCAAAGTTAGAGGGGCTGTTGATCCTGCTTCTAAGAGTTTCTGTGAAAGGACATGACAAGGGCTCATTCAGGATCTCGTGTGACTCTTTAATAACTTCTCTTTTGTCAAGCCAAACTCTCTCTGGCTACAACATGTCATATCTATGGAGATGCAAGATCTAATAAAGTCATTTGTGCCCCGTAGCCATTCAGAGATATTTTTATGACGGTGAATGCTATAATAACCTCTTCGGGCATGCAAACTTTCCAGCTCTTTTTCTTCCCACGCCTTTATGCCATTCTAGACTAAACAGTCTCCATCTCCTGTGCCTTTTCTCCAAAGCTCTGACTCGCCTTCCCTCTAACTGGCTTGTTCTCTCGACTCATTCCAGCCTCTACGTAGCACTCAGAAGCCAACACACAGGTAAAACTCTAACGCTGAACAAGTATCCAACTGCACTTGAAGCGAGACGAGTCTAGGTGAGTTTCCATGCAGCCATCGTTCAGGGCTCAAGCAAGTTCCTCCCCAGCATTTCTGGATCTCAGTTTCCTCCAACATAAAGATTTTTAATCACAAAGAACATGACATTGTTCTGGGACCAAATCCGAGAATTGAATCCAGAAAGGTGCAGATTAACTTAAAAAGAGGAAGGAAGAGGAGACCAATCCTACCTAGAGCAAAGGCAGGAACAAAGGTCTTGGGGTTGAGATGTGGGGAACCAGAATGGCTAGGTGGAAAAGAACAAGGCAGAGGATGTGAGGTGAGGCCAAGAAAGGTTAGGGACAGACAGTGTAGAGCCTTGCTTGCCAAGGTAGAGTCTTTAAAGTTCCCATAAAGGTGAGTGTTGTAAACAGTCTGGCTGATGGGTGGGTAGGACATAGAGTAGGTCTGGGGAAAGTGGGAGGCTCCCTAAGTAATCCAGGATTGCAAAAGTGTGGACCACAGTGTCATCTGGAGAGAGAGAGGTGGACACATCTGGAAATGAGAATCAGAGCACTTATTGGCTCAATGGATGTGACAGGGGAGAGGGAGGTGCAGGGGAGAGGGAGGTGCAGGGGACGGCTGCCAAGGGCCTGACAGGCTCATGTTGGGTTGGTGGAGCTGTTTACTGGGAATGCAGGGGGAGGAGAGAGGCAGGGAGACAGTGGGAGTTCAGTTTGGGGCCACGCAGAGTCCTCAGTGCCTGGTGATGGCCAAGTCAAGATGTGGAACAGGCAACTCAATTTATGACCGGGAGCGCAGAGGAGTGTCTGGACTGGAGATATAAATTCAAGAGTCATCAGCACATAGATAATAATTAAAACCGAAAGCATGGATGAGATCCCAGAAGGAGGATGTGGACTGTGGAGGAGATGAGCCCAGAGGATCAAATCATGAAATTCTCCAATGATCTGTGATCAGGAAGGAGAACGCGTGCCAGCAAAAAAGGCTACAGAGCCCCAAGGAGTAAGCGAGACCCTGAGAGTGCCAGGGTAGCTGGAAGAGGGGAAGCCAACAAGGAGGCTGTCTGTCACAGCCACTGAGAGTCAGGGCCCTGAGCCAGGTCACATTCCTGTCAGATTTCAGAATATATGCTGTCTTGGGGTTCTCCATTGCCGAACCTAGTATGGTCAAAGTTATAACTTGCAACACCACAGCCCAACTTAGCAACGTTAAGTCACACCTCACTTTTCCAGTAACTTCTGCTATGCAAAATATTTCAGAGAACCAAAAAGACCAACCCATCCCAAAAAGGAAAGAAAATGAAACATATTGAATGGCTACCACCCAGGTCTATCTAGTTACTAGTACTGAAGTGTTTAGTAGAGGGAACTTTTGGGTCACCTTTTGCATAGAGCCACTTTAACTTTTATTTGATATGTTTTGAAAAGATGATATTCAGTTTCTTCATCCATGGTAAAATGGGAAGAACCTACAGGCAGGGCTTGGGTGGAGGAGGATCACAAAAGGTGGACAGACCTGTTTTGGGCCAGCCAGCAGCCCAGCGATTACCAAAGAGCAATGAACATCCACCGAACACAGGCTACAGAATAGGAAAATGAGCCTGTAGTCTGTGTCCAGTTAGTCTGAGAAAAACACTCCCTCAGCCCAAACAAGTCCTGGGTGAAAGAATATGGCATGATGCCTGTTTATAATAATCAAACACACTTCAAATACATGTTGAAAACAGGGAAGGAGTCTATCATCTGATAGCTTTTTTTAAATTTGCTTGTTTATTTCTTCCATCCTTTGATTTTTACAGAAGCTGGTGGTGACAGTTGAAGGTTCAGTTGTGTCACAGTTAAAGTTGCTGGTAGGCATCTATCATGGGATGTGAGGTAAGCATGACATGGCTCTGAGAACCTGGGACTAAGGGATGGATGGGCTCGGATAGCCTCCATTCCAGGCTCCCGTGGGTTTCTCACCTAACAGGGCTGCAGCCATTGCTACCATTAAGTTGAAAACTGGCTGGCTATGGAAGTGCATACCTACAATTCTGGCTTTCTGACTTTGCACATGAGAAAGATTATGAGTTTAAGGCCAGCCTAGGCTAACTAACAAACCAACTGTTACAAGAGGAGGAGGAAAAGGGGGCGGGGGGAGAGGGGACAGGAGGAAAAGAGGGAGAGGAGGGGAAACTTGAAAACTGGGGAATGTTGTTAATTCTACATTGTGAAGGACCTATTTTCTCAACAAATGGAGTATAGAGAAGAAGCAGAAAGAGGAAGACAGAGAGGGAGGGCTATAGATTTAAAGAAATTTAAGAGAGAAAGACAAATCCTGTTTACTAGTGAATACACATTTATAGATCATTTATAGGGAAATTTTAAATTAAATTAAATTAATTTTTTTAATTTTTACTTATTCACTTTATATCTCATTCACTGCCACCCTCCCAGTTATCCCTCCCACAATCTTTCCCTCATACACCTCTTAATTTCTCCTCTGAGCAGGTAGGGGCCCTATGGGGAAATTTTTAAACTGACCAGAAATAGAGTATTCTTTTTTTGAGGTATGATAACACCATTGTAATTATGCATGAAAAAGTCTGTCTTTTATCAAGATGTATACTAAGGTATTATGGCTCAAATGACATAATGTCTGGTGTTTATAAATGTGGGAGTCAGGGGCCCTGGCAACGTGGGGGGAAAGGGGGCTTGGGTAGATCAGGAAGTCTCAGTCATGTGCTGTGGGGAGGCTGGTCAGTAAACACCAGAGGCTCATGGGCCATCTATGCTCTCGACTGTCCATAAAGGCTTGAGATGTTCCTAACAAAAGCTAAAGGCTGTTTTAGGTTTTGTTTTGTTTTGTTTTCTGGGAGATTTTCTCCAGCAGGGTGAACTCAGCAATGTCCAAGTCCAATGGGTTTGCAAAGTCCTGTGGGTGAATAGGAGGTGAGGCGAAGAAGAGGTCACCTTAGAGGACAGAGGTGTGACTGCTTGGTTACCTCGTGGATAGAAACAACCGGAGGGAAGCAAGCAAGAGGCAAGAGTTGCTTTGTGGTGCATGGGGTAGAGAGCTGCACACCTCAGAGCTGATTGCCCCTGGAAATACTCATAACCTTCATTCAGGGCAGACAGAAAAGCCTGGTTTCTGCTAGTGATTGTGTCTCTATTCTAGAAAAGTCTTTGTGCCCATGACTTGGAGGGCCAGCTATCTCTTCCCCTTTCCCTTCCTTTATTCCCTGATCCTTGCTTTAAAGATGGCTTCCATTCGTTTGCTAACTATACTAAGCAACTGCATGACATGTTCTGGCAAGCTTTAAGAAGATAAATTTGTCCAATGCAATTTAAACTATGAGGGACAGATACTTCATCTCCAACACCTCCAGCTCTTTTCCTTGGACTGGAACTGTGCCCCTAAAGACTGTGGGGCAGTAGGAAGGCTACATAGCATTCTCAGCAGCTCCTTGCATGGGTGAGGGACAAGGGCATCCAGACAGAGGCACAGAAGCAACAGGCTTGTCCCTCACTTAAGTCTCCAAGTATCTGAGAACAAAGACCAAATTACAGAAGCCTCAAAATGTCTGGAGTTATCAGGCTGCCGTCATTGTGACTGGCAGGGCCATAGTAAACTGCTGCTTGCCTGGATTTTGAGAACCTGCCTGCTGGACTTTCATTCCCACTCTCCCTGGGTTTGAGGAACTAACCATCCTGTGGAATCCCACTCATCTTTTAAGAATTTATCTTCAACATACCAAACTACAGAGTCGTCTTCAAACCTACTCACCGGAGCTAAGAGACCACTCCTGTGACTCCCAGGTCTTTGCCTGTAGAGCTTTGTCCTGATGCTCGGGACACTGACTCGTTGGAGAGTTCTAGCTCTGTCTCAGTTACCACTGTGCTAGCCTAGACCATGCCTGTGCCTAGGAATGTCCCCACACATGTGAGTGATATACATGATAGTAAACATGTGCTCACCCATGGTTTTCCAAGGCCCTTCTACCTCTGTCCTTCTCTCCCGTCTGCTCTGCCCTTCCCAACACCTCTCCTTTCCCTGGGGCAGGCATATGGCCTGGTATGGGGGAGCTGATGACCCATTTCAACCTTATCCAGGCATCCTCCAGCTCCTGCTGCCTCATGGGCCCATCACAGCTTCCTGAACAAATCCCTCCTTCCATCAAGAGGATCTTTGTGAACTCAACAGATGCCACTGGACCTAGAAGTCAAATAAATATGATTATTCAAACAACATTATATCTCACTATGCATAATTCAGGAAATTCAATTATGTTTCTCTGGCAACAGTAACACAAGCTCAGGCTGGGTCAACAGACCTTGTTTTCTGATGTGCAAGAGACTGCTCTTCATTCCTTCATGTGGGTGGAGACAACGTGATCTGGCAGACTCACAGTTGCCATTGGAAACCTGACAGGGTTCCTGCTCAGTCCTATGCTTGAAAATGCAAGGCTGCTTTTCACTAACATAAACCCAGACACTGTTGATTATGGGATGATCCAATGCCATGGGCACAAAGCAGAAGACAGATGCATTCAAGGCACAGAATGACTCTTGGAATGTGAAATGTCAATATCACACAAATCCCTGCTGCCTAGTATGCAGGTCATTAACTAAAAAGGGAGATCAATGGGGAACCATGGGAATATAGATTTTTGTACCATACTTCACAGGTTCACCTCCTACCCATCTCTGTTCCTCGGTTCCCTCAGTCATCAGATAGAAATCATAGCATTGGTTGAGAGCAGGCTTATGAGAGTCAAGTATGTTACTGGATTTCTAGTCAGGCTTTACTCATGACATTTTTTAACTCTGTTTTTTGACCCTATTTGTAGTTTGATGCTTGCACCAAGATCACAACTGAGAAGTGGGGTGTGTGTGTGTGTGTTACTTTGAATCTATTCATTTCCATGTCTTAGCAGGCCATAGTTTTCTTCCGGTGCTCAGCTCTCTGTGAGCTTCAGCTAAGCCTTCTCTCATCTAGAGAGCAAGGCCAGGCTAGGCTTTGTTTCTTAGAGGACACGGAAACTTGCACAACAGCATGTTTTTGCAGAGTTTGACAGTTCCTCTTGAGCTCGTCTACACTGCTGATTTATAAGACACCAAGCTCATTGGCTTAATCCTCTCTTCTCCCCTGGTCATCTCTCAATCAAGTCGCTGGCTGAAAACATCTGAGAAAGACATTTCCTCGGCGATGCACAGACAGCCCATTCACTTCTCATAACTTTTCTGGGGTTCCCCAGACTCACAGTTCAGAGCAAGTGTCTGTCCCCTCACTTCTGTCATGAGCACTGGCAAGCAGCTCCCTTTTACACTTGGCCTCTTTGACTCTAATGCTAAGTGACAGGGCGAACACAGCACACACTGTTCTCTGGCCTTGCCCAGCTCTGCCTGGGACAGCAGGATTAGTCAGGGAAGTATAACCAGGGGATGCCCAATGGGTTTAGTGACTTAATTGTCTGAGTGTTTGAACCTGTGAGATTAGTTCCACTTTAAGTACAGTTGCTTCTTTCTCATTAACAGAAATTTGTTCAAATCAATTCATTTGAATAAAGACATGCTAGGTGCTCCAAAGAATTCCAGCCCACCTCCTCTCTCCCTCTTTCTAGAGGGCTCCCACATCTCCCCATCCTATCACCCATTGGCCTTAAAATACAGACACCTTTAATCTGAAACTGGTTTTTGCCACTAAACCTCCCATTTGTGCTTGGGGTAATTTGCAATGGCCACTTTCTGCATCCTGTTCACAGACATGTCTTGGTCAATTAGTACAATGTCAAAGCCATGAGGAGTTATTGTAACTCCAGCTGTGAGCTGTTACTAATAAACTTGCCCACAGGACAGTCCTGCCATATGGTGGATGGTCAATCAAGACTGGGATATGCATTAGAAAAAAAAAATGATTCAGTTAACAGCGGGTGGGTGTGGGTAGATGACTGGGACGATGGCATGTGACAGCTGAGTTTGGGTCGGCTGCTGTATCATTGGCATCAATGACTTGTTCCCACTCTGCAGTGTCTGTCCCGCAGCACAAAGGTGTGATCATGAGGAAAATAACAGGGCTGGAATCAGAACCGTAGACAAAACACCCTGAAATGTATATCGTGGGTCAGGGTGTGGGGGTTGTTGAAAGGAAGCATAGTTAAGATTCTTTGGTAGGAGAACGACCCAGCTCCACATGCTGGTCATGGGAAATGAACTGTGTGTTACAAGACACATTTAATGGGAGTTTTGAGGCAAATAAAACCAAGGCTGATGAGTGGTAGAGAGTGAAGGAGGGGCAGTAAACCTACTTGGCTGACAGCATGGCTGCCCTCCCTAAGGGTCAAGGCTTGATGACTTCGGATTAGTTTTGAACTGGGGGTCAGGGCACTATGGGTGTGAGTGGGAAGACTCTGTACATAGCTGAACCATGAGTGTATCCCTAGGGAGCTAACTGTCCACCGTGGAGAAAATGGTATCACAAAACATACAACTGATTGTGTAATGATCAAACTAATTCTTACACATCTCCGGGTCAGTTTCACCTGGAATGATAAAGAACCAATGCAGAACGACAGAAGACCACACGAAGTGTTAGGACTCATGCTTTTTTATGGTTAAACTCCAAGTTTGACGTACCAGACCTCTCTCTCAGGTGTATGCTGCTTGGTTCGTTCCTGGGAGCTGTCTAGTTTTTCCAGCACCACAGTTCCCAATTTAGTATTTCTATCTGGAAATCCAGGTGAAAACGGACCATGTGCCTTCTCCTTTGAGTTTAAATATTCCCAGCCCTACCCTCACATGCCTTTTTTCTCTTATATTTTTTCATTAAAAAAAAAAAACCGAAAGGTCTCAATGTCGACTGAGGTTCCTTGTCCATAGAGTCAAGATTCTGTCCAAGAGAGAAAGAGAGAGAGAGAGAGAGAGAGAGAGAGAGAGAGAGAGAGAGAGAGAGAGAGAGAGAGAGAGAGAAAGGAAGGAAGGAAGGAAGGAAGGAAGGAAGAAAGAAAGAAAGAAAGAAAGAAAGAAAGAAAGAAAGAAAGAAAGAAAGAAAGAACACCTTCTTAATTGCCACTGGGTGATGACACAATCACATAATAAAGGTCCAATTAAAAGCCTAGAGACCGAGCTTCTGCTCCAGTCCAATCACGCGGGACCTGAGACTGCTCTGGTTGGGGAGAGAGAAATCCGGCCTACATAGGGCCACAACCCTCTTCCGGTCAGAAAAGCACCTGGGCAGCTGGGGCGCAGGGTCTGCTGACACTCGCCAGCTACCCACAACACCCGCCACAGGATCTTAAGACTTCTGGTGAGTGGAGCACAGCTTCTGCTCCAATCCAATTGCGCGGGACCTGAGACTGCATTAGTTAGGGAAGCAGAAACCGGCCTGAGTAGGACCACAGGCCTCATCCGGCTGGATCAGCGCCTGGGTAGCGGGAGCGCAGGGTTGCCTGACACCCGCCAGCTACCCACGACCCCCGCCGCAGGATTTTGGGACTGCTGGTGAGTGGAACACAGCTTCTGCTCCAATCCAATTGCGCGGGACCTGAGACTGCATTAGTTAGGGAAGCAGAAACCCGCCTGAGTAGGGCCACAGGCCTCACCCGGCCGGATCAGCGCCAGGGTAGCGGGAGCGCAGGGTTGCCTGACACCCGCCAGCTACCCAAGACCCCCACCGCAGGATTTTGGGACTGCTGTTGAGTGGAACACAGCTTCTGCTCCAGTCCAATCACGCGGGACCTGAGACTGCTCTGGTTGGGGAGAGAGAAATCCGGCCTACATAGGGCCACAACCCTCTTCCGGTCAGAAAAGCACCTGTGCAGCTGGGGCGCAGGGTCAGCTGACACTCACCAGCTACCCACAACACCCACCACAGGATCTTAAGACTTCTGGAGAGTGGAACACAGCTTCTGCTCCAATCCAATTGCACGCGGGACCAGAGACTGCATTAGTTAGGGAAGCAGAAAAACGGCCTGAGTAGGACCACAGACCTCTTCCGGCTGGACCAGCACCGGGGTACCGTCAGCTACCCACGACCCCCGCCGCAGGATTTAGAGACTGCTGGTGAGTGGAACACAGCTTCTGCTCCAATCTTTAAATAGTGACAACGATAACAACTAACCCCAGAGATTACCAGATGGCGAAAGGTAAACGTAATAATCTTACTAACAGGAACCAAGACCACTCACCATCATCAGAACCCAGCACCCCCACTTCGCCCAGTCCAGGGCACCCCAACACACCGGAAAAGCTAGACACGGATTTAAAAGCATATCTCCTGATGATGATAGAGGACTTCAAGAAGGACTTTAATAACTCACTTAAAGAAATGCAGGAGAACACTGATAAAAAGGCAGAAGACAATAAAGAGGAAGCACAAAAATCCCTTAAAGAATTGCAGGAGAACACTGCTAAAGAGTTACAAATCCTTAAAGAAAAACATGATAACATAATCAAACAGGTAGAAGTCCTTACAGAAAAACAGGAAAACACATCCAAACAGATGATGGAAATGAACAAAACCATACTAGACCTAAAAAGGGAAGTAGACACAATAAAGAAAACCCAAAATGAGGCAACACTGGAGATAGAAACCCTAGGAAAGAAATCTGGAACCATAGATACGAGCATCAGCAACAGAATACAAGAGATGGAAGAGAGAATCTCAGGTGCAGAAGATTCCATAGAGAACATCGGCACAACAATCAAGGAAAATGTAAAATGCAAAAAGATCCTAACTCAAAACATCCAAGAAATACAGGACATAATGAGAAGACCAAACCTACGGATAATAGGAGTGGATGAGAATGAAGATTTTCAACTCAAAGGACCAGCAAACATCTTCAACAAAATTATAGAAGAAAACTTCCCAAATCTAAAGAAAGAGATGCCCATGAACATACAAGAAGCCTACAGAACTCCAAATAGACTGGACCAGAAAAGAAATACCTCCCGACACATAATAATCAGAGCAACAAATGCTCTAAATAAAGATAGAATACTAAAAGCAGTAAGAGAAAAAGGCCAAGTAACATATAAAGGCAAGCCTATCAGAATTACACCAGACTTTTCACCAGAGACTATGAAAGCCAGAAGATCCTGGACGGATGTTATACAGACACTAAAAGAACACAAATTCCAGCCCAGGCTACTATACCCAGCCAAACTCTCAATTAACATAGATGGAGAAACCAAAGTATTCCACGACAAAACCAAATTCACACATTATCTCTCCACGAATCCAGCACTTCAAAGGATAATAACAGAAAAAAACCAATACAAGGACAGGAACCACGCCCTAGAAACAACAAGAAGGTAATCCCTCAACAAACCTAAAAGAAGACAGCCACAAGAACAAAATGCCAACTTTAACATCAAAAATAACAGGAAACAACAATTACTTTTCCTTAATATCTCTTAATATCAATGGACTCAACTCCCCGATAAAAAGACATAGACTAACAAACTGGCTACACAAACAAGACCCAACATTTTGCTGCTTACAGGAAACTCATCTCAGAGAAAAGGATAGACACTACCTCAGAATAAAAGGCTGGAAAACAATTTTCCAAGCAAATGGCATGAAGAAACAAGCTGGAGTAGCCATTCTAATATCTGATAAGATTGACTTCCAATCCAAAGTCATTAAAAAAGACAGGGAGGGACACTTCATACTCATCAAAGGTAAAATCCTCCAAGAGGAACTATCAATCCTGAATATCTATGCTCCAAATACAAAGGCAGCCACATTCATTAAAGAAACTTTAGTAAAGCTCAAAGCACACATTGCACCTCATACAATAATAGTGGGAGACTTCAACACACCACTTTCACCAATGGACAGATCATGGAAACAGAAACTAAACAGGGACACAGTGAAACTAACAGAAATTATGAATCAAATGGATCTGGCAGATATCTACAGAACATTCTATCCTAAAACAAAAGAATATACCTTCTTCTCAGCACCTCATGGTACCTTCTCCAAAATTGACCACATAATTGGTCACAAAACAGGCCTCAACAGATATAAAAATATTGAAATTGTCCCATGCATCCTATCAGATCACCATGGACTAAGGCTGATCTTCAATAACAAAATAAATAATAGAAAGCCAACCTTCACGTGGAAACTGAACAACACTCTTCTCAATGATACCTTGGTCAAGGAAGGAATAAAGAAAGAAATTAAGGACTTTTTAGAGTTCAATGAAAATGAAGCCACAACATACCCAAACTTATGGGACGCAATGAAAGCATTTTTAAGAGGAAAACTCATAGCTCTGAGTGCCTCCAAAAGGAAACTAGAGAGAGCACACATTAGCAGCTTGACAACACACCTAAAAGCACTAGAACAAAAGGAAGCAAATTCACCCAAGAGGAGTAGACGGCAGGAAATAATCAAACTCAGGGGTGAAATCAACCAAGTGGAAACAAGAAAAACTATTCAAAGAATCAACCAATCAAGGAGCTGGTTCTTTGAGAAAATCAACAAGATAGATAAACCCTTAGCCAGACTCACTAGAGGGCACAGGGAAAGCATCCTAATTAACAAAATCAGAAATGAAAAAGGAGACATAACAACAGATCCTGAAGACATCCAAAACATCATCAGATCCTTCTACCAAAGGCTATACTCAACAAAACTGGAGAACCTGGATGAAATGGACAAGTTCCTAGACAGATACCAGGTACCAAAGCTGAATCAAGATCAGGTTAATGATCTAAACAGCCCTATATCCCCCAAAGAAATAGAAGCAGTCATTAATAGTCTCCCAACTAAAAAAAGCCCAGGACCAGATGGGTTTAGTGCAGAGTTCTATCAGACCTTCAAAGAAGATCTAATCCCAGTTCTTCACAAACTATTCCACAAAATAGAAACAGAAGGTACTCTACCCAACTCATTCTATGAAGCCACAATTACTCTGATACCTAAACCACAAAAAGACCCAACAAAGATAGAAAACTTCAGACCAATATCCCTTATGAATATTGATGCAAAAATCCTCAATAAAGTTCTTGCTAACCGAATCCAAGAACACATCAAAACAATCATCCATCCTGACCAAGTAGGTTTCATCCCAGGGATGCAGGGATGGTTCAATATACGGAAATCCATCAACGTAATCCAGTATATAAACAAACTCAAAGACAAAAACCACATGGTCATCTCCTTAGATGCGGAAAAAGCATTTGACAAGATCCAACACCCATTCATGATAAAAGTCTTGGAAAGATCAGGAATTCAAGGCCCATACCTAAACATGATAAAAGCAATCTACAGCAAACCAGTAGCCAACATCAAAGTAAATGGTGAGAAGCTTGAAGCAATCCCTCTAAAATCAGGGACTAGACAAGGCTGTCCACTTTCTCCATACCTATTCAACATTGTACTTGAAGTCCTAGCCAGAGCAATTCGACAACAAAAGGAGATCAAAGGGATACAAATTGGAAAAGATGAAGTCAAAATATCACTTTTTGCAGATGATATGATAGTATATATAAGTGACCCTAAAAATTCCACCAGAGAACTCCTAAGCCTGATAAACAGCTTCGGTGAAGTAGCTGGATATAAAATTAACTCAAACAAATCAATGGCCTTTCTCTACACAAAGAATAAACAGGCTGAGAAAGAAATTAGGGAAACAACACCCTTCTCAATAGTCACAAATAATATAAAATATCTTGGCGTGACTCTAACTAAGGAAGTGAAAGATCTGTATAATAAAAACTTCAAGTCTCTGAAGAAAGAAATTATAGAAGATCTCAGAAGATGGAAAGATCTCCCATGCTCATGGATTGGCAGGATCAACATTGTAAAAATGGCTATCTTGCCAAAAGCAATCTACAGATTCAATGCAATCCCCATCAAAATTCCAAATCAATTCTTCAACGAATTAGAAAGTGCAATCTGCAAATTCATCTGGAATAACAAAAAACCTCGGATAGCAAAAACTCTCCTCAAGGATAAAAGAACCTCTGGTGGAATCACCATGCCGGACCTAAAGCTCTACTACAGAGCAATTGTGATAAAAACTGCATGGTACTGGTATAGTGACAGACAAATAGACCAATGGAATAGAATTGAAGACCCAGAAATGAATCCACACACCTATGGTCACTTGATCTTCGACAAGGGAGCTAAAAACATCCAGTGGAAGAAAGACAGCATTTTCAACAAATGGTGCTGGCACAACTGGTTGTTAACATGTAGAAGAATGCGAATCGATCCATTCCTATCTCCTTGTACTAAGGTCAAGTCTAAGTGGATCAAGGAACTTCACATAAAACCAGAGACACTGAAACTTATAGAGGAGAAAGTGGGGAAAAGCCTTGAAGATATGGGCACAGGGGAAAAATTCCTGAATCGAACAGTAATGGCTTGTGCTGTAAGATCGAGAATTGACAAGTGGGACCTCATGAAACTACAAAGCTTCTGCAAGGCTAAAGACACCATCAATAAGACAAAAAAACCACCAACAGATTGGGAAAGGATCTTCACCTATCCTAAATCAGATAAGGGACTAATATCCAATATATATAAAGAACTCAAGAAGGTGGACTCCAGAAAGTCAAATAACCCCATTAAAAAATGGGGCTCAGAACTGAACAAAGAATTCTCACCTGAGGAATACCGAATGGCAGAGAAGCACCTGAAAAAATGTTCAACATCCTTAATCATCAGGGAAATGCAAATCAAAACAACCCTGAGATTCCACCTCACACCAGTCAGAATGGCTAAGATCAAAAATTCAGGTGACAGCAGATGCTGGCGAGGATGTGGAGAAAGTGGAACACTCCTCCATTGTTGGTGGGATTGCAAGCTTGTACAACCACTCTGGAAATCAGTCTGGCGGTTCCTCAGAAAATTGGACATAGTACTACCGGAGGATCCAGCAATACCTCTCCTGGGCATATATCCAGAAGATGTCCCAACCGGTAAAAAGGACACATGCTCCACTATGTTCATAGCAGCCCTATTTATAATAGCCAGAAGCTGGAAAGAACCCAGATGTCCCTCAACAGAGGAATGGATACAGAAATTATGGTACATTTACACAATGGAGTACTACTCAGCTATTAAAAAGAATGAATTTATGAAATTCCTAGCCAAATGGATGGACCTGGAGGGCATCATCTTGAGTGAAGTAACACAATCACAAAAGATCTCACACAATATGTATTCATTGATAAGTGGATATTAGCCCAAAACTTAGGATACCCAAGATATAAGATACAATTTGATAAACGCATGAAACTCAAGAAGAATGAAGACCAAAGTGTGGACATTGTGCACCTTCTTAGAATTGGGAACAAAACACCCAGGGAAGGAGTTACAGAGACAAAGTTCGTAGCTGTGATGAAAGGATGGACCATTTAGAGACTGCTGTATCCAGGGATCCGTCCCATAATCAGCTTCTAAACGCTGACACCATTGCATACACTAGTAAGATCTTGCTGAAAGGACCCAAATATAGCTGTCTCTTGTGAGACGATGCCGGGGCCTAGCAAACACAGGAGTGGATGTTCACAGTCAGCTATTGGATGTATCACAGGGCTCCCAATGGAGAAGCTAGAGAAAGTACCCAAGGAGCTAAAGGGATCTGCAACCCTATTGTTGGAACAACATGATGTACTAACCAGAACCCTGGAGCTCTTGTCTCTAGCTGCATATGTATCGAAAGATGGCCTAGTCGGCCATCAATGGAAAGAGAGGCCCATTGGACTTGCAAACTTTATATGCCCCAATATAGGGGAATGCCAGGGCCAAAAGAATGGGAATGGGTGGGTAGGGAAGTGGGGGGCGCTATGGGGGACTTTTGGGATAGTATTGGAAATGTAATTGAGGAAAATATGTAATAAAAATATTTAAAAAAAAAATAAAAGATTGAGAGCCTTCAAAAAAAAAAAAAAAAAAAAAAAAAGCCTAGAGACCCTCTTGCTTGCTCTGGAGCCTGTCTGAATTGCTCAATACTTAGAAACACCCAGGGAAAGAATGAACTGCTGATTCCTGAAGGGAGGACTTCTTGCAGGAAGCATTTCCTCCAGGGAGCACTTCCTGTAGGACTTTACACACTTTTACCAAAGAAGTAAACTACTTCTCTCTCCTCCTCTTGGATCTACTTAAATCTGAGATCCAGAGAAAACTGCCCTGTTCCAGATACACGAAGCCATTCATGGACGACTCCTTTATGTGTGGGTGGGCACCCATCTATGTACCCACATGCATGTTTCTCCTCTATCCTAGTTACCTGTCAACTAACAAAGTTCTGTGAATCTCCTAGCATTCTGAGGCAGCCTCGATAACTCAGTCCTTCTCAGCTGGGTACACAGTAATATCTGGAGATGTTCTTGGCTGTCACAACCAGGAGACAAACAGATCTTATTGATACTGTCTGGTGTGCGGGAGCCAGGGGTGTTGATAAAGACTCCACAATACTCACTACCTACCCCCAACCAAAATGCACCTGGCCCTGCTGTCGGCAGTGGCAAAGCTGAGATGATATAGAGAATTTGGATTTGGGCTCCAAATAAAGGTGATAAGATCAAAGTGCAAATGGCCTTCATCACCTCAGCTTCACCCCAAAGACCAGGGTCTAATTACCCCAGCTCTGCCAAAGCCAGTTTTCTCTATGGGATCATAAGTGGGGCTCAGCAGCCTGCAGCTTACTGTGGCTGCCACCTGCTTTTCTCAGCTGGGGCGCTATGGCTAGTTATTGCTTTTTCAAAAGGATGAGGAATAGACTAGAAAACTGATGTGTTGTGACTCATGAACATAGTGTTCGCTTGGAGTCAAGCCACATCCATTTGTTCATGTGTGGCAAGGATGGGTTTTACACATGTAATAATAATGATTCGATCCCTCACCCTATACTAGTTTCTATCTGGCTGCTTTACAACAGTGGAAGATTGCTGACGTGTACCCCAAGGCCAATGATGTGACTTGCTTTTGAAATTATGATGATGGAGGTTACCGTGTTTGAAGACACAGATTTAAAATAAAAGGAATGCAACCTTAAAAGCCTTCTCTGGTACCATACCTGCCAGTGTCATATTCTAGTTTGGGGCACAAATAATGCAAAAGGTGGAGAAGTGGCTGCACCTGAAGGTGATGGTCTTAAGGCAGCCTGGGAAGAGGATGGGGAGCACTCCTACTGAGGCATTGGGAAAGCTAACATGTTGAAGGTATTCACCCATATCACAGATGGAAAAACAGAGTTCATGAGATGATGTGGCAAAGGGCAAAGAGTTAGCAAAGTTGAGGACTAGGCTTCAAACCAAATCTGAGTGGCTGCTCATCTCTCCACATCAAAAGGACACCTGAGAGCAGAAGTGGGATATGAAAGGTTCCTGGATAAGCTAGGAAGGCTTGGATTACTACACAGGGGGAAACACTGGGAATATGGTAAAGAGATGGAAATAGAGCCAGAGGGTGGCTGGAGTAGGCAGATTATAGGCGTGAATAGAGACAGAGTAAAGAGGTTTCTTGGAATCAGCAGTGACAGACAGACTGGAAAAGTCTGGTAAAACCAAAGAGCAACCACTCTTAGAAATGGATCTTGTGAGGTGCATGTGAAAGAAATGTCCTATAATAAAAAGATAACTGTCCTGCAGCTTTATTTATAACTTCCAACACTTGAAAGCAAGCAAGATGTCTTTCATACATAAATGGAATAAGGACTGGGGCATCTATATTGACAGAACAGAATGCGTTGATGCAATGCACTATCAAGCCCCTAAAAGATAGGAAGGAACACTCAGTGTGTATAGCTAAGGGAAAGATGCCACTGAAAGGAGTTCTATGCTATGGGAGTTTTTTAACAGCTCTCGAGGTTGCGGAGCTGTGAAGGATGACTGGTAGGGGATTTTAGGACAACAGGATTATTCTTGTATAACACTATAATAGTGGGTATACACAATCATACATCCGTCAAAACCCATAGACTTCCCAATCTAAGGAGTAGATCCTAATGTAAACTGTAGACTTTAATCAACACTATAATAACCAATAGAGCAAGATCAGTTCATTCATTGTTAAAGGAATGGTGAACTCAAATTTGTCAGAATGAAGAGCAGTTGGGATTGGGTGACACATGAAGAGAGCCATTATTTTTCATTTAATACTTTCTGTAAACCTAAAATTTACATGTACACATACACACACACACACAGAGAGAGAGAGAGAGAGAGAGAGAGAGAGAGAGAGAGAGAGAGAAACAGAGAGAGAGAGAAAGAGAGAAACAGACAGAGACAGAGACAGAGACAGAGACAGAGACAGAGACAGAGACAGAAACAGAGAGTAATTAGCGAAAAGTAAGCCAAGCTTGGCTCTCTCAGGTATTTGTGTGACTGAGGCAAAAAGACCACAAGGTCTCAGCACCTCTTAGTGAGACTCTTCCTCAAAATCAAAAGTAAAAAGATGAAAGTGCTTCTAGCATGCCCAAGGCACGGGGCTCCATGCCCCAATTCCATGGTCCAACACACACCAGACCAAAGTTCTAAAACTGCACCAAGTGGTCAGTGTGGAGCCCACCACATTCTATGACCCTGAGATACTGTCCATTTACTTGACTTTTCTCCCTTTGCTGAAGAGTAAAATAAAGACCACTGGACCAGGAACACCAGACCTGCGAGTGTTGGGAAATGTGCAGCAAATCAGGACACCGAATTTCACTTGTCTCAGGCACACTCAGTGGCTTAGTCACTAACATGTGGCTGTGGCTGTTTAGAATCGTGTCCATGTCCCCTGCTTCTTCAAATCTTACACAGAGAATATTTCTTGCGGCTGGTTATTCTGTAGAATGATGGAAATTAGCTACTGGCATGGCAAGATGTGCTGACTTCGGGTGTTAGCATGTCTTCTCTTCCACAGCCTGCCTCAGAGCTTATGTGCCCAGCAGCCTGACAGACAATTGGCCAAGGTTGCCTTGCACATGCCAGCGTGACTGGTAACTCTCAGTGGTACATCTAGTATGCTCATGTTAACCAGAAGAGGTGGTCCCTTTGTCACTGAGTCCCCACTCACTTTCTTTGGCTGACAGTTCTAGGACTGCTGCAGGCACCAGCCAGGAGGAGGGTGAGATCTGAGCTCGTATCTGCTTTTACCTAATCCCTCAAAAATCACATAGAAATAATAAAACCACCCTTTCAGAACATTGTCCATAAAGAAAGGTGAACCCAGAGGCAACTGAGATGGATCACTCAATTCTACATAAAGACACACTCTAAAATACACATCCATTTCGTATATGTATATATTTTCTATACATACAAATACATGTTTTTCAAATAGTTTAGTACAGAAATAAACGGTGCCAATCTTTTTTAACTTGTAATTAAACTTCCTATATCCAAAAATTAAACAGATGTGTGTTTATGAGTTTTCAATACACATATGTAAAACATTCCATGGCATGCTACATTTATCTACCAGGGGAGTTCACAAAGAGACCCTGTATTTACATCTTTCAGTTGTGTGAGATGCACACTGTTTATCCATGCTGACAATGATGATGGAAAACCAAGCAACTCCACACAAGTGAGTTCTTCCTGGGTTTCAAAACAATCCCAGACCTCGAAGTTGCGTACTGTTTAGGAAATAGTAAGGAAGAGGAGGGGTTTGAATCTTGACTGATTCCAAAACACTTAATGAGGGAAAATGATGTATTTTAAAATAATAATTAAAAAGTAAAAGTCAAAACAAAACAAAACAAAAACTCTGTGCAAGTCACAAAATCAGAGGCTCTTTTCCCCCATGGAAGACAGAACAGGCCTTTGTGTCTGCCACTGTGAGATATTTGAGAGAGGGAGAGGCGTGAGGTCTGGGCAGGGACCAGGATGTGGGCCACCCTCTGTGGAGACCCCATCCAACACTTCTCAATGAGGATTCCAGAAAGCGTGGCATGTAAATGCCTGTATTGTCTTCTGAGTCACAGCTGAGCATTTCATTTGGTAGGGACCACAAAAGTTTTTCTTCTTGCATCCAAGACTCGGGTTTTTAATAGCAGCTGTATTTGGAAAAATTCTAAAATCAGAAGGGATGTGGTCTGAAGCGTTGAAGTGTTTAGCCACATATGGAATACACAGCTCCGAGACATGAAGTAGCTCATTTATCAGGTTTCCATGCAGAGTCTCAAGTTTTGGGATCCAATAGAAATTTCTTACCCAGACTGGAAGTTGATGAGTGCCTTCATCCACTGAGGCCCATGAATTTTTCAGCTCCATTCACAGCAGTGAGCTCCCCTGCCCTTTGGCACATATTATTAATGTCACTGACAATTCTGCTTAATTCCCCCATCTCTGTATCGGTAATATGGCCTTATGAATCTAATAAATATAAGCCCAGACTTCAATTGTACATTGCTGAATTCTCACTTTTCTTTCGCTAGCTTTCCAGTGCTTTGGGGGCAAATCATCATACCAACTGAGATGCTCTGTAAGTGGAGTGGCGTCTCTCTCTTGGGAAACTCTGGTCACGCTTATGAAGTCATAACAAGCTGCTCTAGAAACTCGTGGTGGTGCCAGTCTTCAAAGACAAAACGAGATGCCCTCTTGGAACTTACAAATGTTCTCTAGTTTACATTCCAATGACTGCAGAAGCAAACAAGCCGAAAGAATTTTTCATTCCATTCTGCACCGCTGCATAGTGAGGCCAGGTTAGTGTGATGAGCAGAAAGAGGTGAAATCAAAACAAAACAACCATCAAGCCCGGGTTTAAGGACTGGGAGTGGTTCAGTCAGTCAAGTGCTTGCAGCATCTTGATGATGCTCTAGTCCTCTGTTAGTAAAGTGTCTGCAGGTAGAACAGTCCAAGGTCTCCTCGTGTCTAACCTTGATGTATGAATTTGAACACAGGGGAGAAGGGCAGCCTCATACTAGTGGTTGGGGTCTCTTGGTTGACTGAAATGTTTTATAGGATTGACTTGGAACTAATTACACCAAAGCCCTTCATAGTAGAAGGTGCATATGTGTACAAATGCACAGATTGGATGGTTCTTGGGAAAGGCTTGAGTAGCAGTGAGTGGAACTTGGCCAAGTGAACAGATGAAGACCCAGAGTCTGGAAAAGTCCTGGAATGATTATTTGGGGCAGAGGGTGAAGAAGCATATGGCTATTCAGCCTAGCTCCCGGAGCTGGGTCTGCCGATGAGCTGAACCCTGCAGAGTAGAGGCCTTTCCAGCCAACTCCCTTCTGCTGATCCCCTTAGGAACATCCTTAGGAAGAAGAGGATTGGAGCAAAGAGGCATATGAATGTTGGGAAAGAAACCTGTGTAGCCATCCTGATGCAGGCTTGTTCTCAGTTAACACTGGGGCACTCTGAGGAACTATTCCAGGAAACTCTGGAGTTTGTTTGTTTGTTTGTTTGTTTTTGTTTTGTTTTGTTTTTTTTTGTTTGTTTGTTCTTAAGAGATCAGAAGAGTTAGAAGGAGTGCACACTGTTAGGACTGGACTGTATAGAGGTGCAGAGGGCTAGAGGTAATGATGGCTTCCATGACAAAATATGCAGCAATCTTTCCCATAAAAGGACCCAGATATGTCAGCCAGTTTCAGGTACATACTCAGCTCCCTGGCTCAGCATGTGGTTTCCTTTATTTCTCTCCCTCTCCCTCTCCCTCTCCCTCTCCCTCTCCCTCTCCCTCTCCCTCTCCCTCTCCCTCTCCCTCTCCCTCTCCCTCTCCCTCTCCCTCTCATTCTTCTCTTCTTCTTCTACTACTACTACTACTACTTCTACTTCTCCTCCTCCTCTTCCTCCACCTTTTCTTCCTTCTGGTCCCCTCCATCCTCCTCTTCCTCCTCCTCTTCTTCCTCCTCTTTCTCTCCACCCTTCTTCTTTATTTTCTCCTACTTCTTTTAAGATTTATTCATTTTTATTTTGTGTGTATGGGTGTTTGACTCGTGTGTGTGTGTGTGTGTGTGTGTGTGTACTACATGTACACACTGAGCAGAGAATCCAGAAGAGGCCATCAACTTCTCTGGAACTGGAGTTACAGAGCATTGTTGCCCATGATGTGGGCACTGAGAATCAAACTCCATTTGTCTGAGAGAGCAACACATGCTTTTAGTTGCTGAGCCATCTTTTCCAGCCTTGACTTTCCAGAGTGTGGCTTCTGCTTCAGGTTACAACATGGTTGCTCAGGCTCCTGCAGTCACTCTTTACTCCAGCAGTAGAGAGGTTAAAACAAAGAGGAAAACATCCACTCCTTGTCCACATGGCTCTTAGACAGGGCATCTGGTTTTTCTTGTAGATGCAAGACAAGCTTGGGCTTCATTCAGAGGGACCCCATACCAAGCCTAAAATCAAATTCTTTTATTCAAGAAGAAAAAGGATTTTTCAGGATAACCTTGCCGGTCATATCCACAGCAAAGCATTAAGAACCCTCTTGGAGTTCACTAGGTGGTGGCAGCAGTGCACTGAGCTACGACTGGGATCCTAGCTCGGAGTGTTACAGCCCTGCAGGCCCTTACCAGGAGCTGCATGCTGGTAGGTTTACAAGAAGGCACGGTGGAGGTGATAGCGAAGGGAAGGTATGCATTGCTAACACATAGAGCTCTTGTGGAAACCTGCCACATGATTCAGCAACCACTCCTGAGACACAAACTCTCCTGGGCCTCTGCCAAATGAAAGCAGACATGGTTCAAAGGATGAGTTTCTACAGAAAAAAAATAAGATTGCATAATGCTGATTTCCAGCGTTCGGTTAGTCATCTGAGAGTGAGAAGTCTCGTGAGTTCGGGAGGTCTGTGAACTCTGAGAACAGAATGCCTATAGCGTTGATCTCCTTCCCATGTGCCCTGAGGAGCTTCCCAGAGATAAGGAGGACAGGGACTCTTCAGTCACATCTCCTGATGTCATCTCTGAAAGTGGACTGCAGCCACTGATATGTGGGAGAACAGCCCGAAGAGAAGGTATCCTTTTCCCAGGATGACAGAGAGAGGGCCACCTGCTCTCACCTATACCAACACATCCCGCTTTTCAAGTGGATCCTAGGGATGGAACTCAAGTCCTCAGCACTGCCATGGTGTCGCCGTTCTCCCCTATGTTCAAATTGATGTATCAAGGCTAGACAACGGGAAATGATAAGCTGTATCACCCACAGATACCCTCCTAGCTGAGTCTCTTAGCTGCTTTTCTCATTGCTATGATAAAATACCATGTCCAACAGCAGCTAGGGGAGGACGGGGTTGTTAATTTAACTTCTGCTTTCACAGCCCAGTCAATCATCAAAGAAAGTCAAGGCAGGAACTCAGTACAAGAATCTGGAGGCAATAACGGATGCATAGGCCAGGGAGGAATGTTGCTTATTGGCTTGCTTCTCCTGGCTCATTCAGCCTGTTTCTTTTAGCATCCAGGACTACCAGCCCAGAGGAGACACCACCCACAGTAAGATTGTACTTCCATATCAATCATGGATCAAGAAAATGTACTACAGGCCAATCTAATGGTGTGTGGGGAGAGGGCATCTTTCCATTTGAGATTCCTTCTTCTAAAATGATTCTAGCTTGTATCTGGTTGATCACTAGTCAGTCAGCATGTTGGGCAAGGCGTGGCCAATAGCTCCTGGTTAAAATTGAACTCACTGCAAGAAACGAAGGTGTGCTAATGGAGAAACTCAGGGGCATTCTTCCTGTCAGGATGAATCTCCTCCTGTCTGTTTCTGAGCTGAATGAACAGCAGAGATTTGTTCTTGTGTGGCTAAAACAAAGAGATTCTGTTCCAATGCAAATGTTAGGCTGTAAGTCTTTTCATGTACATTTTCATTAGATTTTTCTACTGCCTGGGATTAGGTAGGGTTCAGGGCATCTGCTGTCCTCTGCTACTAGACTTAAAATGCCTGCAGGATGCCTGCAAGCCTTCCCTGCAGAGTCCTGCAGACTCTTGAGGAAGCATAGCAGAAGACCTCAAGTACTTCCAACTCAGGCAGCTTTGGGCCTGAACTCCAAGGAGCTGTGTGGTTCTGAAAACCTGAGTTGATCTAGCTAACACTTAACTCCTTCACCAGAAAGCGAGAGTCTGCCATACATACATCTTAGGTTGTACTGAATATTAAAGTAGATAAGGTATTTCAGTAAAGGGATTTTCTAGAAACAAGACTTTCATTTCTAGAATCTGTGAAGTCATAAAGATAGCTACACAGACAGACAGACAGACAGACAAACAGATCAGTCACTGGGTTCCCTTTCTAAGAATAATAATTTTTTGCTACTTGCTTAGCCATCATATATGAAAAATGGGCTCCCCATCAAGGGCTGGAGGAGACATAAAGGCCTCAGAAAAGATGTTTATAAGCAGGAATGTGGACTCTTGGTTCTATCACAGTGACTACCGTGTGGCAACTTCTTCAGACATGAAAAAAAAGGGGGAAAGAAAGAGGAAGGGAGGGAGAAAGAGAAGGAGTGTGACCTGACCCATAATCTTTCTTGCATGACATCTAAAATGAAAATTACTGACTAAAAACAGATTTTTTTTTCATTCCTCAGGAGAAAAGACAAAGGACATCTGTGTCTAACTTATTGCTATGATCTCTTTCAACCTGAAATGTGAACTCGCTGAGTGTAGTTAGGCTCCCCATCATGTTGTATGAACATTATTGCCTAGGAAGATCTCTGGCTATACACAGTTTTCATGGCTGCAAAGTCAAATTCCAAAAGTGATTCCTGTTTAGAGATGTTGATATATCACGCTGTGTTCTAATAACATTTGCAGTACTGGCTGTGACATAGATTACACTACACTAGCTTCCCAGGGGACTCAGCCAAGAGAACCCCTCTGGTGAGCATCCTGGAGCTAAGGTGAACACTGCAGAGGGCCGAGGCATACATTTAATATAAGCGGATGACAGAGAAATGATTTGGCAGGAGAAACGTGGGCAGGAGAGAAACTCCTTTTCAAGTAATTTCTCCTCATCCACCAAGGCCACACTGTGCTGACACCTTCCCCACAAATACATGCCCAGCTAGGAACAGGAAATCAGTGGAGAAAATGGCTTAATGTGCCTTCAAGCAGCATGACCAAAACAAGAAATGAAAGTTGAACTGCCTGAACTGAGCTTGTCCAAGAAAGCACTCAAAAGCTCTGGAAACATCAAAGCTTGAAGGTCAGAAGGGCAGCGTGAAAAAGAGCCCCCTTGTCCACCCTAGTGACTCAAACTCAATCTGACAGGAGCATCAAGTGAATTTTGCATACCAGCCAAAAAAAAAGAGGGAAAAGGCAGTTACCCTGGAGGAATGCAAGCCACTGACCACTTGCTCCTGAGACCTCTGTAGCCTGGATGGCTCTTCCCTCTATTTCCGGGTTTGAAGGTCCTCTCTTAGAATAATGGGAAACACTGGTTCAGAACGACGATGAGAGCCATTTTCCAACAAAGAAGTTTGACAACAGAGAAATTCTTTGGTAACATCTTGACAAGAGTAGCAATGCAGGCTTATTCTTGCGGGTTTTTGGGTGGAAGTAGAAAGAGGCATGGCCTTCATTTAATCAAACAAACAAAACACAAAGGGCAAACCAAAACTAACCAATGTCGTTAGGGATCTTAGTGGCAGATGACTTGTCTAACATGCACAGGGTCCTGGGTTCCATCCCTAATCCCTAGCACTATAAAGGTGTGTGTGTGTGTGTGTGTGTGTGTGTGTGTGTGTGTGTGTGTGTAAATGTAAATGCGTGTGCAGTTTAACTAGCACCTCTAAAACCCCACACCCAAGAGAAGCACTTTCTGCCGCTGTGAACTGGTGCACAGTGTAGTTGAGGTATCCTTGTTGACATAGCAAAGAACCTAAAAGCATCCCTAAGAGTCCATCAATAAGGGACAAATGTCAATAGGAGCATCCATAAGTGAACAGAAGCAGGGACTAGGAAGCCTTCCATGAGCTCACACTTCTAAATGAAATAGGCCTCAGACGTACCACCTGTCAGAAAAGGTTTATTTGCCTCACGGTTTTGGAGATTTCAGTCCACGATAAATTGACTTTCAGAGTGAGATCTAAGAAGAAACCTCACATCATGATGGAAATACAGAGGACTGTCATAGTGGGCCACAGTCTTTGTAAACTCTATCGTCCTATATCCTGGGATGTAGACTGGGCCTGCAGTCAGGTCCCTGCCTCCAAACCAACTTCCTTCACAGGTACTCCAGCCTTCATCACACTGAAGTAGTACCATCTCAGGCCAGTCAGCTTCAGCCCTGCTTCTCGCTCTGTCATAAGCACTCTGAGGACAAAGATCCCTAATTAGTCAGCAAGCAGAGTCCAGACTCAGACCAGCTGCTCTGCCTGGGTTCCAAAGACAACCTAGCTATTCTGATGTTTCTGACGTTATTTCCATGGGCAACACTTCTGATCCATGTGTGGTTTTCTGCCAAGCTTCCTTTCAGTGGTCATAACACCTCATAACTGGCTGCCTTTGGTGCCTAATCTGCTGTCTCCCACCTAGACAAGAAGCCAGCTCAGCAATGACAAGCCTGAAAGGGTGTTGCTGAAATTCCTTTCCCCAGAGCAGACGTGGGCAACATCGACCCCTCTTCCTAAGAGCCCAACAATGAACTAAGGCACAATTGTACCAATGTTCACTCTGGAGAATCAATGAGTTTACTGGACCATAGCTGGGCTTTATTTACGGACCCCCTCCTCCAAATGGCTGTACCTGGAAAGCCTTACTTAGCAAGGATGAGGACTTCTCACGTTCCACATACATGGAACCCCAACCCTAGTCTACTCTGGACTTTCTACACTCCAGCTCCTTTATAGACTCTTCCCCCAGACCACATGTAATCAAAACAGGATCTTGTGCTCAGGTGATAGGAATCAGCTTGATACTCTGGTGAGAATCTTATGCCCCTCCTCACCCATCTATGTGGGGGTGTAAATGGCCAAACAAGTCAAAATGGGATGAAGGTTTTTTTGCAAAGGAGTGCAGCTGAGTGTCCCAAAATGGTTGGTGGACAAAATGGATGACAGTTGTTTCGGTCAGAAGGGCTCTGGGGACAGTAGGAGAACTCAGGCTCAGCATACATTGGGATGCTGGGGACTATGGGAGGACCCAGGCTAAGCATACATTGGGATGCTAGGATGCTGTATGGGGACTTAGACTTGGTTTAAACTGAGACTCAAAGGCTGGCAGTGTCTGAAAGTCTCCTGCCGTAATGGGCTTGAGCATTTCTTGGAATGAGAAGTGTAGCCTGGAAAGAGAAAGGGAGCCCACAGATTCCAACATGGATTCAGCATAGTGAGATCTGGAGGGGACTGAGGAGCGCTCGGTACCACTCCAATTACTGTCCAACTCAGCAAGAAGGAAATCAGGAAAGCCTCCAGTAATGAGCTAGTCCAGGAAACCAATACAAACAGGGAGTTTAGAGGGCAGATTCTCCAAGAGGAGAATGGTGCCGGCCCATCCTGTCAGGAGCCCATTGTCATGGTGACAGCGCTAACCCATTCATGAGAGGACTTCCTCACCATATACTCTGCATGAGAGATCGTGTCAAATGTGCTCCTTAAAAAACCTGGGAGACTCAGGTGTTGGAGGGAAAGGTGGTGGTGTCAGCAGCCTCAGTTTACCCCACTATGTCTAAGATGGAGAGATTTTAAATAAAAGGATTCCAGTTCTTTTGGAAATTCAGTTCTCACAGCTAGATGGCCAAAAAGCCTACTTCTGGCAAAAAGGTTTCTTGCTGTATCATCTCACCATGGAAGACAGAAGAGCAAGAGAGCATTCACCTGCACCAGAGAGGGACTGGTGGGGAGAGAACGAGAGGGAGAGAAAATGCATCAGAGCGATGAAGGAGATGGAGTCCGACCCATCCTTCTGTCAGGAGCCCATTGCCATGGCAACAGTGCAAACCCATTCCTGAGAGGCATCTTCAGCATATACTTGACTTTTAAAGCCCCTACCCCTCCTCACTATTTCAGCGCCATTGGGCTGGAAATTAGGTTCTGGAGGCCTGGGCTTTAGGAACACATTTGAACTGCAGCAGACTAGACACAATAAAACAACTGGACCTGATAGTTCCTGTCAAGATGGCTGTTGCAGACATTGTGCCAGAGAACCTAGAGGATTCTGATATGGTCTGCTGCTTGGGCTAGCAGAAGGCTGAAACTAGACTAGCATTTTTGTGGACCACAGGCCCCAGTGTGGATCATGCTCTGTTCCTACATTCCCCTGCCACCAGTGTCCTCATAGCCCATTCTGCTTATTAATTCACCAAGAAGCTTCTCCGGCCATTTATACCCAGTCCCAAACTCCTTTTAGAACTGTCTGAAGTAAAGTTACATTTCTGAAACCCTCACCAGCCAGGCTCAAGGTGAATAGGGTCATTTATCTGTCTTTCAGCTATCATCAAACCACAAAAAAAATACTTTTTCATGTTTGTTTTTATTGCCTGGCCTCCACCCCATATTCACCATCATTTATTAACATCTTCAAATTCTGTTAGCATATTCATGGAATTCAGCTCGACATTATCTCTTCCATCTCTTCTAACAGTCGGGCGTCGGTGTCCTTCCGTTTCCCATGGAGCTTACCTCTGCTCTCTTCTCTGGGTTCCACGTGCATTGCTGTGTGTGCTGTTGTGCATGCATTATAGTTTGGATTTTCTGTATTATATTAGACCTTGGACCTTATATGTGGAGATTGTATATATATACGTGTGTGTGTGTGTGTGTGTGTGTGTGGAGAGAGAGAGAGAGAGAGAGTGTTCCTGTTGCCTGCCTCAAATGTTATATGACTTACAGCATTTAAACTGGAGGAGCATGCTGTGAACCAAATTGTGTCCCCACCATATTAATGTATCCTGGGTAACTCCAAGAGTGATGGTATTTAGAGAAGGAACCTCTGGAAAAGAATTCAATTTTTGTGAGACATTAAGAGTGGTACCCTTCTCGATGGGATCGAGGTCTTTTTGAGAAGTGATTCTGAAAGCCTGCTGTCTTTTTCTTTCTCTGCTGAGTGAGCGCACCATGAGAAGGAAGTGCTCACCAGAACTCATCTCTGGCTTCGCAGCCTCCAAAAGTAAAAAACAAACCAAAAACAACAACAACAAAACCCTCCTGTTGGTGCCACCCAGTCTATGCTGTTGCATTGGGCTACCACATTGTAGCCATGGCCTTTAGTGGTCCTATCAGCAGTCTCATTGTATACAGTACTTAAGTACCAATTCCGAAGGGCCACAGAACAGAGCAGGGATCAACCCTCAGTCTATTAACCTCCAGCCACTGCTCCAGCAAACCTAAGAAGCTTGCCAAATAACACAAAATCAAAGAGAAAGCTCAAAGCAATAAGTGTATTTTTCTTAAACATGTCCATACCTTAAACTCTTTTTATCCCAGCTTCGAAATAACAAACTGAAGGTCCAAGGGGACTTCTAGTGAGGTCTGAAATTAAAGAATGGGGCCAAAAGGCTGCCAAGGATGGGAAAGAGAGAGGCCTGTTCAGTTATGACAATATCACCTTACCAAGTTATGAATTATGCAAGCGAAAACAGACCGCAGGATGCACGGCCCCATGAGGCTCCATGTACCTATACACAACACTGCGTGAACAAGCATCACAGGGCCCCACTTGAAACCCCTTCTGTTCTACTGCAGCTTTAGCCTCCTGCAGTCCTTTGCTCCTCACAAAGGGTTTCCACGTGTGTCAACTTGTGGAGTCCGTGTAACTGCCAACACATCTCTAGCCGTCTCTGGTCAAAATGACACACCCAAGCAAAGCGTGTGTGACGGGAAGCATGGGGCTCATTCCAGGGCTGCTCCTGCTTCCTATCTATTCCAGGCTTGCATTCAAACCCACAAATATCCTCCATCAGCATTGCTAAAAGAGAAATGAACAACAGAGAAACCTGAGGTTGGATGCCAGCCTAGTCCCTGTTGACTAGGGCAGGTAACCCAGCTTCCTGGCTGGTTCTTCAGGTGTGGAGTGTACTGAATTGTTTTTCTCTTTGATTATCTTTAGATTCAGGTCATCTGTGATCTTCAGAATTAAGGAGCATTAGGTAAAAGATCAGGTTAGGTTACTTGGAAAGACCCTTTTGAGCCCTGGACCAAATCCATTGAAAGAAAACACCATCCACAATGCTTCCTATCCAACTCTACGAGGGCAAGAAATGGAGACAAGACTGTGTACCTGGTTTTTAATTAAGAACTTAAAGTCTGTCTTATGGCTTTAGAGGAAAGGCTCAAGGTTAACCACCTGCTCCAACAGAGCTAGCACAGCTTTGAGAGTCAAAATCAGGTATAGAGAGGACTAGGGCTTTACTAAGACTAACAAAGGCCACATTTCTCAAATTCTTTTCCCACAGAATTTAAGATTGTTGGTATCCTGCCCTATTGAGAGCCCAGACACTCTTGATTTTGGGATAGAAGGTTTGAGATGGATTGCACAATTGAATATGCTTTAATACTTTAAAATGGTGAACACACACAAAAATATTTTTCTTATTTTTGAGAATTTCATACACATACATAAAAAAATATAATCCCACATAACCCTATATCACCATCCCACTCCTTCTATACCCCCCCTCCACACACACACACACACCAACTGGGTAAGATGTCTAGTTTTTTGTTTTTCAATAACTCACTAAGTCTAGTTGGTACCACTCATCTGTACACAAGTGTGGGGCCATCTAGTGAGTGTGGGAAACTTACCAGTGGCCACATCTTCAAAGCCAAATAATTTTTCCTCTGTCAACAACTATCTACCAGTGGCAGCTACTCGGTGAGCGGTGAAACCTGGAGAGCATCCTTATCAAGGTCTGCATTTTAGCTGGCTTGATCTTGTCCAGGCCTTGTATGCATAACTATGCTGCTGTCAGTTCATGATTGTGTAAGCTACATCATGTCCAGAAGACAGGATTTCACAGCACTTCTCCCTACCCCCTGCCTCTTACACTCTCTCTACCTCGTCTTCAAAGGTCCTCCCTTAACCTCGGTAGGACTTCCTAAGGATGCTGAGCACCTGTCCTCTTTTCTTCCGCACCTGGACTTGTCCTGCATCTCTCCACTGCTGCCTGCCACAAAAATAAACTTCCCAAGGCCCTCAGCAGATTGGATCCTGGGCAAGCGTGTAAGGCATTGATTACTGATTGATATGTGTCCCCACCTCTGGGTGGGTGGTCCTGGATGGTAGAAAAAGTAACCTGAGCAAGGCCTGTGAAGCAAGCTGGTAGACAGCACTTCTCCACAGTCCGCTTCAGTTGCTACCTCTTGGTCCTGCTTGCTTCAGTTGCTCTTGGTCCTCAGTTGCTACCTCTTGGTCCTGCTTGCTTCAGTTGCTCTTGGTCCTCTTGGTCCTGCCTTGAGCTCCTCCTCTGACTCCCCTGGATGATGAACTACAAGCTGTAGGATGAAACAAACCCTTTCTTTCTTGGGGAAAAAAATGGAAGAGAAACTTCTTCTGACAAGATTGAGAGCAGCCAGGCCTAGGGATATAAACACAAATATTTAGAGGGCAATATGACTGCATGACTATTTTAAAGATAACCATAACAGCTTCTGCTCTAGGGCTTATGAGCTCCCCACCTATGGGCCGATGACAGAGTTACAAGACCAGGCATGCAATCCCTTCCTGGGAATCAGCCCTCCAAGGCCGCTCAGAAAGTGGTTCCTTAGCCCACAGTACTTGTGCCACTGTTGTGCCCATGGGCAATCTTACCTGGTGGGTTCAAATTGAGCACATGAAACTCAGGATAGGATAAGATCATTGATTTCTGGTCTGCCTCAGCCTCCTGCATAGCACCATCTGGCATTAGGAAAGCTAGCCAGAAAAGAGGAAATTTCCCATTCAGTTAGAAAGTGATCTCTCATATCCCACAGCCTAAATGTGTATCAGAAGACAATAAATTTTATGTTAATTGCATTTTGCCACAGTTAACGATGGTTAATGTTTGGAAAGGAGTGGCATTCTTTTACACTTTTGCAGATCTTACAACTGTCTAGTTTAACAAACTACAGTGAATTCTCTTACCCACTCCTGATACTCAACCCATTGTCATAAGCTGCTGCAATTGAAGTTACACAGAGCTTATGCAGCATCAGGAATGCTGCTTTCTAACACGAAGAGGCCTTTGGACAGACTTTTCAAGTACGGAGAGGTGTACAGAGGGCTACGAAGAGGTGCAAATTCACCAGAACTTGCCAAGCAGCAGCTTCTTAAAGATTACTTAAAATGTGGCCTCTGAAGCCATGGAGCCAAACCATTGCTGTACAGTCACAACATCAAGCCAAACCATTGCTGCGTGATCACAGTGCAGAGCCAAACCACTGCTGTGTGGTTACACTAAAGAACCAAACCATTACAGTATGGGCACAGGCAGGTCTGTTGTCCACCTCGGACTTTCATCCACACATGGTTTTGTAACTTTCAGCGCAAATACTAATTCTCTCTGCTCTATTCGTTTCCGGACTCTGGCACATTCTGTTTGACAGACTCACAAGTGTCACGGAGTCAAAAGCCAACATGTCTTCTCAGCTCATTGGAATACTCCTCGCCCACTCTGAAGCTCACAGGCTTATGATGGCGAAACCAAATTGTCAAAACTTCCAAACTTCTTCGGGAAGCTCAATTTTTAATCTTATCCATAAACACTATCAGTTATGTTCTGGACACAACAAGTTCACTCGGTTTATTCATGCAAATAGATCGATAAATCTGAATATCCAAAGTTTTTCTGTCATTCCTACAAGTAAAACTGGAGCCCCATGGAAGACGCAACACCTCCATTCACAGCTAAATCCACCAAGCCGATTCTTTTCATCAAGGCAGCAATAATTTTTCTGTGAACAGGACAAGGACTTTACAAATTGAATCTTTTTTTTAAAATGTGAACTTAGGGAGTATGATTTAAGAAAATAAATGTTCTATTTTGTTTTAATGAATATTAATATTTTACTGCTCCATGAAGAATGCTATTGGGTGAAACTGGCTTTATTTTTTTCCTCCCTTCACAAATTCATGGTGGAGAGCTGCATCAGGGCACGCGCATAGTGCCTCTGCCTTGACTATACCAGTTCTGCTTCTGAGGTGTTTACATTATCAGTTTAAAAAAAAACAGCCCCATGGTCAAGGTAAAACAAAGTAAACACAAACAAAAGAAAACCCACCATTGTCTCTCAGTATCCACGGGGAACTGATTCCAGGTTCTCCGGTGGATCTCAGATCCAAAGATGGTGAAGTCACAATGATAAATCACAATGTTGTGTGCATATAGCCCCTACACATCCTCCTGTATCCTCAACTGTCTCTTCATGCCTAGTATACTACAGTGTAAACGCTACCCAGTTGAACTACATTGTTTAGAGAGGGGGGACAAGACATGGTGGGTAGAGAAGGCATATATCCAATCTACTGTTATTTGAATCCTCAGTTGTAGACTATCCAGATCCAGAGGTCGACAGCACAGTGATCCCATGGATTTCTAGAAAGAGTGCCGAGCGTGCTGGGAGTGCCTCAGAGTTATAGTTCCCACTGAGAAGACGACCCTGGAAATATTGTTGAGCAAGTTAGTAAACTCTGGCTTCCTCTTCTCTGAATGGGAATAATAATAACCGTTCCCATGAAAGTGCGCTTGCAGAAGAACTGAGCCCCGGTGGTGGAAGGTGTGCCAACCTCAGCACCTGTCCCGCTGTGAGTGAAAAGCAACAGCCTTCACTGTAGTTTGCTGTTCCTACAAGATTAAGCTCACCTTTACCTCCTCAGAAAAATGCCATCAAGTTTAAAAAAACAAAAAACCTACCCTCTGGTAAACAGCACTGAGAGAGACCTCCCCGTTGCTGTGATGTTTCCACTTTGCAAGAGAAGATCAAATTGAACAACAAACTGTTAAAGGCACGGTGCCTAAACATGGGATGACATATAAACAGTGCAGCTGCATCTGTACTACCAGGCTGATGCCAGAGATGCCTCAGTCCCTGAGTATTAGAGACGTCTATGACAATGGTGTGTTGTAATGTTTGAACAGTTTATTCCAAAACAGATTCCAGATCTATTCTAGACAACACATTCTCAAGAGAAAACTAAATGAGCACGTTAGGCCTTGAACAATTAAACACTGTTATGTCCTTCAAGCCAGCTATTGAACATTTCACAGAAGCTTGGGGGTGTGGGTTTGTGTGTGTGTGTGTGTGTGTGTGTGTGTGTGTGTGAATTTTCACTTTTTCTCTGTCAGGGAATTTATAATGGGAAAGAGAGAGTCCCCAGCTGCCATTCACATCATGTCTTAATTAATGAGGTTGCAGGTCTCAGCCTCTTGAACCAGAGACAGCAGAAACTCCCTATGAACCGCATAGCTCTTCCACTCTCAGAAGCATCCAGACTATGGCTGGGTTTCCAGGAATGAAATAGCTGGGAAGTTGCTGCATTTGTCCTATTTCAAGCTGAGTGTGTAAATAATAAAGGTCAAAGTTGGAAAACAAGGCGGGTAATTCCTTGGTGACCAGCCAGACTCCAGTTCCCATCATTAATTCATATGTTGATAGACTTCCCCAGGAAGCCTGGGAACGTAACAGAAGTAACTCAGCTTCCCCCAAGAGAAAAGGCCTCATGGTTTTTTCCCTTGGCAGATTCATTTCTAATCACATAGCAGGAAACTATTATTAACATCTGGATATTCAAAAAGAGCCACTGAATTATTATAAAAAAAATCCTTCAACTCATCATAAGACACAAATGATCTACAGTGTGCACAATTCTTTCCCGTTTTAGTCAAGAGTATAAATGAAACGATTCTGCATATTTCAGCTGAGGTTACACATTTGTTTTCAATCTAGGAACACTCATGTCTGCCTACCGTACCTCCTACCCCAAGGCAGATATGTCAGCAATGGCTTCTACCCCTCCCACAGTGAGCTTCTTCTTGTTGTACAGTTTTTAGAAGGCTTCTGCCAGTACTAATTGGTTCAAAACAGCTGCAAGTTAGAGACTAATGCTGGCTTAAATTCCCTTTGATCAAAAGTCATTCATTCTTTAGCCAGCCAAGTCCTCCTTCAATACTTTATATAGATAGTTCCTTAACATTAATCATCATGACTTTTACAGACCCTGTCCTTTGCCCTCATCCAAGCCCTAGGCATTAGTAGCTGGTGGCACGAGGTAAGTAGATGTCATTTCCCTATTTGAAACTTCTCATGGATTCCCTTTGTGATTAAGCCTGATCCCCACCAGGACCCACAGTCTTTTTTTGTTACCTCAGTACAAATAGATCAGGGCCATATGGGAAAAACAAACAAACAAACAAGTGCTATTTTTAAAGCATTGCCCCATTCCTGGCCCCATTTAAGGATGGACAGCTCAAAACCTTGCAAGCAATGCTTACTTAAGAAAAAGCCAACTCAAAAACCTTCCCTTAGGAGTAGATTGTCAATGCTCCATTAAAGTCTGCTCTACCGCCCACCCTCTTCCCTCCATCGTTTGTTCCAGCCCCTTCTTCTCCCCCTCATTGCTCTAGCCTCCTCTCCACCCAGACTGCCCATTTCAAGGTTCTGCCCAATGCTCTCGGGATTTTATTTTTACTAGTCCAATCTCATTCAGTCTCAAATCTTGGCATAAGGGTCACCTCCTCAGGGGCCCTTTGTCTATGAACACACACACACATTCCACTAGTGAGTCTGCTTTGTCTGTCTTCCCAAGGGGCTTTCCTTTATCTGGCATGTTTGAACTCCTCAAACCTAGCTGAGAAACTACATATAGGCCTTCAAAGCGTCATGGGAGGAATGTGGGAGATCGTTTTTGACAAGGCAGAGCTCTCTTGGCTGATGCTCACTCTGCTGGGATGCAGCATATGTCTCCCAGGGGAGGAACCTATCAGAGACGGAAGGGAGGGAAAGCAGGGAGCTCTGGGTGTTCACAGATTGCAAAAACAGAGGCTCCTAAACCACTGGTCTACGTAAGCAGTGAAGTTGGATATGTCTTATAGATCCACCTTTTGAAAAATTGCCTTCAGAATAAACTGGAGATCCAGGTTCTCAAACTGCAAGGAACACAAACAGCAGGGTGGCTGGAATCCAGCACCCAAATAGGCAACAGTCTTAATGTTAGACTTTATTGAATTATTTATTTGTTTGTTTTGTGCACACATGCACATATGTGCTTGCACGGGGACGGGGGAAGGGAAGGATCAACCTTCAGAAGTCGGTTCTTTCCTTCCATCCTATGTGTCCCAGGGGGCCAACTCAGGTCATCAAGCTTAGCAGAAAATGCCCTTCCTCCCTGAGCCATCCAGCCAGTCCCACATTGGTAAATTCTTCTCCACACGCTCACATTGTTATCCAGTAAGGAGGGATGGCAGCTGCCATCTTGAAAAGAAGGCCAGGACAAAGGGTGGTCAGGATCTAGTTCTCCTGAGCCACGCCAGAGTGGACATAAATGAAAGCTATTGGCGACAAAGGTATCATCAAACCATCGTCTTCCAGGTCTATTCCAAGAAAAAGGATGCATATTTCCCAACTCTGTCTTCATCCATGGTATCCTCAGAGGCCAATATTAGGTGAGAGTCTTAGCGTATCAGACCACTCCCAATAACAGCCTGCCCTGTGGTTACCAGAGTCTCCTGCGGGTTACTGGGGGCAAGCATCCCCATGGAAGATGGGAGGGTGTTTTCAGCATGATGTGGGTTTGCTTGCATTTCACAAGGACACAGACTGAAGGGCTGTCTCCCATGAGCCCTTCTCTCTTTCATCTTCCATTATCCTCACAGGACCTCTTCACTTCTGCCAGCAATTCTAACAACTGGCTTGAATTGTACCCTTTCTCATACCCTCAGTTGGATAATTACCATAATCTTCATTCAAATACCCAGCAAGAAACTTTCATACATGATTTGTAATTAAATCTAAGAGGATCCATAAATCCTTTTGAGAAGTAGGACACAGCCCAGTGTTGCAACATGAAGAAAAGCCTTGTGCTGTGCGTGGCTGTGCAGCTCTGTCCTTTCTCTGCTCCATAGGTACAATTGTCACTCCTTGGAGGCCTTTGCCCAGGCTTCTTTCTGTTCCTCTGACGACTATATATTTCCTCCTTCTTAAGACACAAACATACTAGAAATTAACAAACATACTGAAAGAATCACACATCCTGTTGGCTTGCCTGGCAGTATCAGTTGAAGCACAAGAAACTGGCTTAAGGGTCGTTTTACCCGTGTTGAAGTGAACTGCATTTAGAAAGTGGCCTCGCAAACTGAAACTTGCCACACTACCGGCAGTCCAAGGGAGGAAGGATGGAATTCCAGGTGAAACGTATTAACGGACTTATTTTTCAGCTTCTCCTTTGCCTCCACCTCCGGGAGTACTAAGGCCTAATGATCCCAGGACACGAAAAGCAATTAAGTTTCACTCGGTGTAAAGTTGAGGAAAACGTCCCATGTGAAAAGGCGGCGTCTTTGCCACGTCGCATGGGTGGCAATAAACAGCCAAACTCACTGGCTTTGATATAGTAGCATGCACGCTCTCGGGGCTCACGTTGATTTCATTTTAAAAAGTAGAATTTATGGGACAGAGGATTGAAAGGTCTGTACTGACATGTTTAAAACCCCCTTTTAAAAAGTGGCAGATTGCATCGTTCCTTTTAAGCATTCACACCGCAGCCTGAAACATAATCTGTTTACTAAAAAAACAACTTTTTATTGCCCTGCGAATAATTTCCCATTGAAAAAGAAAACAATGTACAGTATTTTACAGCTCTCTGAAACATCTGGAAAGTTTTCTCGGTTGCTAAAGTGATGAAGAATTTGCATCCACATTTGAACTACTGATTTCTTAATTCAACACAGAATGACTTCAGACATCCTTTTGAACCAACTTCAATTTGTCCAATACTGCCAGTTTCCAGGGTCTGCTGACAGCACACAGAGGACCCAAGCATTCGGTCCCCAGCAAAATGAAAGGTCTCAGAGAACCTGCCCCTGTGTTCTCGGCTCTGAGCAGTGTAAGGACAAGTGCAACGCCTTGATCTGTGTGGCTCCAAATCTCTGTATCAAGTAGCCTAGACCAAGTTTACCATTATTCATTTGAATACCCAGGGTGGAGTGAGGTGTCAGGTAAGCAGGATCTTACCTGGAGAAGAGACAGGGCCCTGACTGGACCACCTGTGTCTCTGCCATCCTGAATTTGAGGTGAAGGAGTGTAAGACCAGTGTTGACTAGACAATCCACATCCCATTGGCAAGAACACAATAATGTGGCCAAAGGACCAGCAAGCTTGTCAGAGAAATAACTATTAGTTGTCCCAAAAAGACAAGAGAAGGGTCTGCCAAGCAGCCCTTTGATCCCAGCCAGCCCTTTGCAATATTAAAATTTTCTCCAAAATCAAGCAGGTGGAATGCTTAGAGTTGACTTCTCCCTTCTCTCCTGGGGACTCTGAAATGCACTCTACTAATGATATTAGGATGTGGGTGAGGTAGTAGCTGTACAGCAAAGCCATCTGACTTGACACTTTATCCTCTTGTCATTTCCTAAGCCTGTGGCTTTATTTTTGAAAGTCGTGGGATGGTAGTCATTGTGGAGACAGCAAATTAAAAACTATCCAAAGCGTTCAAAAAGTCCTCAACTTCTGTAGTCAAAACTCCTTTTGTATTTTATTCAACTTTACTCCCCACAAACTATTATTTCTCCACAAAGGAGCTTAATGCAAAGTTAAAACTCTAGTGCTCTGTACCAAGGCATCTTTGCCCAGGCATGGAAATGCTGAGGGGTGGGCACAAGGTGTAGGCTTCAATGGGATACACTGGCAAGAGGCTCTTTTCTCAAGCACAGGTCCCTCTAGAAAGACATACATTAAACACCGCACATGCTGAGGAGATGCCTTAGTAGAGTGGCTGCCATGAAAGTGGGAGGGCCTGGGTTTCTGTCCCAAGCATCCAACGAAAAGCTGGACAGAATTTATGAGCTCTGCATCAGTAAGAGACCTTGCTGAAAAGTTAAGGTGCAGTAGGCCAGTGAGGGAGCTCAGCTGGGAAAGGTCCTTGCAGCCAAGCCTTAGAATCAGAGTTCAGTATCCAGAGCCACATGGTGAAAGGAGAGATTCGACTCCCTCAGGTTTTCCTCTGACCTCCACATACAGGCATTTACACAACATAGATAGATAGATAGATAGATAGATAATAGATGGATATAAAGATGGATGGATAGATAGATAGATTAGATGAGATGATATAGATGGATGGGTAGGTAGGTAGATAGATATAGATAGGTAGATAGATAGATAGATAGATATTTTTTAAGCAGAAAGCAATAGAGGAAGACATCCAGTGCTGATCTCTGGCCTCTACATGCACATGTTTTCACTTGTACAAGTTCATACAAAGATGGACATATTCTATGCACACACATACATGTGCACAAACACTTGCGCATGAACACACACACACAAGTGAATCACAGCAGACCCTCCAACTTTGGTCTTTAATGGATGCTAGGTAGATGTTTGTAGAATGAAGGTGTATTGGATGTAATTAGAAAAAAACTGAGTTCCATAAAACATCAAAAGACTCAAAGAGGTGTCAGTGCTTAAGAGGGACCACTATGCATCTGGTGAAAGCAAGTGGAGGCAGAAGCTTGCCTAAAGAAGGGTAAAATCTCAGCAAGCATGCTCTCTGAATGGCGTTATAGGAAGAGGGAAGGCCAACAGAAGCCTGGAGCTAGCAAAGCAAAGGTGTATCTGCAGCGTGCGTAATATCTATATCCACCACACAGAGAGTATTTGAGGGGGTGAAGGAAGCGGGACTGGAAAGGGGGTACAGCCATTCCAGACTGACATTAGCTCCCAGGGTACCAAGTGTCCTCAGCGCAGGGAGGGGGGACTCTGAAGAGCTGGGTGAAGTCTTGGTACAAAGAGAATTGATCTGACAAATAGGGAAGCTGCAGCTGGTGAGAGTCATGGTAACCATCCAGGTGAATGCCTGCACGTCACTAAAGAAAGATGGAAGGGAGACAAGACAGGAAACATTCCCTGGCCCGGACTGAGAAAATGCCGCCTCTCTTAATGAATGGTCAGATTTTTGAGGAACCAAGAAGGGAGGGGCACAGTCAATGAAAACATGATGTGGCCATTCAAGGAAAGAGGTACTCTGGGGGCCGAGGAAGGAGAGCAGTGGTGTTAAGATGTGAAAGAACAGGGCAGGGAGTCTCAGATATGAGCAACTTCAAAGCCATTGGGTTTGGTTTGGCTTAGCACTGAAGAGGACCATGTGCCTGCCTAGATCTTATCATTTTGAAGTTGGTCACACGGAATTTTTTTCAGTGTCTCTCCAGAAAGGCTGTTATCTAAATGACCTTCAATGTTCATGTGTTCAGGACTCAGGGTCAGATTACTAGGAGGGAATTTGGGAAAAATAATTGTCCATTAGGATTCTCCCCTCATGAATGAAGGGTCTTCCCTTTCTGCCCTTGTTTCCTTCTGCCACAGGAGAACAGTGCTCCTTCTGTGCACAGGCATCATCTTGAAGCGGAGAGCAGAACGTCCCTGGGTACTATACCTGCTAGCATGCTGATTTCAGACCATGGCCTCAAAATTGTGATGAAGTTCTATTGTTTATAAACCACTCAACCCCGGGGCATTTTATTATTGCATCATAAGCAGCCCAAAGGCAAATATGCAACCTTTGAATTCATGTAGGTGTTGAAGATTTGGTAAAGATAAACTTTGGAAAGACCCCATTTTCCTGCCCTACTGAGAGATGCATTCATTGTTATCCTACACATAAAGACTTTTAAAAATTATTATCTTTCAAGAACTCAGAACTCAGAACCTTCATTCCACTGCAACAGTAATCTCTCCCTCGAACAATGAGATTCTCCCACCAATCGCCAGCTCTCTGTCAGTCTAATTGGAACCCAGTAGCTGCTCTGATCTCCTTCTGCATGAATTTATTTCAGCAATACATAGTCTAGAAAGAACAATGAAGGGAAAAAAGCCTACTTGTCTATATAGAAGTAATCACTGAAGACATCAAAGCAGAGAGAGACTTTAGAAGGAAAAAAGTATCTTCTTTTCAAAAAAAGGGGGGGGAGCAACAAAACAACCTTGTACTGTTAGTATCGCAAACCAGGTGCCATCAATTATGCAAAGCCTCCGGATTATCAGTGAAACTCTGTCCAGCTTGGTGTTGGAGTCCAGGCACTGCAAGCAGGCAATGGACACTCAGGAGACTTCCACTCCTGTTATTTTACACATTCTGTGCTCACTCCCTTTTGAATGAAGAAACTCACCAGAGATATTCTCTAGGGCCATCTCAAATCCTTGTGCCTTTGGCTCCTGCATGAGCATGCATGGAGAGAAATGAAGGAAAGATGTGGGAGATTTAGGTAAGTTTGAAGATGGAGGAAGAACAGTCCTTTCTTTCTATTCTCATTAAATCCTGGAAAGATTGCTTCAAGAAGAAAGAGCATGTTGCCCAATTATTCTAAGAATACACTCTTGGCACACCTGCTCTGCTTCTCAAAGCTGACTCTGATGATCTTCATTTTACCTACACTGTGGTATAAATTTTCAGTGAGATCTTTGTCTCATCCTGACACCAATTAGAACATGAGTTTCAGCAGAAGAAACCACGGCAATTTCGTCCATACCTTAGAAGGAACGGAAACACTAATCGAGATGGAGACGGCCCCAAACCCAATTGAACAGGTGTGCATTTCCATAATAGCAGCACAATTCAGCGATGGAGTAGTGTTCTCTGCTTTTGCTTGTGAACTGAATTAGTAATCTTCCCAGGCCCTGTCCCGGTGATTGAAATAAATTACTTTGTTAAATTGCAAAGCAGGTTGACCCATCTGTTGGCCCATGAATGTTCAGATTCTCAGAGGGTTTATTACTCCAAATAATGTCTGCCATATGCAGCGGTAAACAGTTCCTTTAAAACTGACTGAAGGATTCGGGGCTGTTTTTGAAGGCAATTTATAAAGCGCTTCATGTTCCCCTGAAAGGACCTGCCCTTCAACTAAACTTTCAGCAGAGTCTGGCTGTCTTGATCACTTAACCCCACCTGAGACACCCTGTTCTTTCTACAGAGGAAAGAGGATGGTTGAAACTGAAGCACATGCTTGGGTTGGGAAGAGGGGGAGGTTCGACCTACTATGTGCTGGGGAGAAGCTCATCTGTTGACATTTCAAGCCGTGTCAGGACACCCGTGTGCAGGGGGCATTTTATCCCACAGAAAACAGGAAGCCAGAGAGGTTAGGTGGCACATTCAGAGACAAAGGCAACACAGGCCATCTGGGTACCAAACACTTGGTTCTAGGGGACAGTGTGAGTCAGAAGTGTCCATCCTGACCCGGGGAAGGACAGTGAGGATTTTGCCCAGTCATAGTCTCGACCCAACAGGGGAACCCAAATGCAAAGTGTTTATGCCCTTGGGCTGTTTGGCTCCTCTTTCGAAAAACCATGAGCCACACTCTTCCCTTCTTGGTCACTAAGGACAGGGCCAGACTCTGGCCTTCCGTTGGCAAGATTCTAATAGGGAATTGTTAAAGATGGAGGTCTGTGGATTTTCTCGTCACGTGTGCACTTCCTCGCTTTAGATCATCCCTGATTCTGCATCCCTGGGGAGAGTGCCTGCTCTAGTCACACAAGGTCCATAAACCGCGCTGACTGTGGACCAGCCATGATTTGTTCATGATGTTAGCCGGGAATCGCTGCGGCTCGGTTACAGATGTGAAATTGCTGATGGATGGCCCAAAGCCAGCACATGGTCGACTCTTCTGGTATTCAACTTCAATATTAATCATGTGTAGAAAGGCATTCTCCCCCCTCAGTGAAAAATGAAATGGCTAATATACAGTGTGGAATGAGTGCTCGGGAACGGCTCCTTCTCTTAACGGGAAAAGAATAAAGCTATTAAAAGAGCAAACTCCTGGATGTGACAAGATGACAGTAGGGTTTTTCTGACGAGCTAAATGAATAAGCTCCCTCTCCTTTGATTTACGCCGGCCCAGAGTCTCTTGGAGCTTCAAAAGGCTGAGAGCACATTTGGAAGCCAATGGTCTCCACTCCTTTTGTTTAATGAGAGTAAGAGGCCAAGATTCAGCCAAAGGCAAAAATTTGACAGACTGAGAACTGAAAAGGTCAGCTCGAGTGCTCAGGCACAGGGAGGGGAAATTTTGTCTTGGGGGGGGGGGTTGCCAGAACCTTTGGTTGAGGGTATTTACCCTTTGTTTCAACAGACCTCCCAACACCCTCCCCCCCCCACACACACACACGCACACATACACATACAGGTACCTTGGCAGGAGTCAACCTGGCCCTGCCTCTGTGGTTGGTCTTTGCCCCAAACCAGAGGAAATCAGTCTTGCTCCTTTCATGTCAGTTTGTATCCTGAGGAGGGGGTGAGAAATCAGAATCACTCTTCCGCACTCCAGGACGTGCATCCTAGAGCCACCTTTAAAAAGAAAAGAAAAGAACAAGAAATAAAACAACAAGAAAAGGCTTGCTTCCATGACACAGGGCAACTCACCTGAAATCCCTGCCCCTGGAGGGAGAGTAGAGGAAAGAAGATGAATAGTTCAAGGCCACCCTGGGCGTGTAAGAACCTGCTCAGAACAGAATAGAACAGAACAGAACAGAAAGGCTTAATATATGAAAGTTAATTCCTCAGAAAGTAGAGTGAGGTCCCCAGCTAACTCTCAAGAGCTCTCTCTCTCGTGTTCATATGGCGGATATTCATGGCACAGTTCTCAGACATGCATCGATAAGCCACTGCTAACCAAACTACAGGTTCTACTGTTCTTCTCATTGCCAGCTCCCACCCAGGACTCTATGGCTCTCAGTAGCACTGGCTTGTCTTTTCTACTTTCTGTCTTCTATTCTGTGACAGTCCCCTGAATTTCCTAGTGTTTCATAACATTGGCGTGTTTGGAAACTGCTAGCCAAGGCTGTGGAGTGCTGGTCCTTCCGAGGCTGTGTAATGCTAGGTCCACACAGAAGTTCACACCACGAGATAGACGATGTGCCCTATGCCCTGTTTCAGGAGCACGTGACCACTTTTAAGTCTCGCTCCCAGTGCAGCCGAACCTTGATCGTTCAACGACTTTCAAGGGAAAGTTACAAATTTCTCTTCTTTTTATTAGAAGAAAGTTACTAAGTCCAGCTTATTCTTCAAGGGAGATCAGTCCAACTCTAATTCCTAGAGATATTATCAGAAGGATCTGTAGGCTCATTTTAAAAATCACAAAAGCATTGAATGTGCTAAGGGAAGCTACTCTGAGGTTAGACAAGTGTCTACTTTCTGTTTAACATTTCTCCTGCTACTTTAGCCTGCCTCCAGGAGCCATGTCTGCCAGAGTGATCACCGTGCGGTCCCAGTAGCGAGTTTCTATTTTTCCCACTTTCTACATTGTGATTGGAATTCTTCTGTGGGGAAATGCTGGCCCTTCTCCTCCATTCTCCCCAGTGGACTTATGCATTCAATCTTATATTTGTATCTATATAAATTTGTTGATAATTACTTTATTCTTTGGGTAATGGTCTGGTACTTTCATTACTTATTTTCCTCACTCAGATTTTCCAGATTTGACCTTTGGAAACTTCTTCAGGTTGAATCCTGTGCCCTTTCGAAGTCTCCTACCCCTTTTTTACCCAGTCCACACCTTTTCCTTCTTTCTTAACCATTTTGGCAACAGAAGATGTACTGGATGCTCTGAGCTCATCTTAAAGTTTCACCATTGCCAGCCCTAGATTTATCCATTTTTCCAAGAACATTTTATTTCCTTTTTTGGAGAATAGTGTTTTAAAACTAAAATGGTGTGTTGATTTCTCAGGCATCCCACTGCTTCCAGGCTCTCTTAGGAGGCAGAGCTAGGCTATGTGTACACACACTGACCAACACCTACTTACTCTGGTGCCTGTTCAGCTGTAGGCATACTGAGAGACAAGTGACTTATGCTGATAGTTGGGAGTCTAACCCAGCACCACACAGGTCGTCTGGGCATCCTCCATCTCCCATGTCTGCAGCATCTCTCTTCCACAGTGAGAATCCTGGTTCTGCTATTGAAGCGTAACTGGCTACCTAACCCTAACCCTAACCCTAACCCTAACCCTAACCCTAACTAACCCTAACCCTTCCTATGTTGCTCTGGTACCCTGTAATGTTGCTAAATCTATTTTTAGGTCCAGGAGTGCTCTGATACATTCTTTGGGATTTTACTTATAAAAATAGAAAGTTTTTCTATCCTCTTCATATGTGTGGGGATGTATGTATATATTGGGGTGTTTGTTTGTTCCTTCATTTGTTTGCTTGTTTTACAATTTTAATTAATTAGAGGACAAGAGGCAACCCTGTCTCATTCCCTTTAGAGAAAATCTTTCAATCCCCTACTATCTACAATGTTACTTACAGTTTTTGTTTGTTTGTTTTACAGATGACCTTTCTTGGGTTGGGGAAGGCCAGTATATTCCTAATTTTCAGAGTTCTTACCTTGAATATCAAATTTGTCAGAAGAATCTTTGGTGTCCATCAAGATGACGACTTAGTCTTGTTCCTTAGTCTGCTACTGTGCCAGGCTGCACCTGCACTTGAAGGGTGCATCATTATCTCTCAACCAGCCTGGCACTCCTGGAAAGACCCTGGCCGGGCCCTGGTGCATCAAAATTTTGGCATATTGTTGCATGTGGTTTGTTAGTGTGCGTATACTTACAAGAGCTTTTAGTCCATGGTTTCCTTCTCTAGCGATGCCTGTTTCTGTGTTACTAGAGTACAGAGATAAGAGCAGGCCAAATACCTCTGAAGACGACCTGCCACCACCGTGGCTGAACAAAATGAAAAGGGACATGGACCAAGCAAGAAAAGCTGAGTGACACAAATTTAGCCAAGAGATTTTAAAACATGAGCTCATAAAACCCACATACAGTCACCTAGTATCCAAATAAAAGTCTGTTCTTTCCCCAAGAAGAAACAGGATTGAGTAAAGTTGGAAGACTTCTCCTCTCAGCTCCCTGCAATTAGAACAAATCTGGCCAGTGCCCATTAGGGTACTGAGAATATGCTACCATGTAATGTTAGCACTAATGACAGCTCTAGACTCCCAAGGCTGACTACTAAAGTTCAAAGTTTAATTGAAGAAAAGGAGATGAGTTATCTGCCCAAATTCAGACCCTCAGTGTGGCAAAGCTGAGGTTATCCGGGACACCTTGATTTTGAAGCCATCAGCCCGGTCACTCTCTAGCCCTTGTAAAAAAGACATCTCTTTTCTCTCTGAAGGCTTTTGCTCCTCCCTATAGCTGGCCCTTTGTCATCTAAGTCTCTGATTGGTGGCACATTCTCAAAGCCCTTCCCTAGCCACTCACCACCAATCATCCTCTATCCCGTGATCCTGTTACATAGCCCACGTAGCATCAATCCAAAATGTTCCCACTTATGATCTGACTGTTATAAGCTCATCCAACTTGAATCTGAGCTCTCTGAAAGATGAGATCTTATCTGCTTGGCCACTGAGATGCTGGTCTGGCACTGAGCTGACACATCAAGGTACTTCCTAATTCTTAGCTGAGCTCCTGAATGCTGCCATAGGCCAGGTGACCTCACTCTCCAAGACCAAAGTGTCAGATGTTCCTGGATCAAACTGCTTCATCTCAAGACTGCCCTCAACTTTTAGGTATCACAAAGGATATCTAAATTATCCTTCATCACCATAAACTCTTCCTGACCTGAAAGTGACACTTGATGAAGAATACTAATTGCTTGACTTTGACTCTAGTCTCTCAGTCCCCCATAACACATATCTGGATGCAAATGATAAGTGTGATGTGTGTCTTGTATGGAATCTGTTGCCTGAATAGGTGTCCATAGATCTGCCAGACAGAGACCTCCCACTTCCCTACCAAGTTTGTTTCCTTGGAGTTTAGCAGTTTTAATGACACTATTTCCTCTCCCTGTTTTCTAGCTTATTGCTTCCTGGTCCAGTCCCTTGTGACTGTTCTTACTTTACTCACTGTTTAGAATCCTTCTCCCTATGTCTGATTGCCCTTTTTAAATCGCCAGTTTAATAATTAAATAATTTAAAAATAAAATGCACATTTATGTAATATAATGTAATATTTTAATATGTGTAGCCTTACAGAATGGCTAAGTCAAGTGAGTTAGTAAATCTTGCTTCATTTTTGAGGCTCAGGTCTGAGTTCTACCCCCCCCCCTTCGGTGTTAGATACCCAGGCAGACACCAGGATAGACTGTGGCTTCACACTAGCCAGTGTCCTCCCTTCCTGAGACTCCTGTAGTACATAATAATGATTGGACAAGTCACCATCTTCCTATCTTATGTTTTTGTGAGTAGCCAACATACTTTATTATGGTTTGTCTCAATGATGAGACCTCCCAATGGGCTGCAGATACTTTCTAAACACAAAATATAAAATGGTGGCTGTAGGGGATGTCACCAAGGTCCCAAGGGGGGAAATGGGATGGAAGGCTACTTCTGAAACTTCAAGCAGAATGTCACAGTACGAACCAGAAAGCAAAAGGCTTGTGAGCAGTCTTTCCCACAGAAGTCACAAGAGGAAACTGAGAAGATTGGAGCCTAGGTGTTGGCTCCACCTGGGAGTAAGTAGGCAGTGAATGTGAGACAGAAAATGGATGGAAAACTGGCCTGGCTGGTTGGTTTGTTTGTTGCGAGTGTTTTTGTAAACGTTCATCACAGTGAGGATCACTGACTGACTTTAGAAGATTCCTAATGTTCAGACTGTTAATATCTTATCAATAAAGATTCAGCCATGATTCTCATGTAAAAACACAGTCTACAGAACCATACTGTCAAGATCAGTGAGGGTTGGTAGGCTTCGAGTGCAGCAGCCACTGTGCTCTGTGTTACAAAGATGCTTCATTTTTAAGGAATGAATGAACAAGATGATGGGAGGAATGCTAGAGTGTCCATCACATACAAAGCCTTAACTGTATATATGTTACTATATCAGGGATAATTGCAGTGTTGTGGATTTCCATTGATTATGCACTGAACTAACTAACACAGCTGCCCCGTCACTCTGAGATGCATTCTGCTGGAGATGCTGGATGGAGGTGCTGGAGGTGCAACACTGGACAGGTCATAGAGGATCAGGACTCTCAACACCTATGGGCTGGGATGCTGAACAGGACATAGAGGATCATGGTGGCACTCAAACTTAAGGGTGGGAGAATCAAATAATAATCAAGAACATAAACCACACAGTGGCAAGGACTGGGGTGACAGCAAAGGTGATACCGTAGACAAAAGGGACACTAGGGACTCATAGTAGATAGTCAGAGAAAGCCTCAGGAAAGACCTGAGAGATGATGAGCCAGCCATGGAGAGAGGTGGAGCTTTGCTGTCCGGGACAGTAGCAAGTAGAAAGGCAGGGCTGTGCTCTGAAAACCAAAGCAAGGCCAAGGTCACCAGACTGCTGTAAACAAAGAGGACCGTGGAGTTAGGCAGTAGCCTGGTCATGTATGACCTGTAGCGTGTTTGATGGGTCTTCTCTTCCCACCTCCTCATGCCATTTCTCCCACTCTCCACATCTTCCTACATGTCTTTGCTGTCTACTCACTGGCACAAACTGCTTTCCTGTGTCAGAGGAGTTAGTCAGCTTGCATCTTTGAGGGCAGAATATTGAATCAGGATGTCGAGCATGAAGGCTTCAATTACTTCTTCACCTCCCTTACCTCTGAAGTTCAGATGAATTAAACACATCACACCAATCGGGTACACTGTACAGGCCCACTGCCAAACAGGGAGTCACTGAAGTAGGAATGCTGGCCAATCATCAAAGAGCAATAAGGGCCCATCTCAGAACATTGCCCAGGGTCTCCTAGGGTGCAGAGTCACACACACAATGGCCTAGAATGATCTCCAAGGCAAGGTCAGTGTTCTCACTAAAGGGGTATGGTTTTAGGTCAGTGCCCTCACTAAAGGGCTATGGTTTTTAGGTCAGTGGCCTCACTAAAGGGCTTATGCTTTTAGCAGATACTAAACCACACTTGTTCCTGACAGCTTCATAAATCTGTTCCTATGGCCTCCTAGCTTTACTACCTTCCTCTCTACCCATTCAGTGACTTTCTCAGCTGCCTAAGTCATACAGCACTCACCTCTTCCTTGCAAGTAAAAACTTAGACTAGGGCCTGGAGCGTTGGCTCAGTGGTTACCAGCACTGGCTGGTGTTCCAGAGTACTGAGATTCAACTTCTAACACCCACATGGCAGCTCACAACCATCTTTAATTCCAATCCCAGGCTATTTGACAGGATCTAATGACCTCCTCTGGCCTCTAATGACGCCCAGTGCAAACATGTTGTACAGACACAGAAACAGACAAAATACTCATACACATAAAATAAATGACAGATACTTTTAAGAACTTTGACATGATATGGTAAGAACATTAGACATTTTCTGAGGACAATAGAAAGCCAACAGACAGATTGGCTTCCTTATGTCAGAGATGAAATTGAGGTCTTAGACTCTACCTCTTGGACAATGCAGATAGAAAACATTTTCAATTTTACAGCAAGTTTATAAATCGGTGATGCTAGTTAATGCCCTTCAACATGAAGGGTGTCTTTCTTATTCTGCTGCCTCTCAGCCCTCATCAGTGGAAGCCTGAAGTCCACTTAGAGACCATTCCTGACAGGAGTTATAGGTCACCGTGAATAGCTAAGATTCCAAATGGGAGTGAAAACAGGGTTACCATCTCAGGTACTGGGCAAACTCTCCCCGCAGCTTGGCATAAAGAGTGCTTGAATGTTGATAGGAAAGAAAGACTCTAGATATCCTCATCAGAGAGTGAGGCGTTGGGCACCATGCCCAGAGACTATGAAAGCATCACGTGGACATTCAGAAAAAGAAAACAAACAAACAAAAACAAAACAAACAAACAAACAGGTAATGGGATCCAAAGCTGCCCTAAGGCATACACAGAACAGCGCCTTTCCCAGAGAAAAACAAAACAAAAAAGAAAACACCACCACCAAAAAACAGTGATTGTTAACATTAACCAGGGATTACCACACTTTTAACAGAACATTAGCTATAGTTTACAGCTTGCTGGGCTGGTAGAACTAAAGCCATTGATTTTTCCCATCATCTATTGAAGAGAATATTGAGCTCTCTATATCAAATATCTATATATATATCTATATCAAAATGGCGACACTAAGCGCTTTCTTTCTGTTGGCTAGCAAGGCAGGTTTCCTCAATTAAGCAAAACACACACACTAAAGCCTTGTTTTCTCCCTTGTTTCAAGGTCAGCAAGACCAGGGGGGCTGATTAGCAAGAGCAAGCAGCATCTCTCAGACACTTCTTACAGCAGCAGATTTGTTCCCACCAGCAATCTTGGGGGGAGGAGGGAGGAGCTCCCGGGACAACTCTGGACACAGTAGCAGCCTGGTGTGTTTTCTGGTCCTCCCCTGGGGAGCTATTTTCTTTGCAAAACTACTGTAATTTTAATGGGCTGCCACTTGCTCATTAAAGTCATCTGGGAATTCAGTCAGCATATGGACCACAAAATAGGACCCTGTATAATGTTTAGGAATTTGTCGTTTAATAAAACATTTTATAAGCTCTGTGAGTGCCTATTAACTAATAACTACCCTTTGCGGGGCCCAACAGCCCACCCTGAGGGCTCTACAGAGCCCCAGGACTGGAGGGGAGTTTTAAGGAGATCTTTCTTCAGCTCCCATCTGTCTTTATTATGACACTCAAGCAGCACGCGATGAACAATCAGTCACTGTTAAATTACATCCCTGGGAACTGGACCAGGCTTGACTCCGGATCCTTCAAAGTCTTCTCCAAGGCTTCCTCCTTCAGAAAAAGAAAAAAAAAAAGGCTCTGGGTTCTGGGTCCTGGGGGAATTTGTTATCTTCCATAGGGTAGGAAGGATGATATGTGTGCAAGGAGTAGTTAGCCCTAAAGAAGAGCTTTATCCCCCTGCTTCAAGGCCTGGCTCCATCAAAGTCTCTTATAATGAATGGCAGAAAGAAAAAAGAGAGAGAGAGAGAGAGAGATCCCGGGCTTGCCAAGCTCACTCGATTATCCTTAAATACAAGGCTCAAATAATCTGATAACCACAGGCCCCCATATTGTCTGATATAAGTTACAGAAGGGACACCCTTGGAAGATTTAATTGGCACTAGATTGAAAGTCCCGGGGAGATTAGGAAGATAGTTCAGTGGTTCAGTCAGGAAAGTGCCTACGAGGCAAGCACAAGGACCTGAGTTCACTGACTCTGGAGCCACACAGAACCAGGTACCTGTATCACAGCACTGTGGAGGTGGAGGCAGTCAGAGCCCTGCAGCTCACTGGCCAGTCAGACTAGCTGAATCAGTGAGTTTCAGGTGAGGGAGGGCCCCCGTCTCAGGAGAACAAGAGGGAGAGCAGCTGAGGAAGGCATTCAGTGTCAGACTCAGATCTGCACACACATGCACCTGCACACCTACTCACAAGGACACCACATACACACACATCCTTATAGTGTTACCATTTTTAACAAGAGACATGTGAATGAAGCACAGACCCCTGGGCTCCAGCCACAGCTCAGTGGACAGAGTACTTACTGTCCAAGTACAAAGATTCGGATCTGGCACTTAAACAAAGGAGAAGGAGAAGCTAGCTGGGCACGGTATAATCCCATGCTCAGTGAAATGGAGACAGGATCCTTAGAGCAACCTGGCTACCTAAATGAGAAAATTGGCCAGCACTAGGTTTAGTGAGAGACCCTGGCTCAGTTAATAAAGTAGAGCACCATTCAGTAGCTAAGACAATCACAAAACTAAAACTGTTAAAGACATGATCTGTCACCATCTTAGAACGCTCAAGATACCAGTTATCAACAGACAAGCCTGGAGTTCTTGAATTTGCTACTAATTTTTACCTCTTTTTATTTCAGTTCACAAGCAAGGGTAAGCAAGGGTTTACAGACCATCAGCCTCCAAATGAGACATAACATAGCTCTAGAAGAACATGAGGCTGGATGTGAAGAGGTGGAGAGGGACACATGGTTGATTAGAGTGAATATGTAACGCGCGTGTGAGGCCAACAGCCAGCAAGACCTACCCCTTGTGGTGAGTGAGAAGCCCCTTCTGATGTTCTCCATGGCTTCAATAACACCCTTGAATATCTTTCTTCCCATACTCTTTACCACAGATAGACACATCTCAGGTCAACACAGTATCTTCAAACTTAAGAAGGTGCCACTCTTTGAATTACACTTCAGTGGATGATTGTCCTTGGGTCATTGATTGCAAGGTAGGCATCAGAAGGGCCACAGAGCCTCACAAGTATATCAGGAAGAAACGAGGTCTGGAGGAAATGTTCAGGAATATTAGGACAAAATCCCCAACCTGATTCTCCTTGGCTGTTGTACCATCCACATGCACTGTTCCAATCTAGCCATGACAGGCTCTGTGTTTTGCAAGCATGGCTGCCCTTGCCCCATCCAAAACTCCTCACAGGCTTGATGTTATGTGAGCATTCTTTTTAAAGGATAGGAAAATTGAAGCTATGAGGGAATTTGCCAAAGTGATGACCCAAATATTTAACCAGCCTGGGCATCTAGAGTCCAATACCACCATCTGGGGCACTGCAGACCGCCAGCAGTTTTTTGGTTTTTGTTTGTTTGTTTGTTTGTTTGTTTGTTTGTTTGTTTTGCTGACGGTGACAATAGCCAAGAAGAGAATGTTGTTTGTAATGAAAGTGGTCTGTTCCCATTAACCAAAATTCTGCCCCAGCAGGAACCATGGCAGCCAGGTGTGGTGGCACAGGTCTTTAACCCCAGCCCTCTGGGGGTACAGAGGCAGGTGGATCTCTGCATTTGAGGTCTGTCTGCTCTACAGAGTGAGTATCAGGACAGTCAGGGCTACACAGCAAAACCCTATCTGGAAAAACAAACAAACAAACAAATGAACGAACGAACGAACAAGGAAGGAAGGAAGAAAGGAAGGAAGGAGGAAGGGAGAGAGAAAGAGGAGAGAGAGAGGGAGAGGGAGAGAGGGAGGGAGGGAGGGAGGGAGGGAGGGAGGGAAAGAGGGAGGGAAAGGAAGAGGAGGAGGAGGAGGAGAAGAAGAAGAAGAAGAAGAAGAAGAAGAAGAAGAAGAAGAAGAAGAAGAAGAAGAAGAAGAAGAAGAAGAAGAAGAAGAAGAAGAAGAAGAAGAGAAGGAGGAGGAGGAGAAGAAGAAGAAAATAAACCATGTTAAGTCAGAAAGGAGAATATTCCCTCTGATCACCCCTGCCCTTCAGCAGAAAAGGCAAAACTGGGACTAAAAACAAAGACATTAAAGCATCTCTAATGAGTCTTCTTCTAGGCCTTGTCTTCTCTGGAAGCCCAGCCCACACCACACTCAGAGAACATCTCAGGCCTGGGATCCCTCACAATGGGAGATTGATGAGCAAGGAGTGGGCACCCTACATTCTTCGGGTGTCTTCTCAAGGCATCCCACCCACACAGAAGCCTTTCAGCTCCTTCCTCTTGAACGCCGTGCCTCAGATGGCATTCAGTGGGAGGCAAAGCTGACTGCTCAGGAGCTTCTCAGAGTCTGACCCAGCAGCACATCAAAGCGCCTGACATTTGCCCTGGGAAGACCCCATGTCCCATTCCCAAAGAGAATCTACCCACTGTCGACGATGACCAGAACTGAGACTTGGCAAGAGGTGACAATGCTCCCCATACAATGAGAGCACAAAGGCGCTTTCACCCTTCATCCAGTGTCCTGTAGATGGAAGCTACAATAGCTGCCACTCATTGCACCCTCATCATGGTCCAGATCCAACATCAACCAAATAATGACAGTTTATCTTCAGAAGAGCAGTAACCGGAGGGAAGCTGTAGGTACTTCCGTTTTATAGATGGCAAATCTGACACTCAGAATCCTTCAAAGGCTACAAAGAACTAATTAATATCTAGTTCCAGCATGAGCACTCTGATCCAATATCCCATAATGTGTCCGACTGCTCGATAATGTTTCATGGGGGGCAGAGAAAGTTACATTCTTAAGTGAGGGACATTTCAGGTTCTCTCCCATTTTTTGGTGTGTGTGTGTGTGTGTGTGTGTGTTTTAGAGAGATGTCAAGATAATGGGGAAAACCTTAACATATCACTTGCAGTCATCATCATCATCATCATTTTGCTTTTAGGAAAGTTTCACAAACACAACTGAGCAGAATGGGGATGAGAGTGAAGGCAGGTCTCCTCTTCTGAGACAGCTGAGGCTAACCCAATGAAACACAATCCAATGAGAGCCCAGACAGACAAAGCACAGCATAGGGGGGTGTGGAGGGTTCACTCTATTTGTACTTTATCTGCTTTCCATAGATGTAGTCCGGCATTGTCTTCCCCAGGAGAGAAAACAGGACATGAGGGAGATGACAGTTTCCCTAACACTGGCCCTGTCCACTTCACATAGTGATCTCTTTCTCTCTCTCTCTCTCTCCCTCCCTCCCTCTCCCTCTCCCTCTCCCTCTCCCTCTCCCTCTCCCTCTCCCTCTCCCTCTCCCTCTCCCTCTCCCTCTCCCTCTCCCTCTCCCTCTCCCTCTCCCTCTCCCTCTCCCTCTCCCTCTCCCTCTCCTTCTGCTCCCATTGTCCTTAAACTAAACTGTCTTTGATTAATTTTTCAAAGTCATGCTTTGAAACTTTTATTCATTTAAGAAATTTTAGGATAACTACCCCCCCCAAATTAGCTAACATGCATTATTTCTTAAAAAACTAATGGAGTAATTCCAAGAGAAAGAAAACTTTCAGGGGCACAACATATACATGCCTCTACCTTCTTTGTTAAAACCCTATTTCTGTTCTTTTTTCAGAGCCTAATGGCTTCTGGTTGTTTGGGTTAGTTGTCACTCCTGAACAAAGAGTGCAAAGGGCCCTTTAAGAAGGTTCAGGGGTAATCCTGAAAGGGTTTGGTGCTGAGGGGATTATTAGATACACATCAGGGAGAGATGCATTAGGTGAAATCTCACAGAAGAATATTTATAAGTCAGCCTTTATTGAGCCAAATGATAAGAAATTATCTTTGTGAGCAGGCAAAGATTATATTTCTCTATCCCAGAAGCAGAACAAACAGAAAGACAGACTAGCTCTACCAGAATTTAGATCACAGCCAATAAACGTGACGCATCCTATCAGAAAGAAGAAGAAAGAAAAACTCGAATTGACCTTCTGGACATAGCCTGACAGTCAAGACACAAAACCTCAATTGTGAACAGACTCCATCTCAAGAGCAGCCTGAGGGAGGATTTGGCAAAATGAAGTTTAGGCTTGGACTAATTTCACATGCTAATGAGACTCTCCCGATAAAAGCTGCTTTATAATGGGCGCTAACCAGTTGGCAGATTAACACGATTCAGAACCAACAGAGCAGGAATTAGTCATGTTTGTCATGATACCATATGGCTGGAGAGAAACCGCCAGAGTCTGGCTTAGCCTATTATAGGGCTTGTTTACGGGAACAATGTAGTTAGGCATCCCTGGGAAATCAGTGCAGACTCTAACAGCCCTCTCGAAAGGACACAGTGCAAGGTTTAGATGCAATCCCTTATCATCCTCTGGAAGAAACTAGGATCCATCAAAATCAAGTGGCAGAGATGTACACATTCCCTCATTCTCTAAAACCCCTGCTTCAAGCAAAGAAAATGTAACAAAAACCATGAATTTGAAACCCAAACACCCCAAGAGAGCACCCCCTAGCCTTGTGTGACAGTTTCAGCTTAAATCTGAATGGCATCTCATCTTCACAGATCTAAAATCTAATCATATATACATTTCATGTGTCCAGCATCCGCATGTGGACAGTGGCTACCATGTTAAAGAGGACAGGCGGAGAACATTTCAATCATGGCAGAAGGCTCTATCAGCCAATGCTGCTCAGGAGTCAAGGCTCTCTCTCCACAAACATAAGCTTCACTCACTTTCCTCACTTTTAAAATTTAAAGAAAATAATAGCATGCCTCCCGGAAAGTGAGGCCGGTCTACTATAAAGAAGAGTTCTATGAACTTTGAGAAGAGTTGGCCATTTTGGAGAGGATGGTGATGGTAATAACCCCCCATGTGGAGCCTTCATCTAACCAGGTCTTAGTATTTGCTTCAAGGGCATACATGCCATACTGGAGGCTTTTCTCCCAACTATAAAAAAGTCCCTCTGACTTTGTCTTTGGGGACACACACACACAGGCTCCAGAAATAGAACATATGCTAAAGCTTGAAAAGCTTACGTCAAACAGGATTCCTATTATCCAACCGATTCAGCATTTCTTCAGTTAACTCCCCTACTCGGTGTACCTGGATCATGCTGGCTAATAACCGGCACCTCAGTTATTGCAGATGTCTTCCAGAAGGCATGTGTGTCCCATGATAAAGCTAGACCATATCTACCCACATAGCATCAGTTCTGTCTCTCTTACATTGTTGGCCTAAGAGACATTGTATTATTGTGATATTTGATCCATATGATATTGGATTATATTTGTATATAATCCACATACAATTTCCAGTTTTTAAAAGTCAAAAATAGAATCACAAAATGCAGGGTACATAATAAGACCTTATTTTAAAACAAAACAAGTCAAACACAGGCATCTTCGTATGGTTTAGACTAATACTTATTCCAATACAACCTTAGCACGTGGGCTCAGAGATTGAGTAGTAGTTGAGAAATGCCTGAGTTCAAATCTTACCTTGTCACTTAATAACTGGATGTCTTTGAGAAGCCAGTAGATGAATTAGAAAAATAGACGCCACTTGTGAACCAAAAGAAAAATAAGGTTATTGTGGAAAATCCCATTTTGTATGGTGAAAAACATCATTGAAGACTACTCACATATTCTCAGAATAAGGCTTTTAGCTGTCCATATACCACCTTTGCCAGGGAACATCTATCTTAGGAAATAAGGCGAAGAACAAAAATACAAAGATAGCCTCCCTAAATAACAATGACTTCAAGAGGACCAGGAACCCAACTCCTCATCCCGGGCTTGATGGAGTTATTTCCAGTTCATCTAGGACTGTGCAAGGAAAGCTCCCCAAAGACAGAAAGAAGCCACATCTGGAATATCCCGAACAGGGCTTTAAATACAGACACTGGTCTTGAACTTCTGTAGCTTAAGAGCATTGGCATAGCATAGTAATGTTCAGCATTATTTCTCAAGGCAGCAGAAACACGGGGCTAACCTCCCCACGTTGAGCCATTTTAATTCATAAAAGTAACCATGGTACTAAGCTATGGGATGGATAAAGGGCAGTGAGGGGCCAGCACCAAAAAGGAGGCCAGGGAAAGAGGCAGCCTGTGGGCCCTGGAAGCAGACCTTGAAGACAAATAGGCAGGTGCCAGAAAAGGAAGAGCAGACCAGGTTGGGACCAGGAGAAAAAGAGAACTGTGGCTAAGACAGAATCCAAGCAGAGAAATTATGAACTCTAAGAGCTTACTTCATGGGGCAAACAATCTGTGAGCCAGGTGAATCCCAGGATGGGGTTTAACAACATATGAACATGAGAGAGAAGAAGGGGACTTCTTTGTGCTAAAAACTCATCATGTAAGATGTTTTGCTTCCAATCAGTAAGTTCCAGCTTCTACTGAAATGAAGATGAGGCAGCCTTAATTTTAAACAACAATCAATACGCACTCATTCACACCAGCTTTGTTTATAATTATTACTGTGTGTGTGTGTGTGTGTGTGAGAGAGAGAGAGAGAGAGAGAGAGAGAGAGAGAGAGAGAGAGAGAGTTCCTGGGGATCATACCCAGGTTGTCAGGCTCAGCCACACCCATTCGCACTGAGACCCCTACCAGCTCCCAATGTGGCAATCTGAGAGAAAGCACAGAATTTGGATTCAGAGAAATCTGAGTAATGTAGCGGGTTCATTGCTTGATAACTTCATGACAGAGAGTGATATCCAGGTCTATGCAGTCAGCTGTTCCGTTTTAAAACACCTTTACTGTTCTGTGGTAAGTCTGGAGGAGCCACACCCAGCAAATACCCAGAACTTGCAAATATTGAGCTCTCTTCCCTGAATCGATGACTCACTTCTTAGCAACTGAAATGGTTGCTAGATTTACTTTCTTTGTTGTCTTTTGGGTCTGTCTATCATTTCCTTGGTAACCTTGTTGGATATACATCCCTTTCGAAGAGTAAACAGGCTCTGTGCCTACTCTTCCTATGTTGGTTTCGAAGCTCACTTTTGTACTTGCTTTTGCTTTTGTTCTTAGTTCAGGCAGCACCTCTAGGCCAAATGTCAACACTAGAAGGAGTCTGTTGTCTATTGATGACAACAGGGTAGAAGAAAAAAAATCCTCAAAAGCAAGATTATCCTCCACACCTGCCAAAAAAAATCCAAGCCATCTGCCCACCGCCTCCCACCGAGAGCATCTGTTCCAGGCTAGGCCCCTGGCCCTCAAGGTGCACCGCTCAGTGCTTTGCTGGCCAAAGGAAGGTCTTGGGTCCCAGGTCTTCCAGCTTATCAGGCTCAGACATCAGTGGCGACAACTGAAGAGACCACCCAGGGGGCAGCTGGACAGCCTTCAGGCTCCCCCAAAGAATGTGCATCAGAGTCAAGGGTCACATGCTCCAACCTGCTTACTAAAAGTATCCCAGGCAGACACCGTTGAAAGGTCATCTAAGACAGTGACAGGACACAGCTTGGGGGAGCAGAGAGGAGGCCACTGAAATTTTCTTTTTTAAGAAACAAAAATTACATCTGTTTCTAAGCTGAGCTTGGACTTTCAAGTCTGATTTTTCTTCCGACGGCATTTCTTTGGCATTTGTAGCTCATGTCTAAATCACAAAATACACCCATTGTGCTCTTCTGGGCTTGCACGCATGTGCCACAGAGCCCAACACTGCAAATGCATTTTCTCACTTCATTAAGCATTGCTCTGAAATGGCATCCAAACGTCCGCTCTCCCCACCCATGGGAGGGTGGGGGAAAAGATTGTGTTACTTTCCCCCCAGTGGGAACAGAAGGAACGGAGAAGTCACAAGCTGTGAGGTTTAATATTTTTCAATTTCACGTGTCCAACTTTGAGAGCCGATTGCAGGTACAGCCTGGTCAGACATGCCTTATCCAGGAAGGGCTCAGTTGTCTTGGGGAGGGTCCCATGCTGCCCTGCAAATCTCTGATGTCTATAGCAGGGGCAGAAACTGGCCAAACCCCAGGGAGCTTTCTCACTTCAGTGGGTGAGGTGCTGACTCCACCTCCCACAGGCAGGCCAGGACGAGTTCTGCTGACTTAAGACGATGCCACGTAAATTAGAACTCATGTAACCATATGGTCCAAACCTGCGGCTCATATTTTATACACAAATGACTATGACAGGCGGTATTTTTGTGCTGACAAGTTGTATTTCACCCATGTTTACTCAGAATTCCATGCTAAGAAGGCAAGCAGTCAAACTTTATGCCATTTCTGTGCAAAAGTTTCATTGAGTTTCCTTCCTATTAAAAGATGATGAGGAAAAGCCCACCAAACCATGCAGGTTTCACTTTCTCCTTCATGCTCATCAGCCAAGCATTTGATAACCAACCAAATAGCCCTTCTATCTGATTCAGTAGTAGGATTATCTGATCTTGCAAACAGAGCCAGGTCGCTCAACCTTCTGTGGCTTCTTCACCTGCTTCTGCACACAGTGGCCTGTCACTTCTGAGATCTCTAGTTAGTAAAGAAAATAGTCAACCAAGCGCTGGCTGGATCAATCCACAGACAAAGGCACAGCAATGTCTCCCATGTGTGCTAACATTTGATTAAACTCAGAGTCACCCAAGACCTCAAGGCTTAGGAACTAAATTAAAGTTGCAGAAAGTAAGACCCTTTGGGGCAAATCTTGAACTCACTCTGCAAGTGTGTGTGTGTGTGTGTGTGTGTGTGTGTGTGTGTGTGTGTGTGTGTTTGTGTGTATGTATTTTTATACACCCATAAACAGCGCCTTCTGCTTTGAAGAAAAGTGTATTTGACCCAGTGTATTTTTCCCTTCTCCATCCAAAGCAGCTTATTTGCTAAACTGAAGCCGGGCCTGTAGTTTGGGGGAGGAATTTTTCTAACTTCCAAACGAACCAATAAAGAGCATTCTAACAAATCAAATCAAATTCACAACAGCATTTAGCGATGTTTTTAGCAACAGACCTAGGGTCATTTCTTACAAAACAGTACCACCTCAAACACTCAAGACACGTGGTTATCAGTCCCCAGCCTTCCCCAGAACTATTGGAGACTTGGTGTGCAGGCACCGTGGGCTTCTGTGGCAGCTCTTCAGAGTTCTCCAGCTAGCTGACCTGGGTTTGAGTCCTGCCCATCCTGTTCCCTTCTAAAAGCAACTCTCTACTGAAGCCAAGCTCGGTCGCTGCCTGTTGGTGAGGTGCTGTGAACAAAGCCTGATGCACTCTTTGTTGTGATTCCAACCGATGCCAGGAGCTGCTCAGGGGCAGTGCAGGAGGAGTGGGGAAACATCTGATTTGTCTCCCGCCCCCTGCTTCCCCTCTGGGCACCATCTTGGCTCTCCCGAGCCAGGTGTTTATCTTTCAAGTCTTCACTGATAATGGCTTAGGGACTGATTCATCCCAGGTGTATTTTAATGAGAGACTCTGCAAAAGCTCAAAGACTGTAAAGATGGAAGGGAATAATTTTCTTTTAATGAATATATGCCATGCTATTATAAAAGTCATGTGTGACTACCACAAAAAGTGAGAAAATGCTGAAAAGCAAAATACGCAAGAATTTCCCATCATCCCCCTTCTCAAACCCTGTGTGTTTTCATAAATTCCATTGGGGGAGGTGGGCACTGTACTGACTTCAGATGTAATGATAGCTCCATACCCTCCTTATCAGTGAACATCATAACCCAAGAGGCATTTTCCATATAACTACACTCCTTGTGAAGAATTAATTTTGATGTAAGCAAAATAAGGCACTCATTTTTAAAGACAAAACTTAACAATCTTACTCTTTAGTCGTCGTTTTGAAGGAGACTTTCCTAACTCTGATAAGTCCTGGAGACAGTAAATGAATGAACCAAAACCAAACATAGCCTGTCTGAAGGTGGGTGGGGACTTTTGACTCTGTATGCTTTGGAGTAACTCTGCCTGGCTCATGGTAGGTGACCTTTCATGACTAAGAATAACGATGAGTGTGTTGTGAGTGTGACTACCCTCCCTGGCACTCCTAAATACCTCACTGTCCCTGGTTTGCTGCCTCATTCTGCAGAAGGTTGACGTGTGGCTTGTTCTCTCTGGGCTCCTTTCTTCTGGGTCCTGTTGCTAGGATACAAGCAGGAGACATCACACGATGCAAAACAGACATCGTTTTTATTCCCACTTACTACCTTTGCAAGCATGTTTTAAACTTCTAGGAAATTTGAGATTTTTTTTTAAAAGTCATTTTTATAATGTTTTAGTGCAACGTATAAAGAAGCTACATCTTGGATTCTTGCGTTGCCAAATATTTGAAACTTTTATAAACTCCTCAAATGGATTAAGATTTCATTGAATGCAAAATTCAACAACAATGACAAAGATGTATTATGACTTTAGTGAACAGCTTTGATTCTTATGGAAACACACCAAGCATTTTTACCCTACCCCGCAAGCCTGTGTGCAGTGCTGACACTTGACATCAGTCTAGGATCCAGGATCTCAGCATCCAGAGCTACAGTATCAGTGTTTCAAGCCAAGGACCAGAAATGAGCTCACGGAAAACCTCAGGTCACGCCCACGTACAACCAAGAGGCTTTGGGAATGGTGTAATGCTGAGGAAAGGCAGAACGTAATCTAACTGAGGAGCTTGTGCGGGGGGCTACCTTGACCCTGCGGAGCACCTCACCTTCCACAGAGTTTTCTGCAGGTTCAACCAACCTCGAATCAAGCGTATCTTTAAAACTATATCAATACTAAATAAAAGTGGACCGATTTTAACCTTTTTTAAATTAAATTTATTTTTAAGGAATTTATTTTCTTTTTATTTGTATATTAATTGACATTTTATAAGTGTATATAATATGTTATGATTAAACTCTACCCCTACCCTCTTTCATCTCCTTCCCATTTCTGTCAGCCTCCCCTCATAACTACCATTCACTTTCCCAGACTCATGATTTTGGGTTTTGTTTTGTGACTCTCATTACAGCCATCTAGACATACACACATGTTCCTAAACAATGCAGTATAGCATTTGTGTATATAACATTCTTTTTTTTTTTTTTTGGTGTTTTGAGACAGGGTTTCTCTGTGTAGCCCTGGCTGTCCTGGAACTCACTCTGTAGACCAGGATGACCTCGAACTCAGAAATCCGCCTGCCTCTGCCTCCCGAGTGCTGGGATTAAAGGCATTCACCACCACCACCCAGCGTATAGAACACTCATGATGTATTAGGCTTAACTAGGAATATAGAGATAATTTAAAGTATGAAGGAAGTGTCTAACATGTCTCAGTACATCAGAGTGCTGCATATTTATGAAGAACTTGAATATCTGAAGCTTTGGGTATCTAAGGGCAGAGAAGGGACCCTGTAACGAGTCTCCAGTGAAGACCACGGTTGTGGTTCTTAGCATATTGTATTGGTGAACTCCAGGTAAGGCTATACTTCTTAGGATACTGTAGTCTATTAAAACTCTTAAACATCTAAAGAGTTCATGTATACCAGTGGAAATATTCACAAACTTAGGACTAATAAACTTAACTTTGAAAATCATTATAATATGAAACTATTAAAATTAAAAGACACATATTATCACTACCATTCGGCCTTTTCCATGAACTCGGGCTCTTAGAGTCTGGGAAATAATGCAGTACACATGTCAGGTTCTGTCTCCTCTCCCAGTGCACATTGCAGACCTTGGGTGATGCGGACATGACTGAGAGAGACCTCTGCAAAGGTGAAGGTACGGCTATGGAATGAAATCCTGCAAGAAATGGGAACCCTAAAGGAAACAGGACGGTTCTGTGAGATAAGGGAGCAGAGATGGACAACTTGGGGATTTTTTTTTATAGTAATCTTTAATTATGTGAAAGGATGTTTATATAAGAGGGTGACCTTTCTTTCCCCATCTCTTCTGGGACTGGGTCAAAAGAAATGGTCTAAGCTGGACAGAGAGGGGCTTAGGTAAGACAGGAGAAGGAATTTCCTGAATGTGGAGATCGTTAAATGCTGCAATGAGTTAGTAAGGGAGTCTGCGGACACTCTGCCTCTGGGGAGCACTTAAAAATAAGATAAATTTTCCTCTGTCAGGGAGGGTTTAGAAGTAATCCAACCAGAAGGTCTCTCAAAGCATTTCCCAGCCCTATAACCTGAAGGCCAAATTCCCTCCAATTTTATTTCTCTAGTTAAGTAAATGGGAGATGGATGCCGGAAGCAAAATTCGGGACTCAGGTTCTGTGAAGGCTGTTCTTTTCATTTTATAATAAGATGGTGCTTCTCACAAAGGATAAACTACAATCCTCCCTGGAAACCACATCAAGGTAAAATTCACAGTTCAAAACTTGGCAAATTAACAACCGTTCGGACACCTGTATTCCTGTCCTTGCAAATACAAATACCGTCCCCTCCCTTTGGTCTGCTGAGCATACTTTCTTTGTTAGGAGAGAAGAGAAAGGGGGGTCCATGTTCATGAGCTTCTGGGGGCCAGAAGAAGGCGTTAGACACCCTGGAGCTGGAGTTGTAGGCAGTTGTGAGTCACCAAATGTGGGTTCTGGGGAGTGAGGTTGGGTCCCCCAGAAGAGCAGCACTCGCTCTTAACTGTAAAGCCATCTCTCCAGCCCCATTCAGTTTTTAATTTTCCTTCTATCTTTTCCAGATGGTCCTTCCAAATGCCCATTTCTGCAGCTAGGCAGTCACTACAAACAGTATTTCAAAAACCCGACCAAATGCTTTCCCTGTTATTTCATCTCACTTCATAGTTTTAATCAAGACAACCACTTCTTTAGTTGAAAGTCCAAGGATAGAATGCATTGATATTTACTGGACAGTCAATAAACAAGCTGGTAGGTATAATGACTAATTTTGCTTTTTTTCTTTGAAACATGTCAAGTGCCCTTTGTTTCTGGTCAAATCAGGCTTTGAAAGGCTCTTCGAGCCAGCCCTCCTCCTCTTCTTTCTCACCCCTGCTTCCCTTTGGCCTGTGACTTCTCCCTCCTCCTCCTCACCTTCTCGGGCCCTGAACATTTGTTCCCTCTGAGTTCTCCCATGCTTTTGTCCAGCAGGAGCTCTCTGAATTTGAGTGTAGAGAAAAGCCATTCCATGTGGGTAAAAGAAAGCTAGCAGTGGAAAGGGGGCAGAGGCACACTGGACTCTGTCCTTCTAACAGCTGACTCTTAAAGGGGAGCAAGAAGCGTTCTTGCAAAACTACATCCTTTCACGGCCGGGAAAGGAGAGATGTGGGTGCCCAGAGACAATATGAACATAATCTATCAGCTGCAAATTAAAGAAGATCCTGACAGTTAGACTGTCCATGAGACTATCCTGTAACTTTGTTTACAGGTGAAAATTAAGATGACCACATGACACTCAGCAAAATAATAATAATAATAATAAGTCCTTGTGAAAAAGCTTCAGGTGTCAGTGAGAACCAAGTGAGGAGGTGAAAGGCTTACCACAGGGGAGGACAAGCCGTTCTCTCTGCAGAAGACAGAAACCAGGATCTCAGTAGAGGTTCTCTCTATTCATGACACAGGATGTCATGTTAGGATGACATGTGTGTGTATAGATAAGTCAATAATAGGATATAAATGAATAAGCAGACGCTATAGTAATCTTTAAAAGAACATCTTAGGTTATAAAGAGGTTATGTGCCTCGTGCTTCAGGAAGAGCAGCTGCCACAGGCTTCTTACCTGAAGAGTCTCAAGGTAGCACGTGGCAGGAGACAGTGCCCATCGTCAAATCAATCGTTAAATATATGCATATTTGTTCACAAAAGATATTATCTTGGGTTTCTGAAGAATCTACCAAGCAGCAAAACACATTATTAAATATTTAAGATATGAGGAGTATGGATCAATAAGAGGCAGGTTTCTTGACGAGGGTTGGTCTCAGCAGACATTCCAGGTCGGAAACCTCAATGTTCTTTCTCCTCTGGCTTTCCTAGAGAGGCCAGCTTCAGCCCCGGTTCTCGGCAGCCCACTCAGAATCCAACTGCCCTTTCTCAGAAAGAGAGACAGAAATGAAAAACCAAGCAGAAAGCTATACCTGGGCATGAAAGAGACGTGGACAAGGACTTGAAAGAGAGAGGCAAGTCAGTGAAGAGTCTGCATTTGTATTCCCACCCAACCTCTAAAGACAAAGGCGGTTCTGAGGGGAATGCTTGTTGGAAGGGACCACCGCTCTGTGAACTGCTAATCAGGTCCGTTCTGGGACAGATCCTGGACTCCTCGAAGCCCTATGAAACCAACAAAACCAGAGCCTGCTTTACCACGGCCACATCCTTTGCTCCATCCACCAAACATTGTTCTCATTAGTGGACAAGAATGTATTTTCTCACACACTGAGCCTTTCCTTCAACCATCTCTCCCCTAAGAAAACCAGCTCGCGTGGCATTGTCTCCCTCTCCCTCTCTTTCTAGGATTGCAGACTCTGCAGCATCCGCCCTGAGCACAAAGGATCTGCCGCAGGGTGCCAGGCCTCTGCAGAAACTTCTGGAAATATGGCAAGTTCTTCCGCAGCAAAACAAATCATCCTTTGGATAAAAAAGCGCCAAAAGTTAGAAGGCGGAACAGATGAAAGCGGCAGATCTCTTCGTAAATTATGTATGCACCATGCCTCGGATGCTCGAAGGGGTCGTGAATTCAGAGATCTCAACAGCACCACCACCACCAAACCAATATCTGACACCTTATGTTCCCGAAACTCATTACAGCTCTGGGAATGGAAGTGCAGGGCAGAAAAGGAAAACTACTAACAGGAAATAAATTATTTAGAAGAGGAAATGCTCTTGTTCTTCCTTGCTCCGCGAGCGTTTCCCAACAGTTTCGAAACTTGCAGAAAAAGAAGGAATCCTGTCTCTTAAATTATCCTTCCAATTAATGTGATCTCTGGCCTCAAATGGAGAGGCAAGGATAGTCCATGCCTTCAGGAACCAATCTTAAAAAAAAATGCATTGTGCACTGATCTTAACCCTTTCCTTCTCCTTCTAACTTGTCCTAAGGAAATAAATCCCATCTCGTTTAAACCAGAGGCCACTTTGACCCTTCAGTCAGACTGTCCAGTGAGTGAAAACCCTGTTCCTTACACTGACTCTGGAGCTGTGGGTGGGTGCTGATGCTCTCTGTATCTGCAATCCTGTGCCTCTCCATCTTCCATTCCCAAGAGAACTTGTCTCTGGTAGCCAAGAGTGCATTCACGTTACTTGGTCTGCAGGGAGCCAAGGCATGACACATTTCACCCGTGAGATGAGCCTGTTGCTCTACCTGGCCAGCTGTGAGTGCTGCAGGTTCTTGCTCACCCCAGGGTCCACAGCACCTCCCTCACGCGATCCAGGTCAACCAAGGGATGAATGAATGAGAAGTACTCATCAAGCGCTGAGGCCAGGCCACGCACTGTCCCCTCCCTCCCTTCCCTAATGATTTCCCTGAGAATCATTCTTTGTCCCCTAAGACCTTTTAGTAATCAAAGGCATATACCCTGTTCCAGAAGTCTTTCACATTCTGTTTCTTATTTCAAAAAAAGAAAAAAAGAAGAAAACAATTTTACTGGAGTCCCCCCTGCTGCATGTGGATTGAATTTCCATTCTCGTCTCCTCATTTCCACCTTTCTTTATTTCTGTCTCCATCACAGCAGAGCATTCAGTATGCTGCAGAAATAATTTTCTGCTGAATGAGGTTTGGCCATAAGTCAAGGGCAGATTTATTAAGGCCCTTACACAGCCTATTCTCTGGTACTACTGACATGACAGTTTAAATCTCTGATCACCCCTACATATAACCCCTTCACTGCTAAACAGTCCAGAGTCAGAGCCAAGCAGCCCTGCCTGGCACTGAAATAAGTTAAAAAAAAAAAAAAAAAAAAAAAGGCCCAAAGCCCAAGTAGACAAGGCTTCTTCTCCAGGATGCAGTGTGTCTGAGATATACCAGCGTGTGCCCTGGGTATTCTTTCCCTACCCAAGGCTCACTGCTGTCCTCCACCTGCATTTAGCAGAAGGCCACCTCAGTGTCACCACTGCTGAGTGTAAGATACTCCACTCCAGTGCGTATCACCAGGATAACTGTTCTATATATGAAGGCAGTTGGGTGTTCTGTGAGAGTGTTGTTGCTTCTATTCTGGTTTTCTGGTTTGCTTGTTTCCATTTTTTTTTAATGCTTTTGCCTTTCTGTGACAATTTACCTAGTATCTGGAACTGCATAGACCAGTCTGAACACACAAGTACATATGCACACATGTACACACACACACACGCGCGTGCATGTGTTTCCTTAAAAAAATAAAAGAAAGGTGAAATTAAACATTGGTAAATTGAATCTATATTACGGATGCGAGCAACTAAGTCCATATAACTCCTTATTTAAAATAGCCGAATGATTTTACCTAGCAACAGACTTAGGGGTTTCCCTTTCTTCTTTTAAAGGCCAAAACTGAAAGCGAATCCTTTGGGTGATGTTGAAAGGTTTGGAGACAAAAGGTGGACAATCTGTGGGCTATGGATATATAGATCAACTCTATAACAATGTCTATAGTGGATGAGAGAATGTTTTGGTCAGCAGAAAAGAGTTCCTTGAAGTTAGCATAGGGAGAGACCCACTGTCCAAGACTCCACACTGGAGCCCTAACTTCCCTTGGGAGGTAAAGGGTGGCAGGAGTTGGGAGCGAAGAGACTGGAAGGCAGAGAAAATGACTTGGAGGCAACTGTCAAGAATTGGGGGGGGGATTTCCTTCCCACAAAGAAAAGTAGAAAATCATGTCCAAACAGAATTAGCACAACCCCATAAACTCCCCAGCCACAATGTCAGCCATGGGGCACCGTCCTCTCAAGCTGTAATTACTTCTAGGAAAATAAAAGAATCTTGGCTCCCAGCCGCGGAGGGGCATCCTCAGAGAAGAGCCAGCCGCAGGAATGCTTAGAGGGGTCATACATCTTCTGTTTTTTGTTTAGGTAAACACAAGTTTCTGCCCACACCCTGTTACTGCCAGAGACACTTGAAGAGAAATAAGAATACATTTTTCTTTCAGCAGAAGATTAATTGTGCAGCCCCCTGACTTGAGCGCTGGTGTGGTCCTCGGGGCCTCGCAAACTCTGCCTAGAAGAAGCAAAGCAAAACCATGCAGAAAGCACACAAAGAGCTGAGGGGGGCGAATTCTCTGCGAACGGGCTCTCCGATGTCCGGGGGAAAAAAATTACCCAAAAATTAGTCAAATTCCCAGAAACTTGGTGTTCACAAAAGACCATAAATGGTTTCCACTGGGGGTGACCCATAAAGAAAAGTATGTTACTGTTCTCGTGGGGTCTCCAATTAGCCCTACAGAAGGAGCCTACAGCACTGTACTCATTTGATTCATCGAAGGGGAGAAACCTCTGCTGAGCTGCTTTACCTCTGGGCAAGGCCAGGACAGTCCCTAACACCTAGTGGATGCACAAGGTCACCCTTCAGCTCACTTGCAGGATGCTTTCATTATCTGCTAAATAAGCCCGGGGAGCTCTTCCTTTCGGAGAAATAGATGTGTTCCCTCCCTAATCACAGCCATTCATCCCCTTGGAGCATTCTAGTCGGGCCCTGGCAATGACTTCAGTCAGGCATTTATCTTCAGGGTTATGGGACATGCAGCTATATCTACTCGTTGTGTGAACATTATTTTAATCTAAGTGCTATAATGTCTAATCATAATAGGATAGGTGTCCCATTCCTTAAATGTTTCCATTTTTTAACCATTCTAAAATAACTTTCATAATTGAATCTACTCCCATAAATTCTTATTTATGAAAACAAGTTGCCCATAAGCACATCCGAAAAGCCGCTTTCTCATCTTTCTTCCCCAGCACCTTAAAAGCTAAGAATGTGACAGCCACATTGGAACTGTGGAAATAACTGACAGGTTTTGTGCCTTTGGCTTTTCTTCTTCTTCTTCTTCTTCTATGCCCTAAAGTTTCTGAGCTTTTCAGAGTCTAGAGGGACAATGAGTCTGGTTTAATAACTGTGAAATGCTATTGAGCTAGCAATAAAAATTATTCCCCACCACCAAACAATATGACGATTACAATGGCCAGCATTGCTGCCAATCACGAGGCATTCACACCGAAGTGGCTTAAGGTCCTTCAGCAGCAGGAATTGCCAGCCCCTTTGGAAAGGGGGTTTACACAAGCAGGGAGGTTTTGGTGGCCTTAGATGAGTTCCTCTGCCACTTGCCACAGTTTGGATGGCGTGGAACTGCTGTATTTATGTCGTCCCTTGATTGCTGAATGAAACATCAGGGCTGCGTGCTGGCTCTCAGGGTCTCGACCTCACACACTCCTGTTCCTCTAGCCCGCCATGCCTAAGTCAGAGCACTCAGCCTACAGCTCCACTAAACCAGTTCCAGGCTGCTTATGCTGACTGATAAATCTGACAGGAGAGCAAATTATTCCACAGAAAGGTGATTTTTTTTTTAAGTTCAGGAGTAAAACGGGGCCAAAATACACCTCACCTAAAATAAACAAGAAAGGAAGAGTACGCATTTTACATAATGTGAAGAAGTGTTTCCTCCTGGAAAAAGTTATAACAAGCCCCAGAAATCCGTCTTCAAAAAGGCTGGCCAGATTTCCACTCCAGGAAGTCAACAGTTCTGTCCTCTTGCTGGGTGTTGCTTCTTCGGGCAAATTGAGCATGCTTCTAAGAACACATTATGTGGCAAATGGGTGAGAAAATATCCTCACACTGAAGCATTTAAAGTTAGGCACCACCCCTAGAGTGCTGTACAAAGTCTAGATATATAAACCCAGAAACATGGGCAGAAGAAGCAGGTTCATCCCAGAGGACTAAGGAAGGAATCCACTTAAGCAGATGGAAGTCATGGGTTGACTTCTGCAGGTCTACTGGGTGCTCTTGCCTCCTTACCCTCTGCCTGGTGTGAACTGAGATTCGACACCAAGAAGACTCTAAGTTGATTCTTCCCCCCAGAATAATCGGGGCAAAAGGAGAAAACTCCGGTGTAGCCAGAGTGAGTTATCACAGGCACAGACAAAAAAGTCGTATTAGGGTCAGAATCCCCCCCACTTTTTTTTTAAACTTTGAATTGCAGTGGCAGCTCTAAGAGGGTTCAAAGAAGAATGATGTACATTGGGAAAGGGTCTAGGAAGGGTGGTGACAGCATTCTTAGAATGTGACACTACCATGTTACTTGTAGAAATCTCAAAACCAAACCAAACAAAACAAAACAAAACACAGAATAATCCTCCCCTTAGCATATGGAATAAGGCCAATTCTGTAACGATAGTTTCCTTAGGAAGTATTCTCTCCCTCTCCCTCTCCCTCTCCCTCTCCCTCTCCCTCTCCCTCTCCCTCTCCCTCTCCCTCTCCCTCTCCCTCTCCCTCTCCCTCTCCCTCTCCCTCTCCCTCTCCCTCTCCCTCTCCCTCTCCCTCTCCCTCTCCCTCTCCCTCTCCCTCTCCCTCTCCCTCTCTCTTTCCGCTCCACCATTGGCTCCCTGTTGGTCCCACCACTATGCCTGCTCAGAGAGCAGATTCTCAACAAATGTTAGCTGACACCCTGGATCCACTTTCTCTAGAGTTAAAGTGATTGTTAGTTTGACCATATGAATGACCAAATAGGAAAAGTTTCCCAAGGCCAATCCAGTGCTTATCATGATGTCTCTACTGCAAGCTACCTCATCCAACCCACCAACATTTCCAAACTGGTCTTTAGACTTAACTCCACCCTCTTGCCGGTGAGAACTGGGATAATTAAGGATTGATAACTGATTAATCAAGCATTTGACAGGGATGAAAAGTAGCTTGGGCAATGGCTAAATTTTGAGGGTTTTTGAACCCTAAATCTAACTAGGAGGCTTTTGTGTTGTAAGTTAAAGGTGCCCATACATTATGACTCACTCCCTGCAGACACAAGGATGGGAACTGATCAGGGTCATGAGCCTACCCAAGCCTCAAGCACCAAGGACTGGGCACTACGATTCACAACCCAACAGAATCATCTAAGATGGAAAATGAAGTTTCCCAGAATGGAGAGGTGGTGGGGAGAAGCGAGACAAAACCACAGGTGTTCATCATTTCTCCATCGATAATGCTACTGTCCTGCCTGAGAGCTCTGACAGTGTCTCTGTAGCTCATGGGCTACACTCTCAATGCAGAGTTGATTACAAAACATACCCCTATCCTGATGGCCCCACTCCCCCAGCCTCAACAGCAAGATGTGTTAACTGTTTGCTGCCTACCAGGGACAAAGAGCCTAAGGAGTTAATCCGCGCTTCTTCTGTATCAGATGGAGTTAGTTTCCATACGAAACTGTTGGTTCTGACCTGTATCGTGTCTATAGACGATGCTAGTCAGGTGTGGTGGTGTCTGTAGTTTCACTAAGCTGGAAGGAGGAAGAAGGGTCGTTGGAGTTAGACATTCAAGGCCAAACTGGAAACACAGGAAAGAGCCTATCCCTTAAATACAAACATGTAAACAATCAAAAAAATACAATACTGTAGTCAGATCAGATTTGAAAATATGCGGTCCTTTATTTGACCATAAAACAAACAAATGTATGTATGTGTTTTGCATCAGTACAAATTTATCACACCTAGGCAAACCAAACAGGAAGTGTATGTTTGACACAATAAACCACACATGGGATACACTTAGTACTCATGATAATTGTACCAATAACCTAATAGGGATTCAATCCATTATATTAAAATTAATTACTATTACTACTAAGATTGTTACCATTACAAATGATAAGTAGCTCGCTGACACATAAGGACTAGTGGGCAGGGGACAGGAAAGGCACAGCAGTTCAGAGTGCTTGCTGCTCTCCAGAAAACCCAAAGCCACTCCCCAGCCCTCAGCTCAGGTAGCTCATAGTCACCTATAACTCCAGCCTCAGGGGATCCAGTGCCCCTAGGAGCACCTTCACATGTGTGACATACCTTCACACAGGCACACACATATACACATTAAATAAAGAGAAAAGGGACTTCTTTAAAAAAATAACTAATGATGAAGAATTCTCCAAAGCCCTGACTCCATTTATATCCCAAATTATTGATTTCCTAATTCAGAAAATTACCTTTTCCTTGACATTTTGGGTAAGTGGCTCTGAGGCCTTCAGGTGAAACTCTAAAACTTTACCTTTGCAAATTTCTGCATGTGAAAAGAGAATAGCATTTTTTTTTAACATCTGAAATCTAAACCAGTCTACATCACAGAATTTGAGAATTCTCAACCAGATTTTCAAACTTGGTATTCAGCTCCTTCTGTATGTAACTCCAGAAAGGTAAGTATTGCCAGAAGCCCACGTAAGTCAGAGCAGCCAGCAGCCAGCAGCCAGGGTGATACAGACCCCACTGGACAGCTGTTCTGCAGCATTACTTAAGGACGATGGCTGAGAAAGATGCTGATGCTGATGTTGAAGTGTGACACCTACCTGCCAGCAAGCCACAAACCCCACCGTGTTTGGTACTGGGTGACAGGGTGGACCCACTGAGTCAGTGTCTGTACTGTGGCTTTGGAGCCTTGTCACCCAGGCGGCCCCCCACTGCCCCCAGCCTCAGGAAATGATCTGAAATGCTCAAACTCTACTGCTCACAATGGTGCTTAGACCAATCGAATTTGGAGGAGCCAGAGGAAGACATGGGATCCTAGCAGCTCTAGCATTTTAGTTTGCATGCTTGCCTTCTAAACAGAACAGTGGTCTGAGTAGCCGCAGGGAAAACCTGGAGACTGGAATCTTCAAAAACCTGGAGACTGGAATCTTCATCTAAAGGTTTCTCCACCATTAAACTATCCTCTGTCATTCTATGGATGTCTGTGAGCGGTAAACTTTTGCTCACAAGTGTCTGTGTAGTTACTAACATTTAGCCTGAAGTGCAGAGTCCACTTTAAGTTGCAAGCCCGAAAGAAAAACTGTCTCCCTGGTTAGAGGGTTCCTGTGTTCCCCGGCAACACCAGGGCGGGATGTTTGTTTTAGGCCGAGAGAAGGCAGGCAGGCAAAAAATGAGCTGAGAAATGGCTTTTTATTTTTTTTCCATGTATGGCAGCTCATTAATAACCAGTGAAGGATGGACTCGGGAAGCCACACAGCACATATCTCTGCGATTCATTTAATATTCCAGAGGAAAATGCTCCAGATGAAGTGTTCTGCGAACCTAAAGCCTTCCTCACAGCCCCTTTCAAACAACTTGAGGCGCTCCAAGCTCAGGAGCGCTTCCAGAACTTTTGAGGAACAAGAATTGTGGGTGCTCTGATATAGAACTGTAGATGCTATAGGGACGTGGCTGGCCTTAGCGTGCTTGCTTCCCGTGTGTGAGGCCCTAGGTTCCGTCCCCAGCATCACAATGAGAAAGACTACAATAGAAAGCTTCCTCTCACTGTTAGTTAGCCCAGGTTCAGTCCATTTTTCCTTACTAAGCTCACTTTTTATGGCACAATGCTCAAACCCGTATCCTTAAAAGTTACTTAGCTTTAGTTACATTTTATTTCGACAGTTTTAGACCTCTGCCTTCAGCATGACAAACTTTATCAGGCTATGCCAGAAGCTTTTTAAATTGGAGTTTAGTCTAAAACAGGCTGGTCCTGGGGGGGGCGGAGCTATGGACATGAATAGAAGAAAACATAAAATCTACATTTTGGCTAAAAGAGGACAGAAGTAGATAACAGAGGAGTTTTTATGGTCCTGTGCACCTGTGTTATAAGTAATATTAGTGGTCTTGGAAGCTGCAGAAGGACCCGCCTCCCCTAATACCTAAACCTAGACAAGGGGTGAAAGTGGGGGAGGATGGCAGAGAACCTCACTAGCTGCCTCCTTTGGGTGCAGTGTAGTGGGAGATGAGAAAGAACCGAGGAGATGGGTGAGGAGGGGGTTGCCTTATTTAAACCCAAAAAGGGCTCTCCTGAGGACAAAGATGACAACCAACAAGAAAGAAATAATACTCAGGTTTATCCTGAACTCAAACAAACTTTGGAAGTGAGGGACTATAGACCCACTGTCAGGCCACTGTTGCAGGACCTGACCCATGCCTCTCTACACACCTAGATAACACACCTTCTGTGTTAGATGAAAATATTTGGAGTGATGTCCTGCAGCTTTTGCCTGCTCTCAGGGAAGAACAAGTCCTGTTTGTTCAGACACATTTCTGTACTCCCCCTCTCTCCTCCCTCACCCTATTTTTTTCCTAAAACCCTCAGAGGAAGTGTCACCCAAACTTAAGGAGTCGCTCATTAGTGTGTCTAACAGAGGAGGGTTTTTTTTTTTAAACATAAAACTCTGAATCTATAATGAACAAAAGCAACTGTTCAGAGCTCTCAGGAAAAAAAAATCACCCAGCAATTTAAGTAAACGGGCAAGATTAATGGATTGTCATATAATGGGAAAGGAGAGTATTAGGAAAGTGGGGGAAAGCAGGTCTACAAAATTGGTTTGGAATTCGAGTCTACCCGAAGGCCCCTGGACAGGAGCATTACTGTCTGCTGTATTTCCCACTAAGCAGTGTATTAATTTGAAAGCCTTGCCTTGCACAGTCACCCGGCACTTAGTGGTTGGTTTTATGTTAAAAATGCTTAGCATGAGCCCTGTGCTGAATGTTTGCCCAAACATCTCATAGCTGGCTGCAAAGCTGAGTGCCTGGGGCTCCAAGTCTGGGCCTCAAGAATGTGGGTGAATGGGGACCTTCTGGCTCCACACCTGGATTTGTCAAGGCCTCTTAGCGGCTGCTGGGAATGTGCCCTGCCCAGGGCCTGAGGCTCTCCCCCATCACCCCTCTGACAGATGAAAACACAACAGGGTCTATTGCGTGACTGACACATTCCTCTCCTGTCTGCCTCTGAAAGGACTTTATTTAACAGGCCTGGAGTCAGGGCTTTTGACTGACAGATTGAGAAGGGTAAAAGTCACTCGGTTCCATTAAGCTCTGTAACTCCTCTGGAACAAAACACCTTTAAAAAAAATGGGGAGGTAGAGCTGTGGAGAGCGGGGGCGTGAGCTTTAGGGAGAAAAAAGGGGATTCTTTTCAGGTTCAAAAACAATCCTTCTCTTTGCCTTCTGTCTATCAATTAGGGCAGCGTTCCCAGAGGGAATACAGGCCTGGCCTCATTGGTGTCATTCAGCTGCCAATCTCCTGACAGGGACACCAAAGGGCCTCATGTAGCGCTGCGGAAACTGTCTGTCAGGCCATCAGCAGCTGCTATGACGACATCGCCTGTTTTTCTAGGACTATTGAGGGGTGGGGGTTCACACTAACAGTCTAAAGATCTCAGTTTCGAATCTCTGTTCATATTTTCCTTTCACACACACACACACACACACACACACACACACACACACGCGCGCGCGCGCGCGCCTCTTCAAATCTCAGTATGAGTTCTCCACAAAAACAACCCTAGGCTTCCTTCACTGGCAGGCTACATGGTAAATAAGACCAAGGATGGACGTGTTAGAAGGGGCTTTGCTTCGGGGAAAACTCAGTCCCCTAAGTAAATGCATTCAGTGGTGTGGGTTCAAATGAGTCCAAAGAACCAGGACTGGCAGGGCAAGACTACTCTCTCCTCTGAGAGACCTGCCCAGGCCCAGAGCGTGTGAAGAGCAGCGCAAGCCCACAGCAACTTCCTGCCAAGCCTCAACCTTGTTTGGGTTGCTGTGGGTTTCAAGCCTCCCTGAGTTTAGCTTGGAAGCCAAAGACTCCAATGGAGCCCAAAACTCCGTGCCAAACTCAGCACCAAGGAGCTACTTCCCACTTCTCTGGTTGTCAGCCTCACTGCCCTGCCTTCCCCAGGAAAGACCCACAAACTGACTCGGGTTTGCCCCAAAGATCCTTCAGCCCCAGCTGATCTTGCTGAAGGATTTTCACATATATCTGAGCTTCCTGGGTTTACCGTGGAAAATATTCCCCTCTTCCCTTCTACCTTGCCCTCCCTCTACTTCCTCCATCCTGCCGAAGGCTCTGAAGGTCAAATCAAAGGAAAAACAGGGGTGCACGGGGCGGGGAGAGGGGGACAGCCTGCAAAGATGCGTGCGTGCGTATCACCCTGTGTTTTGTAATGGCTTTGTTTGAGACTCCTAGCATTTTTCCTGGAAGTCCTTTGCATTATACGGAGGAGCGACTTCCAAACAGTAATGATAGCACTTTGTACCAAACTGAGAGCTGGAGAGCGTGGCTGCCAAGCCCTGAGGTCGGGCTGCTGTGCTGCTGAGATTCAGCAAAAGTTCTTCACACGTTCCATACAGACCACGCAGGGTGCTTAGCCAAATCCTGCAAGCACGTACCCAAAGCTGTCTCCGTGCTGCCAGGGCCACCAAACCTGTCACTGTGTTCCCATATTCTGAAAGAGCTGCTGGGGTCTGGTCCTTCCTGAGCATAAATCTGTCACATGCTGGCTTTACCCAGATGCTGGGTCTTGGCTATGAAGACTGGACCGGAGGAAACACAGAACGAAGCAGCTTTTTGGCACAGGGAACACATGCGGAGAGGAGCAAATGGCCAGGCAGGACGATGATGACAAGAAAGACACAGAGAGGTTAACTTGATTGTCCCCTTCCTGCTCCCCAGCCTCAGGAAGACACCCCCAGGCGCCAGGCCTTGGCCATCTGTACCAACAGCATCTGCAACAGTCACGTGTGGCATGATGGCTCACTAACAAATGAGCATTTGCAAACTGCCTTGCAGGTCTCTGGTGACTCTAGTCCTTTCTTCACATTTCCAGCACTGAAGCAGAAAGCCAACCTAAGGCAGTGGGCAGGAAATCACAGAGTGAGGTTTAGATCACATCTCCTAGAGCAGTACAGAAAGAGACTTCAGTACTGAATCCAAAGATGTTGGGAGCAAAGTGCCTACGATCAGTACCTTGAGACCAGCACTGGGCAGAGCCCCAACAGACAGATGTCTTGGCGGTCCTGGATACTGAATGGTGGCCTGTTCCCATCCATGGGCCCCGTGTTATTGCTCCGTGTTCTGTAACACCATCTCTGCTCTGTGAATTTCCCATAAGGGTATCAGATGGAGTGTTATATGATGCTCTCATTCCCACTCGTACTATAGAAGATGTCTTCAAAATACCTCTTGATTTAATCCTAATAATGTAAGGTACAAATATCAAAATATCTGTCCTTCAAAGACAACCATCTCTGCTTCCGGTCTTCTCAAGTGAGTCCTGGCTGTTTGTTCTGCTTTGTATTCTACGAAAAAATTCTTTCTGACCTTTTGTTTCCACAGCTGTTCTGTTAGGTAGTGCCTTTCTAGGTTTTCTTTCTAGTAGACAGGCAAGGGTTACATGAGTAGTCAGTCCTTCAGGCCCCCAGAGACAAGGATACTCCATTCCCTACGTGTGATATTCCCAGTGTGGTATCTAAAGTGAACTTTCTTTTCTTTTGGCAGTTCTCCTTGAGTGGTTGTAAATTGTGGATAACCTCAAATTAAATGTATTACTGTTTGATTTCACCAGAATAAGTAGTTGTTGCCCACTAGTAGTTGTGTTGGGGTCTAGATAATATACTCAATTTGGTAGATTCCCTTCAGATTCTTAAAGATGTAAAAGGACAACACAGTCTTCCAGAGACACTGCTGGCCCATTTTCCAGTTTGATCCAAACAAGAAAGCAAGGCTCAGCAAAAGACATAAAACCTAACATCTCCCCACACCAAGTCAGGAAAATCCCAAGCCAGAAGCATAAATAAATTAATAGCACATCACTTTGTGGGGGCTCATTACATGCTTCAGTCTATCTCCAGGGTAAGGCAGGGGATGTGTGCGTATGTATGTGCGCGCATGCCCGGGTGTGCACAAATAATGATCGCCATGGTTCTCACTGAGACAAATCTGTGAAGATGGGTCCAACATGTTCTCTGGCATACTGTAGATCTCTATAATATGGCACTCCCAGTAAACATAGATAACTTTGAGGACATGGTATGTAGCAAGTGCCATGTGTCACAATTAAAAATGACTGATGGGGAAACCCCAATACATCATTCTTAATCAACACAACCATGTGTGAGAAGTATATGTCTGTTACTTCAAGAGAGTGTGTTTGGAAGTGTCTGAAAAGATGAATGTTGTTGATCTATTCAAAGTACAGAGGCAGCTGTCACACCCAAATACCATTAGAGCTAGATGTGTCCTAGTTATGTCTTTGATCTTCAACAATGATATTGGTCTGGGGATTAAGGATACCTAGGCACATTCATGTTGGCTTTACTTTCTCAAAATCTATGGGTTATAATATTGTAACTTTACTAGAATAATTATCATATAAGTGAATTTTTTAAAAAAATAGCTAATAAAGGTCAGGGTGATGGCAAAGTTAACTATGGTTGAGATTATTTAGGACTGTGTTACTAGAAACTTAAACCAAATATTTTGGATGTCCCTGTTTCTTTCATAAGGATCCAAGCTTAAACAAAACACTGTGCCCTATAACTTTCAAACCTGTCCATGACCAGTAGGACATGTTAGACATTTTCTCCCTTCTTTTGGACTTGCATTCTAACAAAACAGAGCCTCCCCCACTTTGAATACTTTAAATCTTTGTCTACTTGGCTTTCTGCATAGTTCCCCATATTGCCTCTATATATGAAGGGAGTGATTGTTAAACTAATTCTACTCTGTGATCTTTTTTTTATAAAGTCATCATTGTCTTCTATGCACTTAGAGCCTAAATCAGCTTATAGTAAAATGCTGGTTACCTTTCTATGGAAAAGTAAAACCTTAGGCTCAATAACTTCGTTCTGCCTCCAGGGAAAGGGTAAGTCTTCCTTGCGTGCTGTTTGTACACTGAATGTATTTGAATTCCAGTGTGCCTTTATTGTAATGTTGTGATTTTAAGGGGAGTGGATGTTAAGGAATCTTTGGCAGAAGTCCTTGGTTTTAAAATGTCCCTCTACGCTCCAGATCTCAGCCATTTGTTTCTCTGTCTCAAGGCGTTGACAGGTTCACAACCCTAAGCTGCCAATTCTTATTCGTTTCTGGAACCTCTTCATCCTCCCCACAAACTGGGGGCTTTCTTGGAATCTCCAAGTTTCTGCTGAGACTCTAGAGAGGATGAGTCAGGGAAGAAGAATCTGGGCCATCCTGTTCTCATTTGTGTCTCACTCTTGATCAACACGTTTTAAATGGTCAGCTTTACAGAACTGATAGGAACCTGACTCTTCTCCAGTCATCCAACAGCTGAGTCTATGAAGGTGAGACACAAGAGAAGGATGGCCATGGCGATAGCATAGACCACGAACTCCTGAGGCTGCCTGCCGCACTGCTTTATGTAGAAGAGTTTCAGACACCTTGACTAAGTCACAGGCTCTGGCACATCAGCTAGAAAGCAGGAACCATGTTTTGCAAAATTCTGCTCATGAAGAGTGTGGTCTGGCCTTTCCTTCAGTTCCTGGTAAAGCCCTTTTGTCTCCAGGTTCACCATTCCTTCCAAGACATTTGTCACTGGGAAACAAAGTCAACCTCCAAATAAAGAACCAACTGAGAGCCTAACACATGCCCATGACCAACAGGACATGTTAGACATTTTCTCCCTTCTTTGGGGTTTACACGCTAACAAAGCAGAGCCTCCCTTAGTTTGAATACTTTAACTATCTGTCTACTTGGGTTTCTGTACAGGTCACCAGGTAAACACTTTCAAACAGCCTCATGAAATGTATGATTTTGACATTCATGTTTTGGTGTCCCATGCACAGAAGCAGAGTTCACGCTAGACAGGCACTGACTTCTCTAGACACGGGCGCTCTGTGATGTCTAAAGCAGGTATGTGGTTTTATACAGCTAAAGTCTGAACACCACTTCCTCAGGAGCAATTTTAAAACTCTTGAAAGACAGAAGGATAACACAAAAACACAAGGCCCGGTCTGCCCACCTGAAATATCGACATTCACACCCAAGCAAAAGACCAAAGGCAGTAAGGGTGTCCTTTCGCACTGGGGTTGGGACCAGAGTTTCTTCTGCATTAGAGTCCCCTTTCATGGAGTTTTTTTTTCTAGTAGCAGAACATGATATGAATAATTAACATGAACAATAAGTAGAGGCTGGAAATTCTTCAGCTGTTATGAACACTTCCTGTGCTTTCAGAGGCTCCAGATTCCGTTCCCAGCATCACACGGCAGCTCACGATCAGTTATAACTGCAGTTCCAAGGAAGCCAGTGCCCTCTTCTCACCTCTGAATGCAGCAAGCACATACGTACATATACACATACACATACATGCAGGCAAAACACTCATACACATAACGTAAAATAACTTAAATTTTAAAATATTTGACAATTAAAAATTGTAAAAATAAACTTGTTTTAAGTAAACACAAAGCAATGGCAAGGAGTCACGTTAGAACCAATGACATCAACACACAAAAAAATGCCCACATGTTAAGTAATGTTCTTGTCGCCTTCGCACTCATAACATACCAGTGGAAGACATCTGAACCTTTTCCTCCATACTTCTTTTGAGAAATAAGTTGTCTTTCCTAGAATGCCATCCTTGTTGCCCTTAATTAAAAAGCAAATAACTGACCCAAAATGTAAAATATTTTAAAAAACTAGAATCAACAACTTTAAAGCCCCCCCGCCATTACCAATAACAGCACTTAATACACTGAAGAGAATCTGATCCCTTGTTTTCGGCCATTTCCAGACATGCCCTGTGATGTGGAGCCATGGAGCTCATTAATATAGTTATTTTAAGTTTAGTTGCTGGCCTCAATAATTGGAATAACTACTCCAATTATTCTCTACTCTTTGTATGGGCAGACCCAGACTTTCCATGAGGTCCGGAGTTATTATTGAGAAGACAGGAAGCTTGGATTGTGTGTTTAAATGGCTCAGTGATGAAGCCAATAACTTTGAACAAGAGACGTCCTTCATGAGTCTCAGTTTATCCATCCTGCCAACAGGGAACGGACTAGAAACACAGTCTTATCAGCACTCTTAGAGAAAGTGTCACATAAAAAGAAAATAATGCCACATTAGCCTCAGTCTCCTAGAGAACGAAATCAAAGCAGGAATTAAGTTCTGTTTTCTTTGGGAGGTGCAATTCCCAGGCAACTCAACAGAAGTGAAGCAGGGAGTCTAAAAAGCAGTCAGTGCAAAGAAGTGTATGCAACCCTGGCTTCTGCTTCACAATGAGCCTCAAAGAAAAAGTAGACCAGAGGAGGGAGGGGAAGAGAAGGATGTATCTCTGTGGCTCTTTGCTATGTCCTGCTGGCCTCTGGTTAATGCCATGCACCCCAGCCCAGCCAACTAGGGCTTCCGTGTAGCAGGGATTCAGATGTGGGACTAGGTGAGAAAAATCAGGAAATTCCGGCACGTTGGTTGGGAGGGCATCAGCTGCAGGTTGGCTGGGCCCTCCTAAGAATGGGAAGCAGGGCAGAGATGAGCAGAGGGTCGGCTGGATGACAGGAGACGAGGTTGAGAGAATCCAAGGATACCCGTGATGCACATGCAGTGCTGTTGCCAACATTTACCAAGGTGCCAACCGATTTGTCAAAGGACAGGGTCAAAAGCAGTAACACTGAAATTTCTGACTCTAAATGGCAACTTTAGGGTGATTTGACTAAACACAATCTTTAAGTGGAAGGGAGAAAATGCTAAAAACCATGGATGTGTTTATACTTCCTCTAGAAGTTTTGTTTCATCTTCATCCATGGGAGAGAGATAGAGGAGAAAGTATTAGAGAATTAGGCTAGCTCTCTTGGTATTTGGCAAACCACCCTCACTAGGGGAAGCCTTTCCCAGGAGTAAGGCAGTAAGAAAAACTCACGACACTCTCCCTGCAGGAGAGCACTCACTCAGCATCTCTGCCTTCTAACTCTGATGTTCCTGGTGTCCCTTGAGATCCTATTGTCTGGTCCAGGTCCCTACAGTTCAAGCAGGCCTAACCCAACACCATGCTCCAGAGGCCTGGACCACAAGTTCAGCCAGACAGAGCCATGTGGTTCATGAGTGGCTCAGAGACAGTCTAGGCTAGGACCCTCTCCTCCTCAGCACCAAGACCCAGGGCATTCTCATTGCTCTTAAAAACTTAAGTGAATCTTAGAAACCCTGACTAACAGAGCCAGCATGGGAAAGAGAGAAAGAGGAAGAGAGAGAGACTGGGTGGGAAACATTGTTAGAGCCTCTGGATCGAACAAAATATTTGGTTACTTAGCCAAAGACCTTGTTTTGGCTTAAAGTGGTTTTAGTTATTGTCTGTCAGTTGCAGGTGAAAGATTCTGGATTGCTGGGGTCAGGGGTATATCTACAACCAGCTACAAGGTAATGTGACCAGTCTTGAAGTAAAGAGAAAAACTAGCCCCTCTAGGAACTCTGGACAAATAGCATTGCTTCCTGGGTTGTTACTGATTTTACTCAACCTGTCTGAGTCCACAGTAATGGCATTTAAAATACCGCTAGCCTGACCAACTCCTGAGTTCTGAGGCTCACGGACATGTTAGCTCGTAGGACTGTTCTCCTGGAGAGAAGGACAGTGCAGCTTTCTCAGCCTCCTTGAAAATTCCATCAGGTTATTAACAGGGAAGGTCACCAGTTGGAAAGGCAAAGCCTTGGCCAATTAGGATGAGGAGACGAGCCTGCCAATTGATCGTCGCCACACCACCTGCCGCACTTCGGAAAATTACCTCACGACATTCTTTGGTCCTTAAGTAAATCTTTAGACTTCATCTTTGAGAAAATGAATCACACATGTGTCTTCCTCCCACGTGTGATGTGCAGTGATCTGGGTGAACTGCTGTGGCTGTTTTATATAAACATGAAGGGCATCTGAATGCATAGGAGGGTGGGTACCCTGCAGGGCTAATAAATGTCAATGTTTGGGAGTTATCATCGCTCTGGCACTGACCCTCAGTCTAGGGGTCCTTCCTTGTTCTCTCTCTCTCTCTCTCTCTCTCTCTCTCTCTCTCTCTCTCTCTCTCTCTCTCTCTCTCTCCCTCCCTCCTTCCCTCCCTTTCTCCCTCTTCCTCTCTTTCTCTCTCTCCCTTCTTCCCTCCTCCCCTCTCTTTCTCCATCTATCCATCCAAATGTGTGTGTGTGTCCACATTAATTAAACCTTGAATACTGAGAAGAATTTCCACAAGTGAAGAAGGATAAGGAAAGGATCCCAGTAAAGACAGAAAGAAAACTGGACTGACTGGAGGTTTTTCTGCTAAAGGAACAGTTCGATGTGCTTTTAACCCTATCAGGGAAGGGACTGGGCAGATAGAAGGGATTGAGTGTGGTGGGCCTTCACAGTCCCAGTGGGGTTGCCTGACCCCTGTGTCAGGCTTCAACCCTGATGGAAATGGGCAGAAATTGTCACATGTGTCACAAAGGTCTATCATTAATGGCTATTCTAGGAGAGAAAGCAGACCCAAGCAGGCTGGACTCGGGATTAGTATGAGATCAGAAGATGCAAACAGCTCCCTCATCTGGTAGATGTGCATTTTAGGAAAAGCTACTGCCTTTCCCATTAGTTCTAAAGAGGTTATCTGGACTATGAAGAAAAGACTAAGATCTAGAATGACAGTTGGCAGAAGGGCTAAGGACCTGAACTGAGACTCTAGGTCACCTGCTTCTAGCACTCTAGGTACACTCCTGAACTTCTAAGTTACCTGGGTCAATAAACTCCTTCTTTAGTCTGAGCTGGTCAATGCTAACAAGAGTCCTAGCTTTGTGTGCAGCCAGGTAGACCTTGCTCAGCTGTAAGGGCTTACTAGTGCAGCGCTAAGGAATGGTTTAAAGTCTGTACTCTTAATAAATGGCTAGTGCACAGAGACGTATGTAGCAGGCACAAAGACTGTGGAGGGATCGGATGAGCATCCAGGGTCAGGGGGATCCACAGAGCCCTCCAATCTGTCAGGAGAAGTTAAATCTACACCTACAGCTGGCATTCAACAGCCCTCCTTGCTACTCAAGGCAAGAGCCGCATGAAACGATGACATGAATTTAGGCTGCAAATCACTGCCAATGATGTTGGGACAATTTGGATAGTAGCTGTACAACCCAACAGAGTGACAATACTTCAAGAGGAACAGGTGACTTGTAAGGTCAAAAACACAGGGCCTGAAACAGCATCACTGTGGCAAATGTGAAGGGTCTAGTTACCTCCCTGCCTGAAACTCAAGATTCGGGGAGGAAAAAAAAGGTGCTGAAATGTCTGCAGTTGGTAGTGACACCTGAGAACTGAGTGTGCGAGCCCGCCCCATACATGAGGAGCAAGCCCTTTGCTGCAAATAGCTTTGAACCTTCTGGCTGCCTTTAATATCTGTCTCTCAGGGGTTGGAGGTGTATCCAGTTACTTATCACATTGAATGTGATTCTAAGCCAGGTATGGTGATGCACACCTTTAATCCCAGCACTCGGGAGGCAGAGGCATGTGGATTTCTGAGTTCAAGGCCAGCCTGGTCTACAGAGTGAGTTCCAGGACAGCCAGGGCTATACAGAGAAACCCTGTCTTGAAAAAGAAAGAAAGAAAGAAAGAAAGAAAGAAAGAAAGAAAGAAAGAAAGAAAGAAAGAAAGAAAGGAAGGAAGGAAGGAAGGAAGGAAGGAAGGAAGGAAGGAAGGAAGGAAGGAAGGAAGGAAGTGATTCTAAGTAAACCTTGATTTTGCCCACATTAGAAAATTCCAAGCTACAGTAGCCCCCACTAAGCTATAGGAGACTCACCAGACTTCATCATGAATCACAAGATAAACTTCTTGCAAAGAGATGCTGGTTTCTGATAGAGAATCTGAAATGTACTGATAAAAGGCCCCATGGAAACTGGACCTTTTTTTTTTTTTCATTAAAAATGGGGTCAAAGGAAGGAAGGCCCATAATGACAGATAAGGCCTTGTCTATGGTGGATCCTGAGTCAGAAACAAACAAGTGACTTGGATCATGTATGAACTTCTCAGCTCACTGGGACAAATGACAAAGTACACAGGCCGTTTGTAAGAATAAGAGTGGACAGGCCCAACAGCCAAGGGGTCACAGGCCTCACACTACGCACACAGAGAGATAGGAAGGTGATAGATGGCCGATTAATAGTGCGGTGGCTAACCATGGTTATCATTTTGACTGAATTTACATCACTAGCGGCTAGGCACTCCTGTGAGAAATTTTCTTTATCAGATTACTTGAGTCAGGGAGACCCATGATAGAGTTGGGCCACACCTTCTGGTGGCAGCTGACATAGAAGGACATGATAAAAAGAAACTGGATTTTGCCTGCTTGCTCTCACACTCGCTGACTGTGATGACAATGGGCCATTCCAGAAGGAAACTCCACTTTAACCTTCCCTTCAGTTTGCAAGAGTGCTGAAGACAGGCCCACACTAAACTGCAAAATTCTTTCATGTATGTTTTTGACACATGTGTCAGGAGTTTACATGTGCACAGCACTAAACAGAATATTTTCCACTTATTTACTTCATAAAACTTCAGAGAACATGTTTAAAAAAAAAAGCCTATGCAAAAACTGTGTTAGTTGGTTCCTGAATTTACCACACAACATAGGAAGAAAGAGTTAACCACCCCCCACCATGTCAGTATCCATGAAGTCACTGTCTTAGGGGAACAGATTTATAGTTCCAGCCTCAAGTCTGCTCCACACCCAGACGAGCTGTTCTGGGGACATTCTAAATGTCCTGAGCATGTGGGATCCACAGCTGTTCTTGTAAAGCTAAATGCCAACTGCCTCCCTGCCCATTGGTCAGTTGCCTCCTCTGAGGCATTTATGTTTATTTATTTGTTTGTTTACTTATTTGTTAGATTTATCACATTTGCAGGCTGTGCCATTTGGCCCTTGGGTCAAGATAAATCATTTCTAAAACTTTAACGCCATCCTTAAGCACCATGTGCCCTACCCTTCCCCTGACAGACTTTCTAGAGGCTTTTCAAGGGCAGAAATTAGATCCATCTTACAAATAAACACACTGGGAACAATGGAGTTTAAATGTACTGTAGAAGGAAAACTAAGTTCCAGGGAAAACCCGGAGAGAGGACTGAAGCGCTCTGCCCTGCCTGACTGTTAGAAGTTGTCACTGATTTTCGGTATCTTCAGTGAGTCTTCATCCATGGCTGCTTTTGCAAAGAAAAACTTTTCTGATTGATGCCAAGAGTGGCATCTATCTATAAGTAAAAACGTAAACATTTATAATGTGCTTTGGTCTCAAGTCAACTTAGTTAAGAAACAGTAGGAAGATTCCCCGTCCCCACCCACCCCCTCTCTCTCCTTGGCACATTTAAGGTATGTACTCCATAGGATTTATCACCAGGTATGAGAAGAAAGCTAGCAATTCCTTGAGACAACGCATCTTGGAATGGAATGGAAGGGAAACTTTAGGGATACTGCCATGACATCGGGAGTGGGGATCCCCACTTCTCTCAAGGCCTGGGGGTGCACATGGAGACAGCTAATCGGTCACAGACTCCGCATGTTATTGGCTAATGCCATTTAAATTACACTAAATCATCTTTTAATAAACTCATCAAACTCTTCACAAATAAAATACACTAAAAAAGTATTTGGGCTCTTGGAACATATAGGAGAATGACTCTCAGTTCCCCAATTTTAAAGAGCATCTATCGAAATGTTAAAAAAAAACAATAAATAGTTAATAATGATGCATTTTCTACTTGAAAATCCCTAGTAGCCTAGGTGTGACACTTTCCTGGAACAATGCAATGTTAATTACATGAAGTGATGTGTATGCCTATCAGCTTGATTTAGTCATTCTACAATGAATACATATTTCAGAACATTGTCTTGTACATCCTAAAAATATATAATTTTGTTAATTTTAAAAGTAATGTTTTATTAGCCATGTAATCAATCCTATAAGAAATAGAGATCCTGAGGGTGGGGCTTGGTGTTAGCAAATGGCTGCTTCCTTGTCATATAAGGCCTCTTTCTTCTTCTCCTCTTCTCTTGTGGTCCCTCTTCTCCTCTTCTCTTTCTCTCCTGCACTTTTTAGAAACATGTATACATACACACACATATACACATATATACATATATATACATATACATATATACATATACATACATGCACACACATACATAGACATACACATACATACATACATAAACATGCATACATACACATACATGCACATACACATACATATACATATTTTCTACAGTGAAACAGTTTGCCTTACCCAGTATCTTTTTCAAGGGAAATGATGTATGCCAACTCAAGTGATTTACTATAGAAAGACATTTTGATATTTGGAATTTTCTACTGTATAGTTTCTAATGTTGCAACAAGGTAACAAAAACCCAAGGTTATGTCTTTGAACGATCTATGATACCCTTCTCCAAATATGGAAATAACAAGTGAGCATTCAGTGAATATTTAAAAATGCATGGCTTTAAGATCTACTTGTCTTACAACCCTCATCTCCTAAAAATGACAGTACCTGGGACTAGACCAGCACCATCACTTCTTAGAGCCTCGGTTTCCTGATCTATACTTAACCTCCCAGGACAGTAGTCAGGTTTTTAGTTTGGTGTTTTTTTTCTTCAATTGACTAATGTTCCCAGGGATTTGGACTAGATACAAATTCTAAGCAGAATGGATAATAATCATCACATTATTGTCTCTATCCAACATTTCCATATGCTTAATTTTTCATTTTTAAAATTGCTTTATTATTTCGCATGTATGGGTGTTTTGTCTGAATGTGTGTGTTCCACATTCATGCAGTGCTGCCAGAGACCAGAAGAAGGCATCAGATCCTAGATGGTTGTGAGCTACAACGTGGGAGCTGGAGATTGAATCTGAGTCTTCTGGGAGAGCATTCATTGGAAGAACTTCATTGTTGAACCATCATTCCAGCCTTTTAAAGCAAAGGTCATTAGAATTAGAATCATGTCATTTGTTTAATAGATGTTAGCAACTACTCAGGTATACATTGTGCTATACAACCCCAGAATACTCCTCAAGACCTAACAACCAGTTACATTATAATTTCTATGGAACTGGGCAGTTGATGGTCCCAACAACTGACTTGAAATGAATTTACAGAGGCTAAGGATGTCGGTCAATGGTAGAACACTTCCCAGCATGCATGAGATCCTGGGCTCAGTGCCCATAACTATAGTAAGAAGGGATGTTTCTAAGTTTCTCAGGACACTTCTAAGTAAAGGACTGTGTGTAGCAAGCAGCATTCTGACACCATCAAAGGAAAGAGAAAATGGTATGAACCGCCCAGTTCAGAAACCATCAGAAACTCCATAGATGAGCACAAATGAGTCTGCCTTCTCGGGTATTTTTCCTTCTGTGTCCTCAATAACCAGATTAGCAAACTCTCAATGGCAACAGGAAGATCATCCAAGTAACCACAAAAGATCTGATGTCAACCCCAAGACACAACCTTTTAGCTAGTCAATGAACCTTCTCAAGGCCTCTGCCCAAAGACAAATACAATTACTGAATTCTGAGAAACCCTCCAAAGTCCTTGCCTAAAAGAACTTTCTTGTCCCAATTCCTGTTCACTGCTTATCCCCCATAACTTTCCATCCTTGTATAGCCTCAGTCCACTCCTATAAATTCTTGGCCTCGTCCCTTGGAAACCAACCCCATTCTTGAACACACTAAAGCATTACAAGACCATTTCCTATGTTCTGACATGCCACCCAGCCTCCTGCCCATTCAGCTTCTATTACCTGTCCAAATTCATCCAAGTATATACACACACACACACATATGCACACACACATACACTCACACACACATACCCACACACACTGACACACACACATACATGCACACACACTCATACACACATACATGCACACTCATACACACACACACACACACACACACACACATATGCACACACACCCATGAAGTCATACTCATTAAATCTTCCCATGTCTTCTAGAAGCTGTCACTCTGTCTTTGGCCATGCTGAAACACTATTCACAGGGGTGGCAAGTCCCTTTGGTTTGAATATCTACAGACTCTAAGACATCCAGGGTAGGGCTCGTGTCCCCAGTTCCTTGAGTGACATGGTGAGTGGCATACATCAGACACACAAAAACAATGATATAAAGTGAAAATTTTCTGGTTTCGTTGAAGACTCGGCTCTGTCATGTGATGTTTTTCTGGAAACTGTCTTAGGAGAGGCTGTACTGAAGCAGACACATGGGAGGATGCTTGGCTGCAAACAGACACTTGATGATTTTATGGAAGCAGCTATAAAAAGGGACATGTGAGGTTCTGCAAAAGCGGATGCTTGAGAGAATGGGTGATGTTTGAAAATTGGACGATGCTGTGTGGTATTGGTCCACCTTGTCATTCTTTTCTGGTCATTGTTGAACTTTGTTAATGCTGGTCTTCCCTTTTGACACTGTATGGTATTGGTTCATCTTGCCATTCTTTGCTGGCCATTGTTCATCATGACTTCATAGAGAGAAACACACCAAAAAACTTCTGGTGGTGTCTGGGGACTTCTTGCCGCTTCTGCAGGCTTGGACCAATTGGATTGGGTTTCTTCTGGATTGAGCTGCCTCTGCTGTTTCATGTGAACTGAACTGTTGATATCCTGACAACACAGATTGGCATCGCTCTAAAGAGCTATTTCTAAACAGGTCCACATCCCCCTTTGCCTATCAACCTTTCCTTCCCACCCTCTGGTGAGTGGTGGGCTAGAAGGGAGGTTAAAGCATTTAAGAACCCTTACTAAAAGTAAGTTTTAAAAAGTATAAGCCTACAATGATAAATGCCGGAAGTGCCCCAGACTCACTTCTAAGGGACGTAGCATAAACTTCTAACAGTTCTAGGAGGTAGCTATCTTCGTTTTCCCAGTTTACGAGTAAGGATATTTGAACTCAGAAAGGTTGAGTAACCCATAGAGAGTTACCTACACATGCCAAAAATCTGGGATCTGAATGCCAGAGAATGGGCTCTGAGACCCATGCTATCTGCACTGTGCCCAAGAAACAAGCTGAAACCAGAAAGATCAGACAAGAAAAGGAGTCTACTCATGGTGATGTTGACAAAGAGATCGCTGTGTGTCATCACTTGCCTTTGGGAAGGGTATGGCAAAACTATACAAGGCCTTTGGAAGCCAAAGACCTTTAGTTTACAACCACGGAGAACTGCATTCTGCCAACAACCCTGGAGCCCTGCTACATCAGATGAGACTGGGCATATTCATGTGATCTGGATAAAAAAGATCCCACAACCCAAGCCCTTATCATAAGTCTAGCTGGTGGGATCCTGAGCAGAGGATACAGCTAAGCTGGGCCTAGCCATAGAATCCATAGCAACTACAGCAATAAGTGTGTACTGTTTTCCCTAGATATTGTGAAATAAATACAATCAGGGTTTTTGACTCCCTAAATTCATATGTAGGTTTCAACATGATTTAATCACCAACTGATAATATCAAAGATGTATTTTGCCCAGTTGTTTCCTAATATCTCCTGAGGAATGTTCCATTTCTCCATCTCACTGAATGGTGGATTGACCAAAGGATGACCTTTAGCTTCTAACCCTTCACATGCAAAGAGGCTTAGTACCTGTCCCTTCAGAGCAAGGCTTTGAAGAGCCATGGAGTGAGTTCTGATGTTTTGTTGGGTTTTATTTCTTCCTATGGAATAATTCAGTTTACACTGATGGGGCTGCCTGACTTCAACATGTGAATATGGATTAACAGAATATAAAAGGTCACATGTTCTAAGCTCCTTTCATCTGCAGATTTCTCTGAAAGATCGGATAGAAAAACATCTCATTGTTGTTTCTTCACTTACTCTAAACTCTGCCACGTGTTCGAGCACACGGTCACTTAATTCTGACCACTGCCCGTGAGCATCAGTTAACCTTGGAGGTATGAAAGCACTGAGGGGAAATCGGAGAGCCAGGGAAGAAAAACGAAAGCTTTGTTGCTGCACAGATATGACATAACTTACCATGCGAGTTCATAAAAGCCACAGCCCATACTGATGCTGTGTGTGTGCCCCAGGCTGGGCTGAGAGCACAGAACGCAGCTGCCCAGAAAAACCACAGGGCACACCACTTTCACCTGCATCTTACAAAGGGGAAAGTTAAGGTCTGAACACTTGGCAAGACCACCTTTCCTTCACAATGGAGATCTTAAAGGCAGCCCCAGCATATGCTCGGGCCCGGTTTATCTTTGCATCAGCTTCAGGGAGAGGATAGAAAAACTCTCATTTGGTGGCTAATTGGATTTGTGCCTCTTTCTACTACGTAATGAAATTCAAAGCCATTTTATTAGTCCTCTTGGGACTTTTAAAAAAAAAATCCTTCCTCTACTGTATTACATTAGCCTCACCAGGATGGCCCCATATAAAATAAGGTCAAACTCCTTGGGGGCATTTCTTTGTTGTTCCTACTTTTACCAGGGCACATGAAGGTCACGCTTTGGTTTTTTAGCTTGTCCTCTAAATATTCCAGGAAGAGACCACAAAGCCTACTAAAGCACTGGACTCAACCTGGCCCTGAATTTGCCACATGCTCTCAGTGGCTTCTACTGTGTGTTTCCATACGCAGCACTAAGGCCAGTACCTCACATGCCTCAGACAGCAGAGGGCTTTACAGGGTGGTACTGGGCAAACAGCTCCAAGCTAGCCCAGTGCCACCCACACCCACTCACACTCCTTTTAGAGACTTGGCTGTGTCTCATAAGCTCTTTAGAGAATAACGTGAGAGAATGGGATTCAATGTTTATGTTTCCTCAAATTGCATCTATTAAGATCTTAACCCCTGGATGTCGGGCAGAGCCTTTGGGTGTTGGACAAGCCATAAAGATAGAGAGCTCACAAACAAGAGCCCAGCAGAGCTCTCCTGTCTTCTATCTGGCATATGAGAAGGCAGGAAGTCAGCTATTTACAACCAAAAAGGAGCCCTCACCAGAACCCAGCCACACAGGCACCATAGCTTGCTTCCAGCTTCCACAATCGTGGGAAGTCATTTTGTTGTTGCTGCTGTAGTTGAATCTTGAATTTCTCCTAAAAGGCTCTTATATTAAAGACTTGGTGGTCTCCAGGTCACCATCATTGGGAGCTGGAAGAACTGAGATGTGTTGCCTACTATGAGATTTCAGATCGCTGGAGACATGAGTTCAATGGGAATAAGGAGAGCCCAGCCTTCATCTCTGTCACACACAACATGAGGTGAGTGAGCTGATACTAACACACACTTTCAGTATAATCTATTGTGCCACGACATGTCCAGAACAGCAGGGCCAACAGGTTAAGGACTAAACCTGTGGGCCAAGATTAACCTTCTTTCTATATAAGTTAACTATCTTGGGTATCTGTTTCAGTCATAGAAATGACTGGAAGGGTTGTCTATAAGCCATCTAGCCTCTAGCACTCTGTCACAGCAGCTCAGACTGAGTAAGCTGCATAGAATAGCACCTTTGCTAACTAAGCATAGTCATGCGACAGTAAGTAAGCGTTCCCTCTCCTCCGTGAGCTGCAGGGCCTGGGGCTAGAGAAGACATCAGAGAAGCCTATTTTATGACCGCAAATTGCTCTTTCCAAAATAATATTCCTAGTGGTGACAACTGTTTGGAGAGTCTTTGTGGCTATCTCACAGCATGCTAAGCCCTCTAAATCTGCATAGCCACCATGAGCACTGAAGGCTGAGCCTTGCTTCTATGTCCTGAAGGGGTAGGCTCTAGAGCCAGGCTTTGGGGTTGGCCCCTGCCACTGCCAGTTGTGACTTTGCCTTGGTTGATTAGCTTCTTCCCCACAGTTTCATTCTCTGACGCTGGGGAGATGCAGAAGCCTGACTCAAGGATGCTGCACAGGCTGCAGGTGAGCACAGCTCTTCAGTCAGTGTGCTGCCACGAGGTAAATCCTACAGAAGGGTTTGCAATTCGCATTTCTCCCCAGCATCCCCCTTCCCTCCTGATGCCCTGGTGAGAAGAACACCTCCTGCCTCAGCCTTTCACCCTAATTAGCTCAAGCTAATCCTTCTCAATCTCTCTTCATGAACTATTACACAACTTTCCATTACAGTCGCACAGTTTATGAATACATATAAAACTTAATGACAAGCTCCACAAAAGCCATCCGCTAATGGCATGCAGCGTGCATTGGTATTCGCTCTTCGTACCCACTCTAACACGCTTCTCTCTTTTTTAAGTTAGTCACAATTCACTAAGTTTATCCTCTGACTCATCAGCAGGTTGCTGAAGATGGTCTGGGGAAACACTAAAGCAAGCCAGTGATCATTCATTGCATTCTAACAACATCTGTACAGGGAGTTACTGCCATACACTTGACTAATTAGAAACCTTGGGCACAGAGAGGCAAGTGTCACAAGGTCATAGGACTTGCCAGTGGTCAGCATGGGCACTTCTGAGGATCGTTCAGAAGCAGGCAAGTGGCCTATAGTTGCCCACCTATTTGGTGAAGATGGGGCTGTGTGTGGAGCATCAGACATCACACTACCACAAGCATGAGGGGAACAGGTATGGGAAGAACAGCCACTGTGGATGGCAAGATTAAAAGTCTGATTCTCAACAATACAAGTCACCACACCATCAGCTCCCTTTTCACCAAACTAGAAAATTTGGTTGACATTTGATTACTTAAGATTGGATTTCTCTGTCACTTGCTGATAAAAGCATTCAAGCTGGCCTGTAGCCTTTTTACACTCATGTTGACAGTGAAGCCTTAAGAGTCCTGGGGGAGTCTCAGACCAGGTGGCTCCAAGATATGCATCACTTGATCCAAGATATGCTACTTGTAGACACTGCATCGACAGACGGCCCACAGGTACTGCAGCAACAGCTCAAAGGCAATACTATAAAGAATATAAAGAAAGCGAGAGGAAGAGATGAGAGGTGCTGCTTCTTCCAGAGTCATCGCAGTGCCCCACCCCCAGGGCTCAGAGCTCTAATGGTGTATGGCTGTGGCCTCTCTGCCCCCCAGTGCTTCAGGAGACCCTGAAGTGTAACTGTCCAGTGTTGATCACATCAATGGCACACGGTGGCAACATTGTCCCCAAGTCATACTTTCCCCCCTTTAAAACTGGTGGAGGTAACATACAGGATGCTACAACGTTTTTGATGACAAGGTTGGGACAAAGGCCCCCAGCTTGGCTCTGCTCCAGGTGTAGGCTGTGTGCTATCATCGATCACTGCCAGTCCTGTGTCTCTGTTACAGACAGGAGGGAGTGGAAGTGGAAGGGGTGAGATTGCTCCAAAAACACATAAATTGTTGGCACTGCTGTTAACATGGGGACCAGACCAGCTGAATCTGACCCCTGTGAGTTTTCAGGTCTGAGCTAATCCTTATCCTTAGAGCCAAAATCTCATCTACATTGGGCTGTGGTCTGGCTCCGAGTTCATTCTAAATCCCAGGACCAATGGCTTTGCCAATATTTTATGTGTTCCCTGGGTAACTCATGAAAGGCCCCTTCTAGAGAAGACAACCCTAACCATGGCGTTCACAGCTTAGAATCCTTCAAGGGCTTCCCCACCCACCAAATCCAACATGGACACTTGGCGTGCACTCAAGGTGCTGGTGACAGATCCTACATTCTCCATCTCACTTCATATGTTCCCTCCCCTCTTCAGCCAACTGGGCTTGTCTCTGTGGCCCAGTGTGGCCCTACACCATCCAGTTTCTGAGCCATGTGTGTGCCAGGGCTGTGTTGCCACACTGTCTTTTGTAGTCAAGTCCATTCTGGAAGGCCAAGCTTCTAGAAGGCTCTCCTAGGGGTACTGTCTCCTTCCTCTGATTGCCAGGACTTTGTTCTTGGTCTCTTAAAGCATCTACCACAATTGTTTGAGAGCTAACATCTATCAGCCAATTCAACTGATGAAATACTCATTATGATGTTGATGATTTGAATATGCAATGTCTCCACACTCTCCTGGGCTGAATGCTTGGTTCCTGGATAATGGTGGTGTAAGTTCTAAAAAAGAAAGAGATAGGACCTAGCTGGGAGAAAGGCCAAATACAGTAATTATCACTAATCTGCTAGTAAGTACCAAGTCTCCTAACAGCAGGTATGTTATGCCAATCAAATGCTTCTGCATGAGATACTGCCATTCCTCAGGCCCAACAGAGGATCCAAATGATTGTCCACTGAACCCTCCGAGGCCGTGCACCAAAGCCTTGCCTCCTTAATGCTGATTCATCAGAGGTCCTTTTAACAGTGCTAGGATGCTGTCCAGCACTGTCACCACCTTTATCGTCTCTATGTTATTTATGGGAAACTTTAAACTGACAGTGCTTTACATACAATTAAACCCATAATGTACAGTGAAATTTGAATTCTGTTAGTCATTGCCCCATATAGCATTTCCATATAAGTCCAATTAGCATAGGCATTATAGCAATCCAGGGATTAGCAGAAAGACTAACCCTGAGGCAGACCACAGGTATGAGAGGAAATCACTTGATCAGAAATTTTAAGGTTATATTGTGATTTCCATTAAATAGTACCTAAATAACTTCTTTTCCTGGAATAGGGAAATTTTGCTTACCCAGTAAAAGTTTCTAAATATGTTTGCATATACGTTGGTGTCACTTCAATGTTTTCAAGGGAACTGCTTTCTTTAAGATTTTTAAGAAAGTCGTTTGTCCATAACTCTAGTTCATGGGGATCTGACGCCCTCTTCAGGCCTCTGGGGGCATTGCACACACATGGTGCACATACACATGAAGGCAAAACACTCATATGCCTAAGTTAAAAACAAATCCAAAGCAATATTTTTTCAGAATGTCCTCTTTCACGGTAGGATAGAAGCCAATCCAACTTTTCCCAACTTGAACTCAAGCTGAGCATGTCAGCCGAGATGAATGCCCTAACTGAATTATCCACGGCCACACAGCTCTGCCCTCCCCTCTGTCTTCGGAGTTTCAGGCTAGGTTGCTCCATTTTGTTTATGTTACCATAAATTACAAGACATGCATTTTAAATAACCAGGACACATTTCATTCAGAATGACAGAACACAGGAAAAGAAGTTTCGCATAGCCTTCTTGGGTGTCCTGCAACCAACTGCAGGTGGGAGCTCACTTCATAAGCAAGCACTCTGATACTCTGACAGGAGGGGAATGGTTGAAAGTAATGTGCCATCACCATCACACTGCCCACGGTGGCCAGAAAGGATCACTTACATCCACACATGAGCTTCAGCCATTAGCCTCGGGCAAGCGTGCTCCCCTGTACCAACCATGAAAATCGGTCACATACATCTCCCGGTCCTTACTCAGCAGCAGTGTGACTACATTGTATCGATTTGTTGCACCAACATCTCCTGAGTGACCCATGACTTCATCTAAAGTCCCAGACAATCCCCTCCCTGTACAGCATTTCCACAGAGAGACCTGAATCTTTAATATCCAGGGTCCGTCCTGGCTAGGCCTTGCTGTGCTGAACACAAGTCAAACTCAGGGCTCTGAACCACACAAGGCAAACTTCTGACACTGTCGTTTATCTAAAAAGAAGCACCAAAGGTTAGGACCAAAGGCTGGTTGGGGTGGCAGAGGGTGGCACCCCAGTCCCAGAGCTGTGTTTCATACAACATGTGATAATAGAAACAGATAGATGTTATACAACACACACACCTAGAAAACGGGAAATAGGTCTTCCTGTGACCTCTTGCCTGAGACACCCTCTGCATCTCACTGCAGTCTGGGCCTGCACTGTCATCTGTGTTCATCAGATAAGAATACTATATTGCTGTGTGCCTAAGGTCACTCACCACATGAAGGCAAGGTTGATGAGGTGGTGTGAAGCAGGGCCTATTTTTTGTGAGGAGAGTGTGGTTCCGACAGAGTACTGAGCCCTACTCACAGGCAAATCACCCAAAGGTCTTTTCAAAATAACTCTCCCCTGATAATTTGTTCCTTGGCTACCCCAGGCCAATTGCATCATCGGATGACTGGAGAAAGGACTGAAACACCGGAGACTCTGGGCCCTCCAAAGAAAGAGAACCAACAGGATATGAATAAATAGATACTTGTTTGAAAGCCTTGGCTCACATGACTGTGGAGGGTGGCTCAGACTCTGCAGGATGGGCCTCGCTGGCTGAGAGAGTCACGTTGTAGTAAGCTTCCAAGGCTATTTCCTGCAGCATTCACTTCTGTCCACGGAAGACCAGTTTGCTGCTCTGTGCAGGTCTTCAACCAAGTGGGTGAGGCTCTCGCCCTTTAGAAGGGACAGTCTTCTTTATTCAGAATGGATAGTGAAGTTAGTATTATTTTTTAAAAAGCTCACAAAAATATCCAGACTATTATCAGACTGGATATTTGAACACTGTGGCTTGGCATGTTGACATATATAATTGGCTATTACAAATAACCTGCTTCTATTCTGCAACCAGGATGAAATTTTATTGATTTGTCCTTTTACACACTTGTGTATATTTCCCACCTCGTCAGAAACAAAAGGTGCCTAACAATTAACAAATTACCCAGGATAGTGCTAAGAAAGACGTTCTCACCGGGTACTGCATCTTTCCTGGAAGGCAGCAGAGCAGTCTCTGCCAGTGGGAGTGCGCAGCTGGAGTTTTACTAGGAGGTTAGTAGAGCCATCTTATCATGTGTGGGGCCATTGAGTCCCTAATGGTTTTTGGTAAATGGCTATAGTGGTTTGCAAAAAAATGGCTCCTATAGGCTCCCCACTAGGGAGGGGCATTATTTGAAGGCTTTAGGACTTGTGGCCTTGTTGGAGTATGTGTGACCTTGTTGGAGGAAGTATATCATGAGGGTGGGCTTTGAGGTTTCAGAAGCTCAAACCAAAGGGTGGACTCTTTCTTCCTGCTGCCTTCTAATCCAGATGTAGAACTCTTGGCTCCTCTAGCACCACGTCTGCCTGTGTGCTGCCATGCTTCCCACCATGAAAATAATGGACCAAACCTATGAACTGTAAGCCAGCCACAGTTCAATATTTTCCTTTATAAGAGTTGTTGTGATCATGGTATCTCTTCACAGCAATAGAAGCCCTAAGACAAGGGCAGAGTGAGTGGATTCATCCTGCCCTGATGTGTTCTTCAGAGTTGTCTCATTATGAGCCAATCTTTGGGGCAATGTTTTCAATCAAATATTACCATTATTTAAGAAGTAAAAGGCACAGGGTCAGAACAGAGCTCTTGCCATCTTTTAGCTGACCAGAAAGTGAGTACCCTTCTCCATCCCCCACAGACTAATGGACCCTTTAATATTCTCACCATGGATGCTTTGGAAGGTGCAGTTCCCACATCCCACTTGCTGATGAGCGCCAGGCTGAGCCATTCATTACATGAAATCATATAGCTGGTTGGTTTTCTTCTGAGCTGGAATGTTGGGGTTGGGTTGATGCTGGATACCAGCTTTGTCTGATTGAGCAAAGGTTTCCAGTGCTTGAACAGTGCAGAACAGAGCCGCAGCATCAGCATCAAGGGGCCCCTCCCTCATAGTGCCTCATAGATAGCACTTCCTGGAGTTAGAGGCGAGGGAATTCTGTTGTCTCCACTTCACATGTGCTGCCTCAAGGTTCAAACTCCAAACCTGTACAACTAAATGAAACAGCTTTGGCACACACAATTTCTGCACACATGAACCTGAGTGCTAGTATATCTTAGGATTTTAACATCAATCCAGAAAAAAAGTTAATGTAAAAAAAAAATTAAGTCATCAGTACAAAGACTTCATTTTGTAATTTATATAGTCATCCATGTCCCTCAGTGTTGCATTTCCACAGGAGAAAGGCCTGTGAGCAAAGAATAAATGACATGGATAAGTGTGTGAGTGAGAGACAAGAGACAGGCCTGTCTAGTGGCAGGGAGAAGGAAACAGAAGTCAAACTTTGGCCTAACCAGAGGTTTTCAGCTAGATTTTCTCTTTGCCCCAACCCAGGTACATTTGGTGATATTGGAAGACATTTTTAACTGTAGCATCTGAGAATGGGAACATACCATAATATAAATGTTTGCACATCTCCTAAACCCATGTTGAAACTTTCCCTCTTTGGGTGATATGTGAGGAAGCTAGGCCTTTGGGAGATGATTGGGATATATGGCTAGAGTTTCCTGATTTGAGATCAGTGCCCTTATAAAAAAGGCCTGACCAACTTTGGTAGCACATGCCTGTACCATCAGGTACACAGGAGACTAAGACAGAAGGACTGCACATTTCGAAGGCCAGCCTGGGCAAGTTAACGAGACCTTTTCTCAAAGTGTATAAAATAAAAATGGTCTGAGAATGTAATTCAGAGGTAGAATCCTTGTCTGTCGTGCACAAGGCTTTGAGTTTCATCTCCAGTGCTACAAAATAAAGGTGAGAAAGCAAAGGAGGCTGGAGAGAAACCTGGCATCTCGTCCGCTGAGGTTGTCCTTTCCCAGAGTGCAGGTTACTTTATCTTAGATGTCAAAGCCTCTCAAAATGTAAGAGACTAAGGAGTTGTTCATGAACCTGATGCATAGTGTTTTGTTATACAACAGCCCAAATGCACTAAGAGTGGGTGTAGCTGTCACTTACTGGGTAACAACAAGGAAGGGCACTAAACATCCACCGAGCCCAGGAAGGGGCCCTGGGACTGAGTCATTTGCCCCAAAGACAACAGTGCTTTGTCTGGGAAAGAGGGGAGTGACAAAGGATACCATAAATACCTTAATAAACTTGGGCAGAAATTACACAGATCAAGAATATTCCACTCTGTACAGGCAATCAGGGTCCCTAAAAAGTTCTGTGCAACGTCTTAGACTTTTGGTCTTCTCAAAATGCTCTAAGACAACTACTTAGCAAACCCAGGGCGACTGCTCGGACAAAACCAGAGACGTTTTCAGAATGTGCCCACCATTCCAACCCCTGAATCCTGTCTGATGGGCTCCAGTCAATTCCCAGACTCCTGAAGTGAACTACAGGCAACTTTCTCTTCCAGACCCAGGGGACAGCACAGGCCTCTCTCAGAAAGGGAAGGCAGGAATGCCACGTGGCCTGACCCAAGCAGCTCTGTCTTATGTCATTGATTGGTTCCAGAGCCAGTGTCCTCTCCTCCATGACTCAGTGTCTCTTAAGTGCAACCATTTCTTCACCCTGTCATTGTGGGACAACAGATCCAAATTTCTATGGAAATCAAGAGCTGTTTTCCTTGCTTTTACACTGGGGACAGAACATGGCTCATTTGAAAGCTTCAAAAACTTCCTTGTGTTTCTCAGTGACTGCCTTCAAGTTTTCAAACAATAAAATAAAGAATGTTTCTTTTTCTCCTGCTGAACTCCACTTTAACACAGCCTCTGGTCCCCCCTTTCCTTTAAAAATCTTCACATATCTGCATATGATAAATACTTATGAATGTTATTATGTTATTTCTTGACAAAACTTGAAAGCATGCCTGTGTGTGATCTGAAAAAAAATCCCAACTATGACTAAACTAAACTAGAAAAATGAGCAGTTACTTCAGATAAAGGATGCAAAAGATCAAACTTCAAAAGCTCGGGGATTTACTTGTTCAACATACGCAGAGAGGACCACAAAGGAAAATAAATGCAGAAAGAGAGAAAGAAAGAAAGAAAGAAAGAAAGAAAGAAAGAAAGAAAGAAAGAAAGAAAGAAAGAAAGAAAGAAAGAAAGAAAGGAAGGAAGGAAGGAAGGAAGGAAGGAAGGAAGGAAGGAAGGAAGGAAGGAAGGAAGGAAGGAAGGGAGAGAGAGAGAGAGAGAGAGAGAGAGAGAGAGAGAGAGAGAGAGAGAGAGGCACCTTGTCCTAATTGCCCTACTTGAGAATTCCTGGGGTAAGCACTTCCTGAGACCATCAGGAAGTTGTTCCTGATGGACCAGGCCTGGGAAAGTCCACCAGTAGACAGTGGGCTTCTGGACAAATAGGGCCAGAGGTATCACGGTCTGGGCCTGGGTCCCAACTCCCTTCTCCTTGCAGGTCTGGAGCTTTGCTTCATGGACAGGACAATCAGCAAATGTCTCAGGCGTTCCTGACCAGACTCCAATCCCTCCTTCCCTACGCACATTTCTTTGGAGAATCAAAACCCCACATCTGGAATTTGGCTTTTCGCTGTCACAGGATGTCTCAAATGCTGGCTGCTCTTTCTAGAGTTACATAATTTCTCCTAAGGAGCTTTTTTCCTTGCCTTAAAAAGAGAGTGGAAGAGACTGCAGAGGAAATGCCTGTGATACTAAGTCGTAAGTGCTCATCTGTGGTAATGAAAGAGCATTGGCATTAATGGGCATAGGCTCTGATGGCTTGCAAGAAACGTGACAGAGCAGGCCTGCTGGAAATGACCATAAAAAGAGCCGAAACAAGAGCATGAAGACAAGAGGTAAGCACTACATGGTGTGCAAACATGGCAGTGAAAATTTCCACATCTCAGAAAAAAATTGAATTGGGGGTTTGAGGTATATCTGGGAATTCAGACCATCTTATCCAGATAATATTACCAACTTTCATTTAATAATTGGTTTAGCATCATTAAGCCTTGCCAGGAGATGTCCTTTCACACAGGTGTGACTCTCTTAGACATTAACACTGGGCATTTGAGGAAAGAGTTAAGGTAGCTGTCTTCGGCGGCCAGTTCACAGCTACACACAGGCAGACCAAGATCCCATGAGCCCTGCCAAAAGGAAATAAGCTTTGCAAGCCACTGCCTGGCTTCCTGGAAAAGGGATTCAACGAAATCGCCTTCTTGAAATAACACACAGGATTGGTTTTCCACTTTCTCTGTAAAAGGAAAAAGGGAATAAATATGATCTAAGAGCCATGAGCGAAAGACTTTTCTCCTTGGGGCTAAAGTTGAGCACTCTGGTGTAGAGGGGTCAAGAAAAAGTAGATTCATTCTTAAATTCTCTATAACTTCAATCTCAATAGGTTACCCTCTGTTTACTCAGAAAGGGAAGAGAAGAGTCGATGAGAAGATGTTTGGGGTGCAGGGAGCAACTGGGGGGGCTCTGATATCACTGTCCTGCCACAGTGAATGTCCACTGAGGAGCCCATTCTCTTCAAAAAGCAAAGTATGATGATGAATTTCTATAGATTGTGTGTGTGTGTGTGTGTGTGTGTGTGATACTTATAACAGGAGCAACATCTACATTGGTTGTGAAATCATCAGGTTTAAAACTAAGCATTCTATGACTGCTACTTGGCATTCACAGTTAACAGGTAGATTCCTGCCCTTACGAAGCTTAGGGTCCAGTTGGGGACCCAAACTCTGATCTGAACAATTACTATAGAAAGCAGTCAGCATAGACTCACATCCTGGTAGCAAATTCTGAATTTTCTGAAGCAAGGACAGACACCTAGCTAAGCTCCTGAAGGCCAAACAAGGTGTCATGGGAGAAATGACATTTATACTAACATCAGAACAACAGGAGTGAGTTTACAAAGAAGACAGAGCACTGGGGTAGAGATATCACCTACAAAGTCCCAGAAATGAAAGTACCTGACACAAGGCTGGTGCAGGTGATAGGCAATAAACAAAAACAGATTCTATAGGCCAAAAATGACAGAAATTTCAATGAAAGGCAAAGTGTGCTTTAGTATTTATTTATTAGGTATACAATCTTTATCACAACAAATTAACTCTGACACCAAGTGGACACAAAGATTATGGACAAAATGTAAACGAATGTGTTCCGATAAAACTTTATTGACAAAAACAGGTGGCAGGCCGCATACATCTCATAGCCTCTTTTGCTGGACCATCTATCCAGAAGAGAGTTGGGTGCCATGTTTCTCTGCTGCCTCTTATGCCATGATTTGTTCCCGTTTGCATTCCCTAACTCTTTGGACATCCCGCCATTTTGTTAGAGTGCATGAATTTAATGTCTGTTTCTAGGCAATGAAACAGGCTGCAACTCCTGAGTGTGAGCAGAATAAAGCCCCTTTATTAAGCAAGAGAGGGATGCTGGGTCAACTGTACACAACCCAGGGGGAGACACCAAAGAACTCATCTTCCTTCCCTACCTTCTATTTACTTATGCTTTAGAAAATTCAATTACAGTAGAGCCTAGCACACTCTTCTATTTTCAACTATTTAACATATACAACAGTTGAATTAAACATGCATGTGCATATGCTGTCTCCTCTCTCTCTCTCTCTCTCTCTCTCTCTCACACACACACACACACACACACACACACACAATAACCATACACATCCTGTTTCTTCCTCACCATCCTTGAGGACTTAGGAACTTGGGTGTGTCTGCAGATACTAGCCAAAAGGATGCTGAAAAGTTGGTCAGAAATCATCACTCAGCTGCTCTGAGCAGTTCCCCATGTCTTTGCTCCTATGATAATATTTCATCCACATGTCTTCCTGTTCTGTTTGGCTTGACCCTGGGGACAGTTCACTATGCTGATGTGAGCAAACCCCCCATGCATATTTTTACCTTACTACAGTGCTGATGTGATCCTAGGTGTGGCTTTACATTTGAATCTCTGCTTTTCCAGCAGCATCTTGATAATGTGCAGTCCTGGGAAAGAGACTGAGAAAATTACTGCAGAGATCCCACTGAGACAACATGAAGCTGGACTTGGCATGGTGCTCACTGATCTATTCATAGCTCTACATGCCCCTAACACATCTTCTCTAACCATATACCATCCCCATTTAACCTATGGGTAGAGGCAGGTTGGGAAAGTTGAGTTACAGAAGAACTCAGGGTAACTCGGGGGATTTCCACTCAGCCTGTGCCACTGAACCAAAAGTGGTAACAAAGTCCATGTGACTTGACGTACATGGTATACCCTCTGTCCTAATTTAAACCAGTTTCTCTGAGAATAAGAAGTTACTGTCTGTGTGACCATGGTAAGTGTCTTAAGGATTAGGAGGCTCACATACAAGAAATGAAAATGAGGCCTCTGCCTTAAGCGAATTGTAATTCTATTTGAAGAAATAAAACGGGCACATAGAAAATACTGAGCAGGGCTGGAATTCAGCTCAGCAGTTCAGAGCACTGCTCTTCCAGAGGACCCAGGTTCAATTCCCAGCATCTACATGGCAGCCCACAACTATTCAAATCCCAAGGAATCTGACACCCTTGTCCGGCCCCCAGACACCCAGCTGCAAGTGGTACACAGACATGCATGCAGATAAAATGCCCATGTAAAAATAAGTAAATAAAAGTTTTAACAAAGAAAATACTGTGTTCATTCCTCTGTGTGCGTGTGTGTGTGTGTGTGTGTGTGTGTGTGTGTGTGTAGGTGCTCTGTTCATATGTTCAGGAACACGTGAGTCAATGTTCTGCCCAGGACTGGCAGTCTAAGGAAGCTGTAATGAGAAGGGCTGCAGAGGAGAAGCACATGCAGACTAGCAGAGACTGGAGGGAAGGCTTCTGGAATAAATAAGTAAAGCAATCATAGTGGATGAAGCCATGTGATGGGACACGGGGCTCCCTCTCAACTCTTATACACTTGATACTGTCATAATAAAAAGAAAATGGAGGAATTACTGTTTTCATTTTGCAAGCCTACAGAGTACTCAACTTTTCCCATAGGTAGAAGAGTTCATTTCTAAAAATTAAAATTTGAAAGAAATCCTGAATCAACCAGCCCCTTCCTGCTGCATGGCAGACATCACTAATCAACCGCAGCCTGATTACCTGATTAGCCAGAGAAACTTCTAAAATGCTGTCAAAGCTGCCTGCCAGAAAGAAGGCTCTCCAGGGTTGATGAATCTGACACAGAGCGTGCCTAGCTTGAACTTTGTACTACCATTTCTCTCAGTATAGGCTCACCTTTGCCCTGGGTACTGTTTGTCATTACTGCAGATCAGCCTGGCTGTTCTACCAGCATGAGGTCATGGGTGCGGACGTGCCCTCCATCACCTTGAGTCCGGGCTTCCATTCCTGCCAGAGCCCCTGCTGAGCCTGAACCACCAGCCCTCCTTCAGTGGCTGGCAGGAATGTTTTCCTAAGATGTGCCTCCCTGCGGTTCTCGGAAAGTGATGAGTGCTAACAGATCCCAGTCGGGGCAGAAGGAAGCCAGTCCAGTTATTTTTGGGTTGATTTCTGATTGGTGAAGGGATCCGTCTACTTTTGGACAGAAATGATGTGCCAGGCACAGCTGTCTGGGATGTGCTGACTTTCAGCTGCATCAGCGTAAAATATGGTAGTGAGCACAGCCTGATACAGCTCAAAATGGCCCGGTTTCTTTTGTGAGAAAATCCTGGCACTGTTTATAAGGCCTCAGACCAGCAGACCTCTACTCTCTACCTTTTGCTGTCTTCTGGGCTCTGCTTCTGGAGATTCAGTCTCCAACGCTAACCCAGCAGGGGGCTTCTTTTCCCAGCAAGAGGCTGAGCAACAAAGGGAGGAAGTGGCTCTGGCTATGTTGATCCTTTCTGTGGCTCTGTTGATCCTTTCTATGGCCAGACACCCTGCTGAAGACTTTCTGCTCATTTCAGAAAACTTTTAGACCTAAGGTAGGAAGACCATATCTATGTTCACTTGTTAGCTCCTCATTGTACCAAGTGCAACTGCTAACAGCCTAGGTTGGCACAAATGGCAACCAAGGAAGCACTCACCAGATGGAAATAGGGTCCAGAGACACATGAATCCCTACTTCTGTTACTGCTGAAGTGTTGATCCCACTTCCAATTGAGAATTTGCTGAACAAACAAACAGACCTTCTTATCTGGTTGGAGCTGCCTCTGTGCTTCTGGCATCTCTGTTGTAGTTTTTCTCATTCCGTGGTCTCTTCACATAGAACACTGGTTCTCAACCTGTGGGTTGTGATCTCTTTGGAGGTCACATATCAGATAGCCTGCATATCAGATATTTGCATGATGACTCATAACAGTCTCAAAATTACAGTTATGAAGTAGTAAAAAAGATAATTTTATGGTTGGGAGGTTCAGCGCAACTTGAGGGACTGTATTAAAGGGTCGCAGCGTTAGGAAGGTTGAGAGCCACTGGACCACAAGCAACTGAGAGAAGCTGGGAGCAGGGGAAGTTGTCCTTCCCAGAGAAGAGCACACCACTTGGCTATTCAGTGACACATGGTCAAGTAGGAAAGCATATGCAACATTTTACGAAAGCAACAGGCTATACTCAGGAAGATAGACAGATAGATAGATAGATAGATAGATAGATAGATAGATAGATAGATAGATGATAGATAGATGTGCAAATACATACATTCATGCAATAACTGTTGATAAAAAGGAAGTCATGAATTTGAAAGAGTTGGGAGAGGTATGTTTATTGGAGGGTTTAGAAGGAGGAGTGGAATGGAAGAAATGTAATCAAAATACAATCTCAAAAATAAACAACAACAAAAAGTCAGGCATGGACTGAAGAGGCCTTACAGAAACACACTAGCTTGTAAAGTAATTAGAATGTATGAGTGTGAGGCCAGCCTGGTCTACAAAGTGAGTTCCAGGATAGCCAGGGCTGCACAGAGAAACCCTGTCTCGAAAAACAAACAAACAAACAAAAAAGAGCAGTAGAATGTATGTGTGCATGTGTATATAAAGTTTGCGCAGAGTTTCATGCCATAGGTGGACAATGCTGCTCCCAGAATACACGAGTCAGTGTCTGAAACTCTCAGGTCAGGCACGCCCTGTGAACTAAAGATCCTGGAGGCCCAGGAGACAGCCAAAGCAGCACAGTCTACTGACATTGCTCTTGGCTGTCCATAACCAGATGGTAAATCGTTTTGCTGGAGACATCACCTGCTTTGTTAGCAGTGTCTACAAAGCTCTTTCCCTGTTCATTAGCTTACATAGTTACCAAAAGGTACTGCGCAGGCTGCTGGGGGCAGGGGAAAGATACCAATGGTCTCACCCAGTGCTGGATCCTGCATATTATAATAACCTTTCTGGCAAGCTGTGCCTGCTGGTATAATTGTGACACAATGGTCCCATGGTAACCAACCACTTTCTAACTGATGATGAGGCCTGCTCCACAAGAATAATTTCATGCCTGGTTGTAATCCCATGCCTTGGGAGACCATATGACCTAGAAGGGAACCTACTGTTATTGTATTAAATGGCCATGCTGGCAAACTGTCTTCTAAATGTTTATTTTTATATCCATTGATTGGTGTTGCTTTCAACTTTGAGTAGAGAAGCATCGTTTTGTAGTGTGCAGTGGTTAATGCAGACACTCACAACTGGTCAAAAGTGCCAAGTGTATGCAACTGTGAATGCTCAGCTTTGGATGAGTCATCTACATCAACTTCACCCCCATTCAGGGCTCAGAAGAGAGTGGAGAGACGGAAGGGCCGAGGAGGGGAGCTGGGATGTGCAGACTTCTGGACATCACATGGCTGTTGCACATCAACTCCTGTGGTTTCCTGTACAACCAGCATAAAATCAAGACAGTCAACATTCCAGCATGAGTGGGGCGGGCCCTGAGGCCTCCCCTTGATGGAGGAGGTATTAGCAGTTGATGGTCCTGAAAGAAGATGGTGCCTCTTCTCAGTTGCCCGTGCCCCAGTGGATGGCACCATGGCACCAAGACACACATGGGCAGCACTAACTGGGAGTTATTAATAAATAATTTGAAAGTGTATGAAGAGGATATTGAGTTGAGAGGGTAACAGGGTGGAAGACGTCTGGGAAGCAATGGTGAACAGGTCTGATCAAACATGATGATGACCAAGTTCTGGGTTCACTGAGAGAGCCTGTCTCAAACACTAAGGAGATGGGTAACAGAGGAGGACACCCTAGGTCAACCTCTGAGATACACATAGGCACAGGAGAACATGAACACACTTACACACATGCACACACACACATACACACACATACACACACACACACACACACATGCAACACCCATGTACCACACACATATGCAGCACACACACACACATGTGACACCCATGTACCACACATACATGCAGCACACATATGTAGCATACACACACACATGCAATACACACACATGTAACACATATTCAGTGCACACACATAAACATGTAGCATACACACAGCACACATACACAGTACACACATGCAGCACACACAGACATGTACATGCATCACACACATACACACACACATTTTTATTTTAAACTAACTGGAACTTCCCATGCAATTAGTATAGGTTAATTTGTCACTCAAACACTCTGAATTTTCTACACAGGCCACAGGTTCATCTTGAAGATGCCTGATCCATCAAGGCCCAGGAATGAGGACAGACCACAGCTTTAAAGAATGTGAGTCACATGACCTAGGGTGGCAGGACATTCTTTGACACATTTGTCTCAAGAACTGATAGTATATGCCAATAAAAGAAAAAGCAAAAAGCACAAAAAAATTGAACAACATGATTAACCAACATGACCTAATTAGAATGAATGCTCCACCCAACATCTGGATAATGTACATTCTATTCCAAGAGTATAGGGAAAAAAAGTAAACTATATACCAGATAATAAATAAATCTCAACAAACTTTAGATTAAGATCAGAATATCATCCTATTTAAGGAGAAGTCAATACCAGAAAAGTAAATGGACAATCATCAAATGTTTGGACACTCAATAACACATTTAAATATACCACAAATCAGCAAAGAAATCAAGATAGATAAAAGTGCAGCTAAAGCTGTGCTTAGAGAAATATTTATAAATCTAAACACAGAGATGGGTATGTTGAACAAATGCATATATGTTCAAAGAAAACATTTGAAGATTAACAATGTATTTCATCACTAGAAGCTTAGTGGGAGACCAGCAACTGACATCCAAAGGGGAGGCAGAGAGTTATTATAATAAAGGGGAGCGGGCTGGTGAGATGGCTCAGTGGGTAAGAGCACCCGACTGCTCTTCCAAAGGTCCTGAGTTCAAATCCCAGCAACCACATGGTGGCTCACAACCATCTGTAACGAGATCTGACGCCCTCTTCTGGTGCGTCTTAAGACAGCTACAGTGTACTCACATATAATAAATAAATAAATCTAAAAAAAAGGGGGGGCACGAAGTTAATGAAGCATAAAATATGCATGCATGAGGGAAAAATCAATAAATCCAAGTGTTTGTCCCTTCAAAAGATTAACAAAACTAATGAACTCCAAAAGACTGAATTTAAGAACAGAGGTCACTACACATGCTGCAGACACTGAAAAGATATTAGGATAGTATGAGAAAATTTGAGATTTTGTACACACTACAAAACTGACTCCAGAAGAAACAGAAAGGCTGACTGTTCTTGATTCTATTAAACAAAATGTAATCGGCAGAGCACATAGGGGTGTGCCTGTAATCAGGGGGTTGAGGCAGGAGAAACACAAGCTTAAGGCCAACCTGTAAGAGCTTTTCAAGACAGGGCAGGTGATGGAAGAGAGGAAGAGAAGAAGGGAGGGAGGGAGGGAGGGAGGGAGGGAGGGAGGGAGGGAGGGAGGGAGGGAGGGAGGGAAAGAGAGAGAAAGGAAGGAAGGAAGAGAGGGAGGGGGAAGGAGGGAGGGAAGGAGGGAATGAGGGCTGGAAGGAAATTAATTTACAATTTATTTGAAAACATCCCACAAAGAGAACCACATACCCAAGTGGCTTTCTTGTCAAATCATACAGAACCTTTCTAGAGAGTTAAAGAGGAGTATGACAACACTAATATCAAAGACTGTCACAGAGAGTAGACTCATATGGTCAAAATGTCAGAGTAAAATACTGACAGCAAATTGAATAATGCCACAAAAAGACAGCATGTGCTGATCAAATGGGCATCATTCCAGGAGAGCAAAGTGGACTTACATCATCACTGCAGTGTCTCACCACACCGAAACAATAACGCAGAAAAATATTCTAATCGCCACAAACACAAAGCATTAGCAAGATTCAACACCTTATGATTAAAACAAAAAGTAAGAATAACAGAGAAAGCCCTTCATCTGATAAAAAGATATCTACAAAGTCTATCTAGTAGTCAGGGAGAAAGCAAAGCAACTCTAATGTTCCTTTTATTCCATATCATAATAGACATCCTAGTAAAACAATGGAAGAAAAATCAGTAGTTAAAAATAAAAACCTTGAAGAGAATTTGAAAACACGGAAGAAATAAGTTGGAAAAGTCAAAAATAAATCTTTAAAAGAAAAACAGTAAAGCAGCACTGTTGGTGGCATGAGTGACTAAACACACAGAGGCTAAACAAAACCACAGACCCTAGAACTGACTAAAGCCACTTAATGAGGCTCAGGAGATGCTCTGCTAGTAAGAATGCTGGTTCCTCTCCTAGAGGACCCAGGTTCGAATCCAGCATCTATATGCCAGCCCCCAAACAGGGACTCTGATACCTTCCTCTGGTCTCCACAGGCACCAGACATACAAATGGCACATATACACACATGCAAGCAAAACACTCTTACACATAAAATAAAAATAAGCAAGTCTTTAAAAATAACTTAACAAGATAATTTACATGAGATAACCGCACATTTATGGAAAACAGTTAAAAATGATTCTTTTTAGGGTTGAAAGCAATAGTACCAAAAATTGCAAAATGTCTAGAAATAAATGTAATAAACATGAAAAAGAGATCTACCAAAAAATACAAAGCATTTTGAGAAAACTCTTGCAAGGCTGAAATAAATCAAGGGTAGACCACTTTCATAAATTAAAAGACGTAGTATAATGGAGGTGTGGGTTCTATGTTCTTATATATAAATTCAATAGGATTCCAATAAAAATTACAGCAGGCTTTTTAAGACAAACTGCTTGCATATGTGTGAAAATAGAAAGAAGCGTCTGAGGGCAATTCACAGCTTTAATCTAATGGGTGTATACTATCAGATGACTATACAGAGCCACCACAGTAAAGACAGTGAGAAAAAACACAGAGACACGTGGGCCAACAGCACAAAACAGAGAACCTCCAAACAGCCCACACGTAGGCTGAAGATTCGATGTCAAAGCACACTTGTATTCTGTAGGGAGTATTTAAATAGGTGGTACCGTGCCAAACGGATCTTTCTCTACAACATAAAGAAGCAAACTTACACAGCTTCTACAAGTACACAGGGGACACGATCATAAATTTACTGTGGGCAAATATGTCTAAAGAGTACACAAAAGTCACTCACTATTAAAGTTTCAAAACCCTGGCTTTCTTCACACAAAGAACCTCTGTTTATCATAGTAACCCATGAGGAGAATTCATAGGCCGGGAGGAGAGTTCAGGGGTGGACTGCCTACCTAGCGAGTGTGAGGCCGTGGGCTTATTCTCTGACAGAGAAAGAGAGGGAAAGAAAAAGAATGAATTAATTAGCAGCTATAGAGAGAAGAGGGATTGTAATTCAAGTGCCTGCCAGAGGACCAGTATCCAGGATGCATCGAGCTCTCCCACAAGCCTGCATGGGGAGCGATGAACCTATGACTCTCTGTGGATGCCTTGAGCAGTCACTTATAAAAAGGTATCTGGTGGTCAATCGGCATACAGAAGTTGTTCAACATCATTAGTTATCAGTGGCATCTGGATTCAAACCTCACTGAAATATTAATTGAAGACCACTGTTACACACTGACTATTTCCCCAAAGTCATAAATTGATGCCCTGACTTCCTCTGCACTGGTATTTGGAGATGGACCAATAAGCATTTGGAGATGGGCCCTGTAAATTCAAAGAGGTGGGGATCTAACCCAACAGAATTAATATCCTTTAAGAGGAAGAGATGCCAGGGCACACTATGCCTAGCTGAGGGAAAGCCAAGAGGTAGCACAGCAGGAAGGCATCTGTCCTGAACCAGAAATAGAGTCTTCTTCAGAGACCAAGTCTGCCAGCATCTTGATCTTGGACCACTGTCATCCAAGACTGAGAATATAGAGTAAGTCCCTCTGTCTGCAGTAAGAGCTGATGGCAGCTACCAACAAAGGTAGTGAAGTTACAGAGCCAGGAAGTGTACCAGAGCTAAGCACACACCTGTCCTGTGACACACCCACGCATGTTCATTAAAAGGATGCCCTGTGAACTCACAGGTATCTATGAGGTCACTTTGTTACTTCCGCGTAGAATAATCCCAAGATGGACACATTCGGAATTTCTGTCAGTAGCAAAATGGTTAAATAAATTGTGACCACCGACAACATGGTTAATATTAGAGGAAATACCATCAAGTTGAAAAAACAACCCTGATAGAGAGTGCAATGTCTGGCTCCATTTATATGGCGCTTAAGAATACACAGGACTAAAGTGTGGAGACAAAGTTCAGAGCAATGGCTGCCTCAGTGGAGACTCTCACTTAGAGGAAACACTTGGGGCACTTAGTGGCAGGTTAGAAATACTACAAATTCTGATAGTTCTATGGGTGTCTGTACATATCAAAGTTTAACATTGTGAGCTTTACGCTAGCTATTACTACTAGGAATCAAGATGGCTGCAGTTTCCTCTCCCGATGACCTCTGAACCATTTTGGCTTGGATCATAGTGCACAATCAAGTGGAGACTTGGAGGCATGTTGTTTATCAGGACTATGCTGTTCTTGCCTCATGCAAAAGCTTAATATACCGAATGGAATTTTTCTGCCCTGAAATTTATAGTTTGTTTACGAATACTGGCTGTATTCTCTTCCAGATCTCTGTCGGCTGAAAGCTGTTCTGACTTCCGCTTCGTTGTATCCGAGATCAGTCACGTGAGCCAATGACCGCGCCTCATGGAAAATGTCCTAGCACAGTGAACTGTGCTCTCACATGGTTGCCGGAGTCCGCTACAATGGCTTAGGCTTGTAGAAATTTCATTACTTGTTCTTATTTTTTGCCCAACAGCAAAGTCGCAAGTGCCTTGGCTGCCCAGAGAGAGGACAGAAATGGCGGAGGGACAGTCCTGAGAGTGTGGAGAGACAGATTCACAGAGTTCTGGGTAGAATTGTATTTCTTCTAAAGAAGACATTGAAAGCTAGTCTTTGCTTCTCGTGGGAATGTCAGGAATATAGGAGAAGAACAGCTGCATCAGTTTTGCTAAAAAGAACCAGATTTTCTACATAAATATGGATTCTATATACAACATGACATTCGAAGACAGACAGTTTGACCAAGGAGGTGGTATGGGAAAACAGTGAGAACTTCTTGACTGTGGCTGTCATCTTCTCACCTAAAAATAGCTGAAGTGAAATAAACAGGGCAACGGGGGAGGTGGTTCAGGGGAGACAAGGGGGACCTCAGAGGTCAAAAGTAGAGACAAAGGGGACCGTAGAGGTCAAAGGTGGTACGACATTACAAAAAGGAATAGATGCAGATTATCTTTCTGTCCCCTTCTCTGCCTCTGCTGAGGTTACCACACTCTCTGCTGCCAATAAATCATTCACACAGCAGGGAGCATGCGTGAAGAAGACTGAGATTTCACCTTCCCAAGCCCTCAGCCAGCATCTCTTGTCCCCTGTGGGCGTGGCCACTGGTTCTCTTGGTTAGTGCCATGTGATCATCCTGCACCTTAGGCTGCATTAGATTAGGCTCATGGTTCCATTAGAGCAGCTGCTGCCCACAACAGGTAAGGGCACCGTAAAAAGCTGTGCTGTGTGGGCCAGCACTGCCCACACCGTGTCCTCACTTCCTCAGACTCTGCATGTCATTTTTTTCTGTTTCCAGAACGGACCAGTGTTCCCTCTTCATTCTGCAGCTTGAAGACAGCCCTCCCTCCCTTCACCGGACTGTCAGCACTCTCAGCCAGGCCTGAGCCCTGATCATCACAGTGTGAGCACAGAAAGGCATGAAACAACTGAGAAGACTGGCAGGAAGCAAGAGTGAGGAAAACACTGTAAATTCTAAAAACAGGGAGCTTTGACACGTCAGCTTACATAGGTTTGATTCACTTTAACCTCCATAAATAGCACTGATAGACTATACACACACACACATGTATATGTATGTGTATGTGTATGTGTGTGTATGTGTATGTGTATATATACACTATATACATGTATGTACCCACCACACACATATATAGTCATACACACACATACACCATACACACAATACACATATATACACACATGTACACAGACACATACCTCACATGTACATATACATGCACATACACCATACACACAATACACATGTATACACACACCCTATACACAACATGCACACACACACATACCATACACACACACACACACACCTCTCAGAAGGCATTTTACTCCCTACTTTACAACCAGGAAATTTACTGGCCTGGTTGTTACATTTAGACTCTGAGTACGCCTGAGGTATAGGTAAAGAAAGGTGTCTGGGCATCTGACAGCCAGAAATGAGAGGTGTTTACTTCACATTGCTCTCTAGGTGAGTTTTTAACATTTTGCTTTATCCCGCCATAGATCCATTTGCTCCTGTATAAAAAAAAAAAAAGGAAGTTGGACCTTATCAAAGGATGGTAAATCCAAGCCCGTGAGCCATGTCTGGAGGTACCATCTTTTTTTACACATAGATTGCAAGACCTGGGAAGTGGAGGGTAAAGGTCAGCCTGAATATCATTCCCCAGGTGCCATTTGCTTTGGGGGGCAGAGTGTGGAGCACACCCAGTGGCCAAGGCTGGCAGGCTGCAGGATCCTCCTGTCTGCATCCCCAGTGTTGGGACTATAAGATCTCCTGGCTTTCTCATTTGAATTCAAGGGATCTAATTCAAGTCCTCATTGCTCACAAAGCGAGCATCATCAATTGAGGTATCTCCCAACCCACAAATACGTTTTCCATGAGACGACCTCCCATCCTTCTGGGTATTTCCTAAGGCTATTTTTGTGGTGCCACAAAAAGTTGCATGGTTACAGCAGAGATTGTCTAGCCTGCACATTCTGGAATAGTTACTCTCTAGAATATTTGCCAGGCTCTGAGCTAAATAAGCTCCCAAATGTAAAGCCATCTTTCCCTTGAACCTATGTCATGGAAAAGGAGGTTTAGATCTGAATTATCCAAATAATTACCACATCCCTGACTTTCTTTGCCTGTACTTTCTGTTTAATCCAAGCCACATGGACGTATGTCAGCATGGGCAGAGACTCACAGGAAACGAGTCAGTCAACTGTGCATTCAGTCAAAATGAGCAGCCAACCGTATTACTCATAGTATCCCCCGGGCAATGGCAGCAGTCACAGGAAATATCCAAACACAGCCTCACAGCTTCCTGTCCACTTCTCTGTGGTCATAGGAACAGACAAGAAAGGCTTAGGAAGAGACAGTGTCTCTCATCGACTCAGAGGGTATGGAAACACGGCCATCAGTGGATTCCACATGGCGGCACTATCTGGGGAGACAAGGAAATCTGGTTGGGAATTTGAGTCTTCTGTTTTACCTCTCGAAATAACCAAATTGTTGGTAAAATGCCAAAAAACCTTTACACGGTGTGTAAGGCATAAGGAAAGACAAAGACTGGTCTAATAAAATACTATGCTCACGTGTTTTCGGTTTTCCTGTGTTAGTGTATAGGAATGTGCAAAAACACTATACTTTCTATTGATACACCATGTTTCTGAAAACTGCTCTGGGAAACATCATACTAATGAACTTAGAAAAACCAGAAAGGGGTGAGCAGGAGAATTCTCTCTCTCTCTTTCTCTTTCTCTCTCTCTCTCTCTCTCTCTCTCTCTCTCTCTCTCACACACACACACACACACACACACACACACACACACACACAGAAACCATCCTCACAAAAAGAAATGCAAAAGCAATAACCAACTCCAAAATGTCAGGAAGCAAGGTCATAAATTTAACACAAACAGCTCCCTCTTCCAACTCCCAGCCCGTTTATCAAATGTTAAAAACTAAACGACAAGTTAAGATTATTAGTCAAAATATATAAATAAATCACCTTACATCTGCTACGTCCCAGGCCTGTGAATGATTTCGCAGTGGTTAGCTGGACTAAGTGAATACACAGGCGAGCTGGCTCGGGAGCCAGCAGCTCAGGTGAGGATGGCAGGCTGCCAGACCTGGGACGGCACAATTAGCTGATAGGGCTGACCTGCGGGCCTGCACACAGGGCCTGTAAACGGTGCTCAACCTTTCTTCTACAGGCTGAGCTGACATGGCTCTTGGTCTTCAATCCGCTCGGTGCAATCCCATTGTTTATAGAAAGAACTTTTTTTAGACAACTCCAAAAAGCAAAGATTAAGTCAACTCGTCATAAATTCCTCCCTCAAAAAAAAAACCAACTCACGGAAAAAACTTTCTGAAAATGCAGTTTGTCAAAGGCTTCGGCTTAATGAAATGCCAAGGTCTGCAAGTCATAATTTATCCACTGGAGCAGGAAGCCACAGAGATGGAGGAACGCTGGAGTTCTGTGTTCAAGATGAATTGCTAGAAAATTCCCCATCTTAAAAAAAAGAGAGAGTGCTGGTGTTTGCCCACTTAGATTTATACAACATCCTGTGTTAACAGCCCCAGACTGCTATGTGCCCAATGTAAACAGGAAAACAAGAGGAGACGTGCTTTGAGCATTTTCTCCTTCATGAACCAGGGTTGAGTCTCTCAAAGGGTCTGGTGCTCCAGGCTCTATTGTCACTGCTGTTCACAGTGTTGGCACTGAGTCAAATTACCTTCTACTTCAAACCCATTTGCCCAGTTGTGTGGTTTATGTTAGGAAATGAGTCCCTTCTAGAGAAGACCCACCTTCACTTCCCTTTCCTTTGCTCGCCCCTCTCAGAGCATCTAAAGGCATTTGGTGAAGGCACCCCAGTCTGACTTACACCTCAGAACAAGCCACCCCAACCTTGCCACCTACTTGATTAAACAGCAATATTGTCCCTAAGTGTAGGTATGCAAACCTAAGTGTTCAGGATTGTTTCTATGCTGCCTGTAAACAGGGAGAGCAAAGCTGTATGAGTACAGAAAACAGGCCCTTAAAACACATCTAAAAGCATTGGGACCGTCACATGAAAAGCTCCTGTCAAAGGGATTCCCCTAGCTCCCCAGTTCACCCTGTGAGCAAAGACCTGAGAAAGAGAATATTCTTTTCTTAAGCAACAATTTCAGTGTACTCTCAAAAGAAAAGATGGGCTTTTCCCAAGAAGGATATCGGGACCTAGAGAGCTTGCCCTGGTCTTGGTTCCCCTAATTCAAGCTATACAAAGTATGGCTGGAGAGATGGCTCGGCAATTAAAAGCATCAGTTGCTCTTCAGAGGACCAGGGTTGGATTCCCAGTACCCACATGATGGCCCCCAACTGTCTGTAAGTCTAGTCCTAGGAGATCTAACAGCCTTTGAGGGTACCAGGCAAATATGTAGTACAGTCATATATAGACAAAACAGGCATATAAGTAAAATAAATACATAAAATAAAATTTACAATATAACTTTCAAAAAAAAGGCATACAGAGTGATGTTACCCAAGATTGTGGAGGAAACAAACAAACAAAAAACAGATGTTCTAATACAGTGCACATGGGCCTATTGTACTTTCACTTCTATGCGTGTGACAGAAACCTATCAAGTAAACAAGATGCGTTTCTCAAACGCAGTGAGAAGTCTTCAGGTGTCTGACCAGGCTGGGAAGGAGTTCCACAGCCTGATTCCAGTCCCCACCTGTCCCCCTTGTTCTGGCTTTACAGGCTTCTCACTGCATGCTCAGAGGATGGCCGTCTGCTTCCAATGCCACTCAGTCAGAAAGAAAAATGAAAAGAAGTTGACACCAGCCTATTACCAGAAAAGCATTTTATTTCTCTTATTTTATTTGTTTTTATTGTTTTGAAACAGGGTTTCCCACTGGCTGTACTCCTGTGGCTGGCCTTGAACCCTTGCTGTTCTTGTTACACCTCCCCAGGGCTGGAATTCCATGAGCTTCCATGATTGGCTTAGGCTTCCATGATTGGCTTAGGCTTCCATGATTGGCTTAGGAAAGAAAAATCTTTTCTGGAAACCCCCAGCAAGAGTCTGCTCTCCCCCTGAGGAAGCCGAGACATGTAGTCAGGTGAGGCGCACTACCACCTCAGACAGGACTAGGATTCTCTCAGGGACGAGAGAATGGCTGTTAGGAAAGTTCGCAGCAGAAGCCACCAGAGTGTAAGTAAGGTCATGTGTAGTCATGTGTAGCTCCCCAGAGAGGTCACACACAGTCTGCAATGAGGCGAGCTGTCTTCTCTCACAGCCTGGTCCTAACACCCTGGCAGTGAGTTCCCGAGCCCACGCTCATGCTCCATGGAAAGTGAACAATTACAGGATTAAGATGTCACTGACACTAATGCTGGAATCACGTGGCTTTCATTTTCTCTTACCAGATTGACCATAAAATATGAACCACACAGTTATTCTTTTTGAATTCTTTAAACACGCTTTACCACAGAAATCTCTGTGTCCAATCGCCCAACAGCATTAAAAACAACTTGGAAAAGACTGGGGTGGGGGTACTGAGGAGAGAAGGAAGAGGGGGAAGAAGAGGAGGAGGAGGAGGAAGGAAGGAAGACACTTTATCACTCTTTAACTGAAATTATCAGTTTGCATAATCTTAGCAGATTCCTGGTCCAGTGTGTTGCAAAAAGTATCTCCACTGAAGCAAATGGAAGGTTTTGGAAACAATTACACTACAAAATAGAAGAATAAGGAGGTGGCTACTCACCTCAACAAATCCCATTATTCTGTTATAACAATTCTGAACAGCCAAAATTTCCCAAAGATTTACACAAACTGCATTTTTATGCCTCTTTGCTGAACAAAGCAAAGAGTCAAAAGAGGTCATAGGATGCTTTTACTTTAGAAAGACCTGTCTATCTCTGTGGCTGCAAATATTAGTGAAGCCGAGGAGTAGTGGACACTCTGAACTTCTTGAATCTCTTGCTCCAGTTTGGGGCTTCAAATTGTGTGTAATACTTTTTAAAAAGTTTTGCCAACATACAATTACTAAATATTTCCATTTTCTCTGAAAAATAACATAGAAAAGAGGAGATTGAAGCCTTGTTTTGTGTGTTGTTGCTGTGTTGTTTTTCTAAAGGGAAAGCACTTTATAAAAGAGAAGCCAGATGAGTAGGGAAATTCAGAATGGAGATGTGTTCAATCCTAAAAACTCAGTGAACAGCTACTGCTTTAGAAAATGAGGGTCCTTCCTAGACTGAAAGCATTGGAAACGGTTGTCTGTGGTTTGAGATGTTATTTGGCTTGAGAATGGCTCTCCCTAGGATTGGAGTCTCCAGAGGGCCTCTCTGTACCTTTCATCCATAGCACAGGATGCCCCAATCATGTGACAAATGTGTCCTCAGCTCCAGTATTTCTTGGTGACATTAACAAGCGGCAAGGTTTCTTTCTCCTGTTTTCCTGGACTAAGCTGTCTTGAAGGCTGTGGCTAGTACTCGGTAGCTGAGCTGTGCAAATCCCCCACAGTGCATCTATTACTTCCAGAGCACTTGTCCTTGACCTTTAATGGCTCCAGCCTTGGCTCTTAGCATGTTTATCTGCATCACAGTCATTTCCTCTTTCAACACCCTTCACATCCCTGCTCCTCAGCTGCCCGTGGGTCATCGTGAAGACTCCTGACAGGAGCCGTGTTCATTCCCCCTAAGTCAGTCCTTGTTTTAAAAGATCCTTCTACTCTCCCCTCTGTCCTCCCCAAACCTCAAAGCAACTGTTTCCTTGGGTTGAACTATTACTTTGGAGGCTTGCTGGGCATGCCTGTTTGTCTACTTTCAATGCAAACACATAGTTTTCCAGATTTCTTTGCAAAATATACCTTGCACGATGCAAAAGAAAAAGAGAAAAATAATACTTCCTTTTTTAAATTTTAAATTATAATGCATGGCCAAACAACTACACAGAGTACACACACAAAGAGAGAGAGAGAGAGAGAGAGCAACTTAACTTTCTAAGTAACTTGCTGTCTTTGAGTAAAAGGAGCAAGATGATGATTTAAGATGAGGTTTTTTTCTGACTGTTAAGAATAAATTTAGGGGGCTGGTGAGATGGCTCAGTGGGTAAGAGCACCCGACTGCTCTTCTGAAGGTCCAGAGTTCGAATCCCAGAAACCACATGGTGGCTCACAACCATCTGTAACGAGATCCGACTCCCTCTTCTGGTATGTCTGAAGACAGCTATAAATAAATAAATATTAAAAAAAAAAGAATAAATTTAGATTTTTTTCTTTTTATTTATTTATGTTTACATCTATTTACATTTCAAGTGTTATCCCTTACCCAGTTTCCCCCTTCCAAAAAACCCCTATCCCAACCCCCTACTTCTATGAGGGTGTTTCTCTACCCACCCACCCACTCCCACCTCCCCACCCTCGATTCCCCTACACTGGGGCATCTATTGAGCCTTCATAGGACCAAGGACCTCTCCTCCCATTGATGCATGACAAGGTCATCCTCTGCTACATACACAGCTGGAGCCATGTGTATGTACTCCTTGGTTGGTGTCTTAGTCCCTGGGAGCTCTGGGAGTTCTGGTTGGTTGATATTGTTGTTCTTCCTATAGGGCCGCAAACCCCTTAAGATAAATTTTAATCTTTGATGTTTTCCTTGACACTTTATTTGGAACAAGAACCTTTTTTTCTTTCTTTTACCTTTTATGTAGAACAATATAAGAGCCTTCTTTAAAAAAAAAAATTAGTGTGAAGCTAAAACCAATTAGAAAGTGAAAATGCTTTAAAATAGAGCTGTGCCCATCATGACAGCTTGAAAAGCAAAACAATGTATTCAGTCTGTAGCAGGCAGCTGCAGGCTGACTACATTAACAAGTTAGTGCAGGTAAATGTTATATTGCCTAGTTTAGGGTAACTAGTCTTGTCCATATATGTATGTAATGTAAAGAAAATACATACAATTAAGAGCAATTCTGCTCTTTTGAAGATAAAATGTCAAAGAAAGATGTTGGCCTAGGACACCATACTTCACACATTCTTTTGACCCTTGACAAAGATGATGTTGGAAAAGGGGAGTTAAAAATCTCACCAGAATGCATTAGCCTTTGGTCGCAGGACTGAGTCCTGTTATAACTCCATAAAAACTGTTTAAAAAACAAATTTCCGCAGCTGCAGAGCACAGCAGCTTCCAGCCACAGACCTCTCTACAGCCCTGCAGTCTGGGTGAGTCCCCAGGGTGCCCACTAAGTGCAAGTCCTGCTTAAAGACCGTCTCTAGTGTTAACAGCCTGTTTTTATTATATATATATTAAAAAAAAAAAACTATTAGATGGCCACCAAAAAGGATTTTGAAGAAAATAGCCTTTGTTTTAAGAACGTCATCTTTTATTAAAAGTTTTATGGGGAGGGAAAGGAGAGACCTACAGCTGAGCATGTGGAGTGGGCGTGAGATGGAGAGTGCCCAGGAGAGGACCGAGCTTACAGCAGCCCTTCATCGGTGTCCTCACCACAGAGTGAGATCAGAGCCCCCCATTTCCTGGGATGAGATACTCAGTAGAAATGGTTTTGGCACTTACCTTGTACCCCGGTGAAATTCTCTGTCAACTGTGTCTACAGGCCACTATCTGTGGACTGTGCAGATCCAACCAAGTTTGTTGACTTGTGCCCTCACAGCACAGCCAAGCCTCTGCTATGTGAGGATCTGACCTGAGCACACTGGAGGGATAGTCTTGGAAAAGGACAGAATGAACTTATAGGAAAGAGTAGCAAAGTCTACAGAGCGTGGTGGATCTGAAAGAGCAGGGACTATGGCATCCATTCCCCTGCTCAAGTCATCTGTCTAACAAATAGTGGATATCTCCCCATATCAAGTGGACATAAGATTTGTAAGGCTGGATGGAGCAGAAAGGTATGGCCCAGTCCATCTCTCGATTCATGTATCACGGTGTCGGGATATTTTTATTGGTTATTGATTATTTGGGAATTTCACATCATGCACTCTGATCACACTCACTCACAGTCCTCCCAAGTCCATCCTCCTCACCTTTGTGACCCACCCCCTTCAAAAAAAAAGAAGAAAAATGGCCACTTTGTGTTGCCTATATACTCTCAATGGAGCATGGTCAAATTCCCAAGGGACAGTCCCTTAAAGAAAACTGAGTCCTTCCCCATTCACACCCCTACCAGAAGCCATCAATAATGGAGAGTTACACTGCAGGATTTTTATCACAATTCTCAAGAGTTCTCTTCAATGGCTTTCTGTCTAGGCTGTTACTTTGCGGAGGTGGGTGTTGTCGTTGAAGCCTTCTATGTTCCTTTTTATCAACTGTGAGTCTACAGTCATTTAACAGCATCTGCTACACATGGGGACAAAGGGCAGGTTGGTTGCTTTGGGGTCTCGGGGGTGGAGTAATTTTTTTTTCTTCAACCTTCCTCACATGAAGTTTGTGAGGAATGAAGTACATAAATATAATTCTACAAAAGCAGCCCAGGAAGCCCTTACAAGACTTCAGAGCTCAGACTTGATATCTGTTTCCATAAAAATATTTACGGGAATGTTAATGCTCGCATGCTGATGTTCTGATGAGGTGGAAGGAGACAGAGGAAAGACCATAAAACCTGGAGTCAGAATTGGGTTTGCATGCTAAACGTGCTCACTCATAAGCACTGTAGCCACCAAGCTGTCTTGTAGAGACTCAGTGAGCTTCTCTGTCACGTGACTCAGGCAGGTCCCTGGGTTGCTCCTGAGAGACCAATGCACTTAAAGGCAATTTGCCCTGCCACCCGCAGACTGTAGGCACAAGACTGTAGGGTGTACCCCGCCGTCCTGGTGAGTGACTTGGCACTAAGTAGTAACAGACCATCCGTTCATAAACTAACGATCAGTTTGCTAAACACTAACTGCCCCCAAACCAATTTCCCTAAATGCCCACTTCGTGGCATTATGCCTGATTTTCCAAGTTTACTAATGTGTTTAAAAAAAACAAAACAGAAAAACAAAAACCCTAGTCTCTTTTCTTGTGCTTCAGTGTTGCAGTGGACCTCAGCCCTCAGGAGGCTGCGGCCAAAGGATCATGTAAATTGAAGGGCAGCTCAGGCTGTGGAGCAATTTCAAGGCTAGCCTGGACCAGGTTACAAGATGCTATTGTATAAAGACAAAGTTCTGTTCAACTATTCATTAACTTCAATGAAATTTGTCCTGGCTGGAATGATTTTTAACAGCTCTATTGAAATGAAATTTCCTCAGTTATAGTTAATTACCTTTATTTTTTGTGATTAGTAACAAAAGGAATATAGTACAATTTGTCAAAAAGAGAGACTTTTAAGATAATCTGGCCATTTTATGAATGACTTAATATTTTTTTAAAAGATGTTTCTTAGCCAGGTGCTGGTGGTACAAGCCTTTAATCATAGCGCTTGGTAAGCAGAGGCAGGCAGATCTCTATGAGTTCAAGGCCAGCCTGGTCTACAGAGCTAGTTCCGGGACAGCTGAACTACACAAAGAACCCTGTCTTGAAATAACTACCAAAACATATTTCTTTATAATTAAAAACAATGTCATCATTTTACAAGGTGGTGTATAGCTTTTGCTGGTTCTTTTGCACTGTTCATATTGTTCTAACTTTTCTGCCATTCTTTGCTTTGTAAGACCCTTCTGCTGAAGTCATCGCACACTCGAGTCACAGAACTTGGGAAGATCAGGCTAGAACCCACCTGGATGCTCTGTTCCAGGTTCAGGTGGAGACTGTGCCCTGCTCTTGAGACAGCCCTGGGAAGTGGCTTCCTCTGTGTACTATGTTTCCCTGAACTGGAAATGATTGACAGCCTTCTGCATAGAGGACCTGGGAGGACTGGTGCCTTTCCACAGCTTGGGTGCAAAAGCCGAGAGCAGAATCTGCATACAGAAAGGCCTTAGAGAGAATAAACTGCTTTCGTAGCTTTTTTAAAATGCCACACAACCTGAGTACTCCTTACATAGCAAACCTAGGATGTTTGGGGTTGGAGTTTTATATTTTGTTCTTGCTTTTGTTGTTTTGTTTTCTTGGTTGTTGGTTTTTGGGTTAGTTTTTTTCAGGTTTTGGAATATTTGTGTGTATATTATGACCCATTTCTCTAAACACCCATGTCCCTGAGTTATGAGTGACATTCTGCCACACCAAAAGCCCAACGTATAGAACCAAGTATCCAGGAACCCACATAAAGCTTTCCTTCTCCGAGTAGATCCTCTAGGGTACTTTTTCACAGTAATGGAAGGCCGACTGATCTGACATCATGATGCTGCTAGCACTGGGCTTGGTGCTGGGTGAGCCACCCACAGCCTTTGGTGAATAAAGAAACACCCTCAGTACATGCCCATGTCTGGACCGGCCCCTTGGGCTGGCCCTTACTGGCTTCCAGTACGATGGCCTTTCGGTGAACTCCTGCCCTTATTTTGGAATACACTTTCCTCTGAGAAGCAGTTCCAGGATCCACTTAGCATCTATGCTGCTTCCTTGGAGCCAAGAAACACGGCATTAATGGCACCCCATCTCAGAGGTGCCTTCCTGGGATGAGGTGTAAATTAACGCCAGCCTGGACATGAGATCATTAGGGATCAGATGGTTAAGTTGTACAAACGGAATAACTAAATCCTAGCTGACCTGGCCCTCATCCAACCAGAATAATTGCCTGCTGCCTATAGTATCCCCTCCTTAATTCCAGATACAGAAAAGAGTATCGCTTCATCCCATGAACCGTCGCAGAACCAGCTCTGCTGCTGCGGTGTGGGTGTGGGAAAACCAGTCAACTGTCCTCTGGAGGGTCTGCAAAGTGCTCTGGTGCAAGCAAGACAAAAGAAATTTAAGGGATTCCATCATGTATTTAGAAAGTAAGACTTCATCTTTTTTTAAGTGAAAACACTTCATCTCCCATTTTTCTTTTTAAATTCCAGATTGATCTGAAGTCTGTTGTACGTTGAAAGGAGTCTACTTTGATGAATCATTCTCTGTTAGAATCATAGACATATACCTTACCTCCTCCCCCACCCCCCGCCAATAGTCCCAGGAGTAGGTCCTTGCTTGACATGAGGGCTTCATGGGAAGTCAGAATGGCTTTGGGCTACATAAGTCCCCACTTCTTACTATAATGAAGAGGGGTAGGGTGCATGCAGAACTTCAAGAGCCTGCTCAAAATGGATGGAATTGTTCTGTCTGTGAACTGTCTGGGGCTAAAAAAAACAAGATCAAGAATAGCCAGTGTTAGCCAGATGTGATGACAAAGCAGTTGGATCTCTGTGAGTTCAAAGCCAGCCTGATCTGTATAGTAGTTCCAAGACAGCTAGGGTTGTAGAGACTCTGTCTCAAAAAATCCGAAGAGGGTAGGGGGGAAATGATCAATATTAATCCAATTGGCATGCTGATAAACAAATGTAGCACAGAGTGTGAGTGATCTAGGGTGAGGAACTCCATTCCCAGTAGGCCTGCAGGTTCTGTGAGGTATCCAGAGTACACTGGACTCAAAGAGAAACGAAGCTCCCATGATGGGTGTCAGTGGGTATCGGCTCATCACTCAGAATTCACCACATCTCTCTGTACATCCTTGGTTTGTATGGAGTGGGCTGAAGCATAGTTTCCCCACCCAGAGAAATTTCCCAAGGCCTCGGAAGGCCACTTACAGCTTACTGCGGGGCTGCCAGGGATCCCTGACTCACCCACAAACACATTCTCCTCAGCGACTGCCTGGGCGCAAACCTACCTTGGAGAAGTGATGTCTTGACTCAAGCCTAATACTTAGTAATAAAGCTTCCTGGGAAAGTAAGACTGCCAAAGTTTAAGTGGTGGGGTTTTATGAGCGGGATTATGGCCCATTAAGGGACAAGGAGGAAAACACCAGCTTGTTTCATTTTGATCCTTTCTCTCAGCTGAACCACCATATTCTTTCCAATTAAATCCCCTCCAAAAGGAAAAAAAAAAAACCTGCTGACATCTCTTCTCCAGATACACCCTCCTGGCCTTTGCCCCAAAACCCGGCATAGTCCAAAGCCACATGATCACAGTACTGAGGTTTCTGGGTCTGTTTGCTCCAAAAGGATAAATGACATCTAAGTACAATAATCTTTCAATTAATTTTTTTTATTGAGAGAAAAGAGTACACATGGTGTCTGAATGGGACACGGTGTATGGATCCTGTGGTAACAGAAAGTGAAAGTCCTGCCAACTGAAGTTCCTGACCTGCGGCCTCGAGAGGGCCGATATGCATCCTGTTTATGACATCACCATCACCACAAAATATGGTCCCGTTTCTATTTTTAACTGTCCGTGCCCTTACCCCAGTAAAGGACAACACTGTGTCCATACCGGGCAAAGCTCTCCCTTCCTTCTAGAGGTCTGACTATTGTTTTAGGATATGATATTGACATTTTAAGAACATTCTAGACAAATCTTAATGTGTAAGAATTTTGCATGGAAAATTAATTATGTATTGAGTTAAACGACTTATTAATGAGCTTGGGTCAGCCCTATCCTTCAGGGGGTGACAATGTGGCCATTTGTCCTTTGGACCTTCCCAAAAGTGAATTTTAAAAATAGAGACACATCTTTCACTTACCTGAAAATGTCTGAAATTCACATAAAAAAGATTTTCAATACCATGGAAATATAAAGTTTAAAACTATCAGTAAGCTATTTTATAAAATATTGAAGAGCAATATCAAAAATGAAATCTAATAGGTTGCAAACTAGAGACATCTCTTAGTAAACATGAGAGGGTCCAACATTTTCCAAGAAAGGGAAAAATCTTCTTTTCAAGAATACTTGCATCCGGCCATGAGGGTTCAAGGAAATCCAAATTGAAAACAAAACAAGATGGAATGTCTAAGAGCACCTAGCTTTGTGCATCCCTTACAATATCCTCAAAGAGCAACCCATTCATCTGTTTCAATATCAGCCAAAGGATGAAACACTTAGGGATAGACTTGAACTAAAATATGCAAGACTTATTCATTGAAAATTACAAAGCAGTTATGAAAAAGCTGTAGCCTTTTAAAACTGGAAAAGGGCTGGAGCAATGGCTCAGCCGTTAAAGGCTAGGCTCCCAACCAAAAATACAAAACTGGAAAAATAAACCTTTTCATAGTTCAGAAGACCCAAGGCAAACGTATCTGCAACCATAGCCAGAGAGTCCTATAGCTCTCTGAGGGAGTGACAGAGGTAGGCCGGAAGCCTCAAGGGTAGAGTTCTTGGTTAATATAAATATTGCCAACCAATTTGACCTCACTGAAACTTCTAGAATTCCCCAACCAACTACAGAATCTTCACCTTCTCTCCAATGCATTAAAAAAAAATTTACCAAGATACAATTTTTAATTAATTAAATCAATTCTATTTTAAGTTTTATTTCTGTGTTTATTTATTTACTTATTGAGAGAGAGAGAAAGTGTGTGTGTGTGTGTGTGTGTGTGTGTGTGTGTGTGTGTGTGTGTGTGTAGGTAGGTATACCTGTGCACACTAGCCCACTTGCTGTGGGCTCTGGGAGCCAGACTCAGGTCCTCTACAAGAGTGTTGTATGTTCTTAACCACTGAGCAATCTTTCCAGCCCCTATTTCTATTTATATAGTAAATTACTTGGCCACAATGAAACAAAACTAGAAATCAGTAACAGAAAGATCTCTCAAATATCTAGAAATATTTACAAACTAAGCAATATACTTTTAAATAGTCTATAAGTTAAAGGAAAGTTCAAAAGGAAATTTTTAAAGTAGGTTTGAATTGAATAAAACGGGCACTACAGTCTGTTAGGATTCCGGGATGCAGCTAAGTTGCATTAAGTTACTTGAGAAATCTACAAAGGTCTCAAGTCAATTACCAAAATCCTTTTCTCATTTCCACAAGACTCTTAATTAAACTGAAAATAAGCAGAAGGAAATAAAGTTCCGAGCGAAGACCGATGAAATAGGAGAGAGACAAAGAGGAAAGGCAGGGAACCAGAAGTGTGTTCCTTCCGAAGATTAAAAAGTTAATAAACTCGCAGCCAGACTAATTCAGTGAAACAGAGGAAAGACATCTTAACAATGTAATAAATGAGAGCTGTGGCCTCGCTTCAGATTCTACAGATACGGAAAGCATATGAAGTAAAACAAATTATTATAAACAAATTTAAGCCAATAAGTTAAACATCCTACATTACTTTTGTTGTTTACTGCTCAGTATTTTTATTTCATTTTTATTGGCTTTTAAAGTTTTCATACAATATATTTTGATCATATGCTCTTTCCCTTTCCCCAAGTCCTCCCAGATCCTTCCAGATCCCTACCCACCAACATCACGGTCTTAATCTCTCTCTCAAAAACAAAAACAAAGAAGGAGAAAAAATAACAAAACCTCTAAAGCCTAACCCAAAGAGGTATACACGTGTGTGCACATGCGCACGCAATGCAATCCACTTTGTATTGGTCAGCCACTCCTGAACATGGGGCCTGCCTTGATGTGCGGTTGATACGTTCAATGTCACTTCACTGAAGAAAGCTTGTTTTCCATCTTCCAGCAGGTATCAGCCGCAAATAGCTCCTTGGTTAGGGATGGGACCTTAAGTCGACTTTGCTTTCTGTGCTAGGATTTTTAACTGGATTGAATGTGTACAGACCCTCTGCATGCTGCCACTAATGCTATGCATTCATATATACATCAGTCCTGTTGTGTTTGGAAAATGCTGTTTCCCTAGAGTCCTTCTGAAAAGCCTTCTGCCTCCTCTCCTACATAAATCTCTGAGCTTTGAGGAGAATGATTTGATAAAGACATCTCATTTAGGACAGAGTGATCTAAGCTCTCTCACTGTCTGCACCCTGTACAGTTGTGGGTCCCTGTGCTAATAGCCACCTACTGCAAGAAGCTCCCCTGATGAGGGTTGAGCTCTGCACTGATCTATGGGTATAGCAGTATGTCATTAGGGGTCATTTGATTGCTATGTTCCTTTAGCAGAACAACAGTACTGGGTTTCCCCCAGGACACTTGACTTAGCTAGTCCTCATGCTCTTGCCTCTTTAACAGCGTCAGGAGTGGGTTTCATGGAGTAGGCCTTAATTTCAACCCCAAAAGTCACTAGTTGCTATCCTAATATTTCTGCCTCTACGGCCCCAGTATATATTGCAGGCAGGTCACTGTTTGGGGGTGCAGGGTTTGTAGCTGGGTGAAATTGGTAACTCTTCTTCTCCTTTGGCAGTGTGTGTAGAGCACCTTTCAGCCTATGAGGGCTGATCAATAGAAGGCTTCTAGTCCTGTACTAGCTCACTTCCTCCATGTTCAACGACACAGTAAGTGATGCCTTCAGCAATAGGGCCTTATAGTCAGGTTTCAGGGGTGGGGAGGGGCAGCCAACAGCACTTTCAATCACCTATGTTGTCTAGAATGGGGATCTATGGGACCCCTTTGGCCCATGATTCAGAGAGGTGATCCTTTCCTGGTACTGGGGTTTTACTTGATAGTATATGATGTCTAGATGAGGTGATGTCTCCCCCATTATATGGTAACTCCATTTAAATCCCTTTACATATGCTAAGAATCTACTAGAGTACTAGGTTTCCATATGGCTTTTCAAAAAGGTATTATTTGTCCCTCCCCATATTGCCTCCTTTATCATGTCCTCACGACCTCCTTCCCATTGAAGCTCCTGTTGTAGTTTCCCCATTGTCCCTTTATAAGACTATATTCTATCCCACTTCCTTGAAAAAATCCCTCCTCTCCCCGATCACTAACAAGCTGCCTAACCCCTATGGGTATTCTAAATGAGCACATCTACCTAAAGGCTTAAAAGCCACCAGCCACACCTGGGTGTGCATTACCTCATCGTTCAGGGTGATTGCTTCTTGCTCCGCCCATTTACTTGTAAGTCTCATAATTTCATTTTCTTACCAGCTGAATAACACCCATTGTGTAAAAAGACCATCATTTCACTATTCACTCATCAGTTGCTGGGCATCCAGAGGAGCCTTCATGCTGATTTCCATGGTGGCTGTACACGTTTGCACTCCCTCTAGGAATCATCAAGTGTCCCTCATTCCCTGCATCCTTACTAGCATCTGCTGTCATCTGTTGTATTGATGTTGGCCATTCTGACTACTCAAATGAAATCTCAACGTAGTTCTAATTTGTATTTCCCAGATGGCTGACATTGTTGAACACTTTTAAAAGTGTTTCCCAGTCAGTTGTGTTTCATTTTTTGAGAACTTTCTGTTCAGTTTGGTACCCCAGTTTTAATTGAGTTATCTGTTTTCTTGATGTTCGGGGTTTTTTTTAAAGATCTTTGCATATTCTAGACACTCACTCTCTATTAGGTGTATCCTTGATGTCTTAGTTAGGGTTTAGGCTGCTGGGCTGAAACATCATGACCAAAAACAACTTTCAGAAGGACTAGTATGTTTCAGCTTACAATTCCACATCACAGTCCATTATCTAAGGAAATCAGGCCAATGACTCCACAGGGCAGGAACATGGAGGAGGGGTTTCTATGTAGGCCATATTGGGGTGCTGCTCAATGGCTTACTCTTATAGCCTGCTTGACTTGCTTGCTTGCATGCTTTTTTTTTAAATTAACTTGAATTTTTCTTTTTAGATAAGGTCTCACTATCAATCCTACAATCCTAGAAGTTTCTTTGTAGACCAGCCTGGCCTGGAAGTGCTAGAGACCCACTTATTTCCACCTCTCAAGTCCTAGGATCAAAGGTGTCCATCACCATGCCTGGCTCAGCCTCCTTTCTTTTACTACCCAGAACCACCTGCCTAGGCATGATACACAGTGGGTGGGGTCCTTCCGTGTCAATCATTGATCAAGACGATGCCCTACAGCTTAGTCACAGGCCAGTCTAGTAGGATCATTTTCTCAAGTGAGATTTCCTCTTTTCAAATGGTTCTAGCTTGTCTCAAGCTAACAAAGCACATGCCGGAACAACTAGTAAAGACTTTGTCTGTAAGCTGATGCTTTGCTCAAACGATGATGTCTTCTGTCATATAAAAGCGTCTTCATGAGATCCCGTGGATTAATTGTTGATCTGTGCTATTGGAGTTCTATTTGTTTGTTTGTTTGTTTTTTTTTAGTTCTTTGTGCCAGTGAGTTCAAGCATGTTTCTTACTTTCTCTTCTATCAGATTCAAGGTGTCAGGCCTTATGTTGAGGCCCTTAATATATGGATCATTTCTTGAAAGATACTACCAATAATTATAGCCCAGTGTGATAGCATAAGCCTGGAACTCCAACACTCAGGAGGCTGACAGGGAGATTGTTATGAATTCAAGATTCCCTGGGACACCAAAAGCTATTGAGTTATCTGAAAGAAGCACATGGCATGGTAGCATTCTTCCACCTAAAACATTTCAATCTGTAGTTAAATCCTTATCAGAAAGAAAACTCCAGGCCATATGGCTTCACAGACGTATCCTACTAAATATTTAAGTAGGAAATAATATCCATCTAAACAACGTCTACCAGAAATTTGAAAAGGATAGAATTCCAAATCATTGAAGAGGGCTTTACTATAACAACACCAAAACCAAAAATATTACAAAAAATTATCTACAAATGTCTCTCATAAACACAGATATAAAAATGATAATAATCCTTTGGACATGAAACCTAACAAGATTTATAATGGCTATATAAAATATGAAATTATATAAATACATCATGACCAATGAAGTCTATCCTAACAGTGAAAAAAAAATGGGTTTAACATTTGAAGATTAATGAAAGTTGCTATAGTAACAAAGGAAGAAAAATGAAATGGGCATCTCCATTGAGGCTGAGGAAGTGCTTGATATAATCTCACATCCATTCCTGGTTTATATGAAAGAAAAATCCCTCCGGTACCTTGGAATACAAGGGGAGCTTCCCCAACCTAATAAAGAGCATCAGTGAAGAACTTACATCAGACTTAATAGTGAAAGGCTGGTGCTTCCCCAAGACTGTGAGCAATACAGTACATCCTTCTTCCACTGTTTCCAGCCAGTGCCATGTGAGAGGCTCTAATCACTAAGCAAAAAGACAATCAAAATGTGTACAGGCAGGAAGGAAGGAGAAATGTTTTTTTTTCTTTTTGCCCACAGCATGAAAGTCCATATTAAAATTCGGAATCAATGTAAAAAGCTAGCAGAGCTAATGCATGAGTGTGTTGAGGCTATAGGATCAAGACCAAAAGGCCAATTATTCCGACTGCCTTTCTATCAATGTGTCCTCATACTAATTGAAAGATATAACTTTAAAACAATACCATTTACAATAGCATCAAAACAATCAGAAATAGAAAATATATGGTGTGCCTATATGGCCTAAAAAACCATAAAACAGTGCTGAGGGGAAATGTAAGGACGTACTGCTCACAGAGCCAGTAACTAGGCCTCATGATGATGTCACTTCATCCCAATGGTGAAATGAACTGGACATGGTCCCTCTTGAGATTGCTGCCACCCTTTTTTGTGTTTTGTTTTGTTTTGTTTTGTTTTGTTTTCAGTTTTTGAAAACGACAAGCTAAAATCTGGGTGTGATGGCATTTTCCTGTATTCTAGCACTCAAGAAGCAGACGCAGGAGGAACAAATGTTCCAGGACAGCCAAGGCTGCATAGTGATGCCTGTAACCAAGAAATACAAATACAAAAGACAGAGAGGAGCTAATGTAACCAAAAACTACAAATACAAATACAAAAGACAGAAGCTAACAGGCTGATGGCACAATTTACTTGAAAATGCAAATGACCCAGAATATTCTGAACAGTTTTGAAAAAGGACGAAGTTGGAAAATAACTACTGTACTAGCCGAAGACTTATTCTAAAGCTGGAGTAACAGTAGAGGCCAGCATGGTCCTGTCGCATGGGGCAAGTAGATTAGTGGGAATGAAAAGGGAACTCAGAAGAGATCCACACATGTAGACTCTATTTTGATAAAGGTGCAAAAATAATTTAATGAGAAAGCAAGGGTCTTTTCACCAAATGGCCCTGGCATTTGTTTTAAACTAAGAACGATGAGGTTCTATCTATAATTCAGACCATATGTAAGCTACAGTCTAAGATCGTAAACTCCCTTTTTAGAAAGCAAGCCTGTTATAACCATGCACTAGATGTAAATACCTTGAATATTACAATGAAAATGTAATCCACAGAAGTCTTAGTTATTCCCCCAATAGCAAAGAAAGCAAACTTAAGCTTGCACACAAATGTTCATGAAAGTTTTATTTGTAAAAAGTCAAATAACAGGACTGAAAAGATGTGTCCGAAAGTAAGGGACTTGCTACTAAGCCTGATGGCCTGAGTTCAGTCCCTGGGACCAACCGAGCAGTGGAAGGAGAGAAATAACTCTGGCACATTGTCCTCTGACATGAGCACACTCACACACACACACACACACACACACACACACACCATGCATATGCACATCCACATGAATACTGTTCACAAATTCACATGTAAATCAAATAAATGGATGTAACTTTAAAAGCTATTTATCAGAAACAGCACATGTACCCCTGAGTAGCTAGATGGGTACACAAACTGTGGTATATCACACAATGGAGCCGTCCTCAACAAAAGAAAAGCACTGACTATTGATGTGTATAAAAGCATGAAAAATTCTCAATCTCAAACTGATGACATTGCTGCAGGGAGACGAAATCAAAACAGACAAAAAGTATATTTCCTGAGAAATATATGGCTTGTGTATTGACTGAACACAGTGTCTCCACCCACTAACTCCACTCTCCAGTGCACAAATTGGAATATCAACATGATGGTATTTGAAGGTGTGACTTTTGGAAGGGACTTGGATTTAAAAGATGCAGGAGGGTGGAGCACCTATGGTGGTACCCTAAGAGGATCAGTGGGTAGAGAGCCATCCGTCTTTCTAAGTGTGTAAGCAGAAGAGTTGCCCAAGATGGCAGCCTCAAAGCCCTCAGAGACAAGTCTACTCTACTGGCACTTTGACCTTGGACATCTGTACCTCAACACCTGTGAGAATCTTTCTGCTGTTCATCTGTTGGTGTCAATGTGTCAGTCAGTCGAAACTGCCTGAGGTGAGTTCATTCCTATGGAACTGCGTAGGAAGCAAGCGAAGCCACATTACTGCATGTGTGAGGTGGCTTAAGGAGGAGGCAGTGACAACAGGGAGACAACAAAGTGTGCTAGCAAAGGGGACTGAGGGGACGTGAGGAATTTCTAGGTGTGTTCATGATTTTGAAAGTTATGATAATAGAGATGTCAAAATGTGTCAAGTTGGGCACTTCAAATATGCAGCTTAGTAGATTAATTTTACCTCAACAGTACTGCTGAGATTTCCATGACTAATGTACTTTACCTGTCACTGGCAATGTGGAAAGGACCACTATTTTTAGGGCTTAAGAGATGGCTTGAGATGGCTTAAGAGATGGTTGAGATGTCAACGAAGAAGAGGGAAGGCTGGAGAGATGGCTCAGCGCTTGAGAGCATATGTTTCCCTTCCAGAGGTCCCAGGTTTGATTAGGTTCCTGGAACCCACATAATGAGTCAACTCAGTTACAACTGTCTGTAACTCCGGTTCCAGAGGATCTGATGCCCCTCCATGACCTCCATGGACTCCAGCATACAAATGGTACACATACTCAAGCAGGCTCTCTCACACACACATGAGTAAATTTTTAAAATAAGTAATTTTTTAGAAAGAAGAGGAGTAACTTATAAATTATTCCTTGGTGTGTATATATATGCACATATATGCTTATGTGTGTGCATATATATACACATATATGCATATTGTGGTGGTTTGAATATGCTTGGCCCAGGAAGTGGCATTATTAGAAGGTGTGGCCTTTTAGAGTAAGTGTGGCCTTGTTGGAGGAAGTGTTTCACTGTGGGTGTGAGCTTTAAGACCCTCCTCCTAGCTGCCTGGAAGTCAGGCTTCTCCTAGCAGCCTTCAGATGAAGATGTAGAACTCTCCGCTCCTCCAGCACCATGCCTGCCTGGATGCTGCCATGTTCTTGCCTTAATAATGATGGACTGAACTTCTGAACCTATAAGCTAGACCCAATTAAATTTTGTCCTTATAAGAATTGCCTTGGTCGGGCTGGTGAGATGGCTCAGTGGGTAAGAGCACCCGACTGCTCTTCCGAAGGTCCAGAGTTCAAATCCCAGCAACCACATGGTGGCTAACAACCATCCGTAATGAGATCTGGCGCCCTCTTCTGGAGTGTCTGAAGACAGCTACAGTGTACTTACATATAATAAATAAATAAATCTTTAAAAAAAAAAAAAGAATTGCCTTGGTCGTGGTGTCTGTTCCCAGCATTAAAACCCTAACTAAGACACATAGATAGATAGATAGATAGATAGATAGATAGATAGATAGATAGATAGATAGATAGATAGATAGATGATAGGTGGATGGATAGATTGACATATATAGATACAGATATATATATAGATATAGATATATAGATATATAGATATATATGCAGAGAGAGAGAGCACTTAATGTATTTGGAGTTAAGAATGCCTTGTGACAAAACACCAAATGTGCTAAAGCAGTTATTCTTCCCTTTCATTCAAGGCCCTGTCGTTTGCTTCTTGTGCCTTTCTGGACCACTCCGTACTAGATGGTGTGATGACATTCCAGACCATAGTCTGTGTATCACTCTACAAAGACTTTCCTTTATCCTCAGCATCTTCCCCAAAGGTAAACAGTATTGCCCATACTTTGCCTTGGAGAGCAGCTGCTCCTGGAGAGCGCATCTGCCTGCACACAGAGAGCCTGCGCACGGAAAGGGCACAGCCCAGCCTAGCTGACTGGACCTCCTCCCTTTACTCTAGACTCCAAATTCACCCTGGCGTGGCTTGGCATTAGACATCAGGGAGATTGCAGATGAGATTTTCCTTCCCTTACATCCTCCCTATCTCCATCCAAACAGACGTAAACCAGCCTAGTGTATAGACTTCAAGAACAAGACAGGAAACCATAGTTGTGTTCCCGCTTTGAAATAGATGACTCACTGTAAAAGAACATTTCAGATTTCATATGGGCCACCAGAATCCACCATTTCCCAAAGGAAGAGAAAGTTCCATGTTTGGGTAGGACGGCAAAAGCCAGCAAACAATAAATAAGTGTTTTCTGAGAGCCCAAAGTAGGTTGACGCTTAAGCAAGACACAAATTTGTACCTAACCATCTGCAGAAAATATAGCCACTTCACCAACCAGTTTGCAGAACAAATATAAAAACAGGCTTATATGCTGTTCTAACTGAATACAAGAACTATGGGCTCTTTTCGGAGTTAAACTCTCATAATTTGCTATTAGGGACGTTAGCAGAAATCTTCCCAGATATTGACAGTGTCTGTCTGCTTTCTAAACTGAAACCTAGGGCATGTTTGTACTGAAAATATTTAAGGCCCAACAGTTACACAGACCACCATTTCTTCACTTTATAACCCCTCTTAATCTTTGTGGAACTCTCCAAACCTCAACCACATTCCTTGAAATTTTTACAGGGCACACGAGGAGCAGAAATCAGCTCGAAATGAATATGTGTATTCAGAAGCACATTGCGATTTCTCAACTTTTCTGGCCCCTCGTAGAAATTAATCTTCTTAAGGGCTCTGGTGGTCCCTGAATCATGGCCTACTCCCCCACTTCCCTGCACCCCCACTGTCTTCTCCTGCTAGGAATAACTGCCAGATCATTAGGGAAGAAAAAGTTTATTGAACCAGGATCTAGGAGGGCCCCCCAATAAGGTCAGGAGAAGGTACCACCAGATTTACATAATTTTTGCATCTGTACCAATTTGATTTAAGGCTTTAAGTGGAATTTATTGGTGAGTATTGCATTATAAAAAAGTGGTTTATACCATATTGTCTTATATTTATTATGATTCAGTCAAAAGTGAATTGTGTGCAGGCTGTCTGTCGGCAGTGGGCTGGTACACTGAGGGGGAAATCCTGGCTCTTGATAAACATGTTCCTTCCTCTTCCTGTTGTCTTTACTGGTTTGCTTAGGTGGAAGAAAAATCACCTTGATGCTAAAAACTGCATCTTTTCCTGTGGTGGTGATCACCAAACAGAAATAATTAGGACAAAGGTCCAGAAAGAGATTGACCTTGCTGTGTTGGGGCAGGGGTCCTCAAGGATAATGGAGCCATTGATACAAAGTGGGAGAGGGGAAGAAAATATTAGCGATCTCCAGGAAGAAAATAAATGTGCAGAAACTCAGGATAAACTTTCTGGAATTTCTATCTTGGAACAAAACTAAAAAAGAAGAAGAAGAAGGCCAATGCTGATAATTTAGCATTCCTTACTTGGACACAAGCTCCACGAAGAACTAGCAATATTTCCAAACGTATCCATGTGGAGGGTTTCCCAGAATGCATCTGACATCCTTAGGAATGGAAGGGGCTCCACCCGCCACATGACAAAGTACTGTGATGTTTGTTGGAAGGAAGCTTAAAGGTCACCCCAGGCTTGCCTGGATTCCTTCTGGGATGCTGCACTGGCACTGACTTTTGTTTGGTTGGTTGGGGGTTTTTTATTTAGTTATTTATTTGGGTTTAGTTGATTGTTTTCTCTATATCAATCCCATTGTTATTCCTGGTTCTCAATCCCTGATTTGTCTATCTCAGTGACCAATCCTGCCATTCTAAGAATCTACACCACCTTGATAGAACAGCAGAATTCCCTCCCTCCAGGTCAGAGCCAGACCCCAGCCTCTGGCTTCCATCTCCTTGAGTAAGTGCTTTTGTCATGCTTGTGATAGAATTAGAGAGCTATCAACCGTGAAACTGACTTTGCTCTTCAGCCCACTGACACCAGGACCGAGCAGAAGACAACCTTGGTGAGCTCCCAGAGACTCTGCAGAAGGTCATACAGAAGGTGGCTGCTTCTTCACTGTTTCACACAGGCTCCGTAGCTTCTCAGCACACTCAGTGCCATTGGGCTGGGCTGGGCTGGGTTTCTTCTGCCTCTTGCCATTCACCGTGTGATTCAGCATCATAAGTATTCCATTGTGAAGTGTGTACAAGTAAGGGACCGAGGACCCGCGCTAAAAATTTTGCACTCTGCCTCATTGGTCACCCCTGGCAGTTGGGGCCAGTGGCCATGTTCTCTCACAGCTCCTGTGTCCTGCCTTCCTGAAGATCTGTGCACATGCAGTTCCCTCCGCCTGGAATACACATTCCAGAAATCCTGCCATTCATTGATTTGCTCTCTTGATCTCTTCGTTTATGTATCACCTTCTAGAACAAGCCCTCCACATCCCAGACACTCCACCTCACAGAGTGCCCCACGCCATGACTAGCTAACTTCTTCAGAAGCCTCGCCTCTATCTCAAAGGCCACTCAAAAATAAAGAACTCTGGAAGGCTGGGAGCCTTCTCTGGTGAGTCCTGGAGTAGTTCCTAACAGGTCACGAGTGTGGGGTGTCTGCTGAATGAGCCTTTAAGGAGGGCATTGCTAACACACAGTTGTGATTTTTATATGACCTGCTCTATGTTGCCTTCCTAGAGCCATCTGGGTGGCTTATTCTTAGGGCCTGCTGCTTAGAAGATAGCCAATCCCCGCTCCTCCAGCTGCCTACAGTACATGTGCTGTATGGAAAGCATCCACTACATCCAGGTGAGGCAGTGCAGTGTCAGCTGACCTTGAATAGCCACTGCCATTGTGTCCTGGTCACTAGACACCGCTTGAGAAGCTCAGGATTCCCTCTGAGTGGCACCGTCTTCATCCTGCCCTGGCTCTGCTTCCATTTTCCCTCTTGGAATGTGTCACAGAGAACATGAGATTAACAAACACCCAGGAAGATGCCAAACACATTTCAGACAGCCATGTCAGCATGGGATGTCAGAGACAAGGCCAGAAAAATGAAAAATGATGGCGTTTTAATAGCTGAGAACATTCCAGATATTGGTCCATGCCAAAGGTGGCTCTTCCATGAACATTAAATTAAATCATCCCTCAAGTTCTATAAGGCCCTCGAAGGATGAAGACACCAAAATCTATTACCTGGAGTTGGTACATGTGCCACAATTTCCTTCCGAGGTGTGAAATGAGAATTTTCAACAAAAGCGTGACACTGGCCTAAGAGCCCTTGCAGTTAACCTTTGCAGTTCAGGAATTTTTTGGAGACTAGAAAGGGCCTTAAAAGAGCAAGCTGAAAGTCCGGAGTGGACTTGAGTTGGGAGTGGATCTCTTCTCAGAGGCAGGTTCCATCTGAAATGGAGGCAGATCAAGATGAGCTGCATGCCAGAGGCTTGGCACATTGAGAGCTTTCCAAAGAGCACCTTCCCCAGCCTTGACAAGTGGCTCTGTGAGTCTCAAGTTTCCTCAGCAGAGAGAGAAAGCAGTGGAACTCCAGTCCTGTGCCCTTCAAGGACAATTTTCCTACAAACCTGATCAAGCAGAATCTCAGCCAATGTGTGAACACAGAAACACAGGAAGTCAAACCCAGGTCAAAGTGGGACCCTGAAGGTACTGATGGAACCAGGAAGTAATCTCACATCCAGGAGGGTCCAAAGCACCTGCCAAGAATACATCTCAGGTGTCAAATGTCAGTCAACATAAGGAGATGGGGTGGCCTGTATTTTAAATGAAGATGAGGCATCCAGGCGAATAGACAAACAGAATGTGGCATATTCCTAACAATGGAGTATCATTAAGCTGTAAAACATGAAGTACAGAAATAGTCAGTATAGAAAGTCACCATAGAAGGTTCAAGTTCAGCGGAATAAGTGTCACAAAGTCTGCATGCTGTTTGATCCCTTCCATCAGCCCAGAACAGGCAAATCTATGTCCACTGAACATAGATAGATTCCTAGCTGTGTGGAGCTTTGTGAGCTGAGTGTATTAGTAGTGGTGGTTGATAATCACTGCTTTCTTTTTTATTCTTTGGCAATTTCATTTTGTATGTAATGTATTTGGGGTCATTTGCACATAGCACAGACCCCATCACCTTCTCATCCCCTTGTACCCTCACTGAATCCCTGTCCTTTCTAAAAAGAGAAGAGGAAGAAGAAGGAGGAGTAATGAAAATGATGAATAAATAGAAGATGATGAAGACAGTGATGAAGAAGATGATGAATAAATAGAAGAAGAGGAGGCGGAGGAAGAAGAAGAAGAAGAAGAAGAAGAAGAAGAAGAAGAAGAAGAAGAAGAAGAAGAAGAAGAAGAAGAAGAAGAAGAAGAAGAAAATCTTCTGTTTTCCTGCCTTTTGTTTGTTTCGTTTGGCTTTTTCTGACCTGCTGAATTTAAGTAGGGTTGCATGCATAAGCATGGCTGAGAGGTGGAGCATGGGCAACTTGACAGTGTCTACACCACCAAGAAAATGACTACCCTTCCCCAGCAACAATGAACTGCCAAGAGGCCTCCAGAGGCTGGAAACCTCTAGAATACGAGGTTTTGTTTTGTGTTTTGTTTTGTTTTGTTTTGTTTTTTGTTTGTTTGTTTTAAGGATGAGAAAATTACCTAGAATTAACCAGGCAATGATTGCACCTATCTGTAAATATATCCAAATCATTGAATTTCACTGTAAGTGGGTAAATCCTATGGCATATCAACTATTTCAATAAGGCTTGAAATAGACAAACAGGAAACCTGACATAGCAGCCCCCTTAAAATATGCCTGCAGGAATTGCTTCCAAGCAACAGTCATGAGACCAACTGAACACAGGGCATGAAGAAGTTTTTTGAAAACAAAGTAGAATAGAAATAAAATATCAAGGTGCAAGGTCAAGAATAAGCATGTGCATTCTTTAATGCAGCTTCGGTTGTCAGTGACAACATCTCATCATACCAAGGCAGAAGACCTGGGTCTAGTGTCTTCATAATGAGTCCCCAAGCAAGCAGCTACCACCTCCATATACCTACTCAGCCTAGGTGACTCTGCTGCCCCACCCTAGAGACCTCGAGGTTTGCTGATCTATCCATCCATGTCCTGGGTCAAAGATGTCATCTGTTTCTCTTTGTTTTGCTTCCAGAAACAGAACACTCGGCAAGTGACAGGCGGTGCCTGTCGTCACTGTTAATGACGGGCAGAAATGTTTGATCTCCCAAGCAGTCGCTCTGCCAGTTCCTCTCCTACACCGCTCCCACACTGGTGAACCCTCCGCCACTTGACAAAAGTCACGCTGTGGATTTCAGAGGTTACAGGCCATCAGACTGAGTTGCTGGAAGCTCGGTGTTACTAATCACCTTTTCATGTTACTGCTTCAATCACTATCTTTGGGTGTCTCAATCCCATGCTTGGTGAGCAGAAGGGCCTGGCTATTGTCTTCTGGAAGCCTCTAGCTTTGTCACATGTCAGAACTGAAAGACATCCTTAAGATCCTTACAGATCTCGTCAGACTTTTGGCGGGCTTGTCCCCAATCCTGCTAAAGCTTGCTTCTTAGAAGCCAAGTTTTCTATCCCACTGAAAATCATGATCTTAGATCTAGGGTAGATCTCACAGACTGACAAGGAAAACCAGGACTCGAGAGGTGGCCCTTTCTACTCAGAGACACACGACCCACTAGAAGCATGCCTGTCAGAGTCTCCACCCCATTCTTAACACAGCCCTGACTACAATAACATGTTATCTGTTCTTTCTGAAAACTCAGGAACCCTGAGAAGATGGCTTCAGCCTGAGTGTTTCAGAAGATGTGATCCGTATGGTCCAGACTACAAGGAATGTGCAAAAACCCAGGGAGATTCCAGTCTCACCAAGGGGTTTCCAACAACACAGTGACAGAAAGGGTACCAGTTATCAGGGACATCTGAAACTCCCAACAAATCTCCATTTCTGTTTTGAGTTCAAATCATACCTTATAGAGTGACCTGGTAACCTAGATCCCTTCAGAAACAACAGCCAAGTTCCCAGCACCTGGGCTCCCAGCATTCCATTCGGGTTCTATGGTTGATTGGCTGGCATACAGGGCTGATGGGTGGTTTCCCTTGCCTCTTAAAACTCCAGGCAACATCCTAGGAGCTTTGGGTTTAGCGTCTTCAAATCCTCAGCAGTTCCCCTAAAAGTCTGTCCCATTAAACATAAAATCCACAGAACACATACCAAGTTCCATTTCTCTTCCCCTAATAAATCAGGTAAATTGCCTCCTTTGTTTTTAAGACCATTTCAAGCTCACCTTTAACATGTTTGGCTAACGTATTATTTATGTTGTGATGTAATCGAGATTTAATCTGCTTTTCAGCACACCACCGTCTCACCATCTCCTTGCATTTTCCTCCCATGTTATTAACCTTGAGAGGAGAGGTAGCATTTCCTTGGAGGTGGTGTTGATCATTTCCAGACTGTGTCTCCCTGGCATCTCAGCCCACCTGAGTTTGGAAAGCCCGCTAAAATAAATAACAGTTTTTTGTCTGCAAAGAATGGAGCTGTGTTAGTAAACGCATTGAGTGGTCTGTGTTTATCTCTCCTTTCTAGAGACATGAGAGTCTTCTGCGATGTGTGTCTACACAGCAGAAACCATGCAGGTCCCCTGGTAAATGTTTAGCTTTACTCCTTGGGTGTGTTGTACACCAGATGGTCTGGTCAAAACAAATCACACACACACACGCATACACACGCACTCACATACACACTCATACACACACATACACACACATACACACACATACACACGCACTCACATATACACACTCATACACACACATACACACTCATACACACACATACACACACATACACACACATACACACACATACACACACATACACACTCATACACACACATACACACGCATACACACTCATACACACACATACACACGCATACACACGCACTCACATATACACACATACACACACACACACGCACTCACACATACACACTCATACACACACATACACACACATACACACACATACACACGCATACACACACATACACACGCATACACACACATACACACACATACACACACATACACACACATACACACGCATACACACACACACACACATACACACGCACTCACACATACACACTCACAGGCCTTAGTATTGTGCTCTCTTGGGGAGTTTAGTAGGGTTCTTTTTTTTTTTTTTAATTATTATTTTCTCTCCTTCCATGCATGAGACAGAATGTAGAAATACTTAGAATAATGGCCAATATGTTCTGTGTTTACTGCTGCTCTCCCTCACTGGAGATTAACTCATAAAATTTTATTTCAAATTAAACAAACTGAGGATCTCCTTGCAGCCAGTCAAAGCTGCCAATTACATTGAGGAAATCAGGCTTCCATCTCTTGAGAGGCTAGATGGCCACCCTGCTGAGAAAGGGTTTATGCTCTTTCCAACCTGTAGAGGTTCAACTCTTGTCCCAGGACACTTTGTCTGTAATTATAAGGGAAACTGCCCAGAAAGATAGGTCAGTAGATAGATAGGTGGGTAGGTAGGTAGGTGAGTGGGTAGGTAGGTTGGTAAACAGATAGAGTAATGGATGGATGACTGAGTGGATGGATGGAAGGGTGGGTGGGTGGATGGATGGGTGAGTGAGTGGATGGTACATACATACACACATACATACACATATACATACATACATACATACATACATACATACATGCATCGATGGGATAGAGACAGGATACCATTATGTAGCTCAGGCTGGCTTGAAACTCACTATACAAACCAGGCTGACTTTCATCTCCCAGAGATTTTTCTACATCTGCCTCCTAAGAACTGGGATGAAAGGTGTGCATTAGCACACCCAGCTGGAGAACTGCTCTATAAAAAGAACAGATTATATGGCCATTCTGATGACAGAAAATTTGGACAGTTCAAGATTTTATAACAGGCGGAAAAAAAAAAAAAAAAAAAAAAAAAAACCTTGACCTTTGACTATCCAAAGATAGCTGTGTCCAAACTGGATTTAGCCACTCTCTCACAATCCCGACTAATGTTCTCTTTGACAAAAAAAAAAAAAAAAAAAAGAAAGAAAAAGAAAAGAGAAAAGAGTTCACTAATTGGTTATCCAGTACCAACTGGTCAGCCCCAAAAACATATATGTGTGTGTGTATGTGTATATACATACATACGTACATGCATATGTGTGTGTATGTGTGTGTGTGTGTGTGTATGATCATACAGACTGAGCAGGTTTTATTTAGGAATATATAACATATATCTTATATGCAATTAATGGTAAAAGAGGCCGTGAATTTGAAAGACAGCAAGGACGGGTACATGGGAGGGTTTAGGGAAGGAAGGGGAGGGGGACATGATATTATAATCTCAGTAAGGGAAGAAAAAAATAAGAATTTAAAAAAACATGCTATGTATCCCAGCCACCTTGCCTCTGAGTCTCCCGTGTGTAAGTTCTCAGTGACTCCCGTGTGTTAGTCACTGGCAATCTCTGGCTTGAGATCTGAGTCCAGAGAAGCTTGGCAAAGACTGGAAAGACCTCGAGAGAGAAACTCGGGAGTGCCTCCATCTCGGGGCCTCCCTGTTTCCTCCCAACCTCCAGCTCTAGGAAAGGCTTAGAAATTTTAAAGGGGAGATTTCTAATTTTAAAGGTGGAATCTCTAATTTTAAAGGGGGATTTCTGAAGATCATCTGATGGAAGTCGACTGCTTCCTACTCTTCAGGGCCTGCTTATCTTCAGTGCCCACCTGGAGCCAGGGATATGTTTTTGTGTGGTCCCAGACCCGTTTTATGAGTCATTCCTGTACCCTGGGATCCTTCAGATACTTCAATTACAGAAATTACCATGCGCTGGGTCCTTTCGGGTTGACAGGACTGCTTTCCTTACTCTTGGGTCTGAGCTGTGTTTGTTTGCATAGGAAATGTACTCTTAACATGCAGGCTGTGTTTCAGCGTCCACTTAGCTTAAAAAAAGAAAAGAAAAGGAGCAGGCGGGTGGGGTGGTGTAAAATTCTAAGAAGGAAGGGGGCAAAAGAAGGGAAAAGAAAACACACCTTCAGAAAAGAGTTTTGTCGAGAACAAACTTGAAAAAGCAAAGGCTATTTTTCCTTCTCCTCTATAAGGTAGTCTTCTTGTTCCGGAGTGTGAACTCTACTGTGGGTTGGGAGGGTCACAGCGCGTAGCCTGTGTCTACTGTTTATACTCTGGGCTTTTTTAACTGTTATCTTTTCAAAGTAAAATTAGACAACCGTGTTTCCCCAGACTATATCCTATTTGTTTGAACAGGGAATGCTAATATTTTTGTACATGGCCTGTATCGGCGTCAGGAAAAACTCAAGTCTGGTGGTTGAGACAGGCTCCCTTAAGCTCTGGGAAGCTCTCTGGCTGTCTTCTAGGACTCGGAGATTCACAGTGACTTTTGAATAATCATTTCTGAGGCTGTGGGAACTGTGTATTGGTTAAGAAGAGCGGTTATTCTTTCTGTATTCTTCTTAAACGTGTCGTTTCATGGGGATATTATCCTTGATCACTCTCCTCTTTACGCCACTCTCTGTGTGCTCTCTGCTGTCTGTCGAGCCTACTACGAAATCAGTTCCCCAGGTTCCTTGACACATTCATGGGATGAACAGGCCTGGTCAGTCACCCACAAAATCTCTGTCCTGTTCACCTGCATTCATTAATGACATCATAGTCTCATCTCTACCTGTGCCTTTGAGCACCCTCTGGCCACCAGAGCCCAGTCTTCCTCTGGCCTCTAGATCTTATGCCCTAAAAAGGGGGTTTGCAACAGAAACACGTTACTGGTAAAACGGGTTCCCATGGAAACAGGAGGTCTCTAAGATCTGTCAACCAAGACCTCCATAGCCAGAACTGAGCCTTCAAAATTACTAAGAGGGGAGCTGGTGGTTAGAGCTCAGGCTCCTTTCTCAGAACCTTCTATTCAATGCCTGTACCCAGGCCTTTTATGCTGCATCACTTTAAAGCCTACTCAAAAATGAATAAATAAACCGGATATTTAAGACTATGATAATCAGAAATTAGGTTAAGATCCTGACACTAAACAACCAACCAGATCAGGATTGGATGGCTAGCTCCTGGACTCGAATCTGCGATTCAGATTCCCCAGATGTCGCCAAAAGGATTACCAATTGCCCTCTGTCAGAGACCTTTGGAATGGCCAGATCTTGAATCACAGATCTGGAAATGCCTCCAGTGTAGTTTAAAGCTGGAGTTTAATCACAGTGCATTGTAGGCTCATCTTTGATTGAGCCATTTTCTAGCAAGGCTTTGAAGGCAATGTGAAAACACTGGAGACATTTTCACACATTAAGTGAAAATAAAAAGATGCCAAGTTCTCCCTAAATTATAGTTATGACTATAAAAAAATTAACAAAGAGAATATACTGTAAAGAACTGCAAAAAGTCTTTTAGGGTGCAAGACTGCAGACAGTTCTTCCCTGTTGCACATTCTTATAAACATATTTATGAGTGATTATATTTATAAATTTAAAAATTAATAAAAAATTTAATTAAAATTAAAATTTAAAATTAATTATCAAATTAAAACTGAAACCGGTTTAGAAACAAAACAAATCTGTTTGCTTATCATTTTTAACCATATAAACTATCTTTAGTAATTTAAAACCATAATTTTCAAGATGGTAAAAAAAAAAACCTAGTTTTCTGATCTATTTGGATCTTACTAATATTGCATCAGCGTTTTGCACAAATTTGTTTAAGACTAACTTATCAGGTCAGGACGCTCCTAACATTACTAAGTTAAACATGTTGAAGGTTTGAGGCCAGTTGGTTCAGATCTCAACTGAGAGCAGAAGAGAATGATGTCACCCGTTTCTGGGCCATAACAACCCTGAAAACTGGCTCCAGACCCACTTACCCATCTTGGAATGAGCAGACCCTAGTTATTCTCCAGAGAAAATGCAAGCTGGAAACTTCTGCTAATGAGTGTGTATTTATACCCATGGCCAAGAAGGCCTTGTGAGAAAAAACAATAATAAAATCAGACCATTAAGTGCTTTTCTGTGGTCCCCCTTGGACAATTTCTTGAAAAACAGCAATCCCTCTGACTTTTGACTTCTAGAATCCTGTTTTGGAGCCCGCTCCTCTTGTCTCACATCCATCATCACATAATAAGCCCAAATGAGTGAAAACATGGATTTCATCTCCAAGAAAGTTTCTTGTAAAATTTAAACTTTGGCCAATATGGGCTCCAGCCACCCCCAAACCATCTTTCTGGACCCCAGATCACGGCAGTCCATCTAAGTGCTCAGCAGAGTCTTGTCAGCCTCTGTTAACAAACACAGTTCCAGCTTACAAATTCAGTCACATGGAAGAGGCCAATGCTTCAGATGGCAAAACCACAACATGGAAAGTTCATGTAATTTGAATATTAAACAACTTTCACTCAGCTCTAATACTTTCAGTTCCACAACAGCAAATGGCCCCCTTAATACGGAAAGGAGCAGGACTCAGCTGGCCTTGGAGCTTTTTCCAACTTAGGGCTTTCCATCACCCACCAACACCACACAAAGGTGAGTGTAAGAGCTCAATTAGACTTGAGAAGAAAGAAGAAGACACCAAGATAGTAAGATTCCAAACCGAAACTTTAGCCAAGTATTGTCTACCTTTTAAATCCTCCAAATTGAGTGAGACTCGGGCCTTCCAGGCTGCAGAACTGGACTGGAACCTTCCAAACAAGGCTTGCCTTGGCCCACATTCATAGTAGCACTATTCACAACAGCCAAAAGGTGGGAACAAGTTGCATGGGCGAACAGATGGGTGGATAAATGAAATGTGGCACAAATAACAATGGGAGATCATTTTGGCCAAAGAAAGAGTGAGGCTCTGTTTTGTTTGTGTGTTATTAATAACACACTACTGTTTTGCATAAATCTCTCCTTGGGAGAAGATGATGAACCATAACTTGCTGAAGCACAGCTTGATTCAATTCTAAGCTCAGCACAGAGATTAACAAAAAGCCGGCACACTCCCACCCTTTGAAGTGCAACAATGCAGATGAACATTGAGAGGCTGTGTTAAGAAAAACAGAAACAAGAACAAAGGTGGGAAAGAGCCCCTCACAGAGACAGGAAACAGTGGATATCCTGGAACAGGAGGAGGGCAGGAGAAAGTTTTTTATTAATGAACATAGTTCAGTCAGGGGGATGCAAAATTTCTATAAAGTTTTAGTGTTAATGGCTGTACAGTGTGGTGAGTAGACTAAATCCTACATAATTGTCACTTAAAGACTGTTAAATGGCTATTTGTGTTCATTTGGCAATAACAAATTAGAAAGAGGCTGAAAGAGCACACACTTGGGACAAAAATAAACAAACAACAACAACAACAAAAAAAAAAACTAAGGCAATTTAGATGGCATCATGTGCCACCGTGCCGCTTTCTATACGTGGGCAACACTTCGCTCACCTTGAAGAACTTCTAGGTCTTATGTCAGATTTCCTGTAGGCAGGTGAAAAGATCAGAGTTCAGGGCTAGAGATCAAACTCAACCGAATACAAACTCGTTGCCCAGGTTACCCTCTGAAAAGAGGACACCTGGTGTCCTTTAGCCCAGTAACCTGCATCTCATAACGTCAAGATGATAAGCCGTTCACTCTCTGCTCGCATGGAGGATGTGAGTTCCACGGCCTGAGCGCATCACGTGCTCACTAGGCCCTTCTCTCCAACCCCTTATTCATGCAGCTGGTTCCAACCAAGATAGGTATCCTCTGCGACAGACAACCACTTGGAGTTGGGACAGATCCTGCAGAGGGCACGGATGAACCAGGCACAGGACAAGGGAGAGCGTGAAGATGGACGTTCTATTCCAATTCTGTTTTACACAGTTCCTCCCAGGTACTGAAGTCACTGACCAGGGAAGGTTTGAAAGTCTATGTCTCTCTCACTGACGCCTGAGAGTTCAGACGTGACAAGCTCATGTATAATTGGACTGGATAAGGGCTCAGGCTGGATAAGCTTAAGGTTTCCCACAGTGCCTTCGAAAGAACATGAGCCCACAGAGATAACACTCATGGAAAGGGGTTTCCCATAGGACCCTCCAGGGAACCTAAGCTTACCCTTAAACGTAACCCTCATGAAAAGGAGTCTGTGATCAGTTAACTTGGGGAATTGGGCTAAAAGAAATGCCCCCATGTTTTACCTTGCACTTGGTCATTGTAACCCTCTCCTTCCCATAAGAATACCGCCCAGGCCTCATTTGTGCCGTACTCCCTCTGTGTGAAAGCGACCAATAGGGTGTGAGCCTAGATGGCGTATAGCACATCCAAGCAGAAGCTGTAGTTTGGTTCCACCCTTCCTATTGCCCTAGAAAGAGAGTCTCACGCGGGAGCACCTCTTTCAACTTTGATCCTGATATAGAAAAAAATACGCAGCGTCCTACAGAGCCAAAGCAAGCTAGAGCCAACCTACAGAACTGGCATCGAGAAGTAATGTTGGCAGAGGCCTTCAGCTCTGGTGGATAATGGAACACCTGCCATGCTTCAGGAAGCTTCTAGACGATAAGACTCATCCAGACAAGAGAACCCCTGGGAAACCCTGGGCAGAGGATTGATACCAGTAGAGGTAAATAGGAAAGGAATGTGAGCAGTTTTATGCAAATTGTACAGTTCTGACATAGCAAAGGAGTAAGGGCTAGGAGTCCAACGGGAAAGAAATACAAAGGAGCAATGGGAAACCAGAGACTCTGAGGTTGGATTAGAATTAGAAGTATAGTAATATAAACGTACAAGATTAATTTTTGTTGTTACTGGTTGTTTCTGATTCTAAAGGGAATATCTTGTTATCTGTGAGGGCTCCTGGCACTCTAGTCAGTGCCTTACTCAGCAGGATCCAGGGCACCTCAGAAGCACGATTGGTTCTGGGCTAAGGTAGAGAAGGTACGGGTAGCCGAGAGCCTTAACAGGCTGGGCAGAAAGTAAAGCCGTGGTCCCAAAAAGTATAGAGCTATGTAGGACTCAAGAAAATGCTCACACTGGACCAACCCAAGACAATGTGAGCAAAAGAAGAAGTTATCTAAAATCTAGTGCACAAGACTCTGTCTTACAAAGACCTGAGTTCAATTTGCAGAACAAAAAGACAAAGACAAAATACAGGGTCGCTGGCAATTCCTGCTCTCGAGAGACTGGTATAGGCAGATCCCTGGGCCTCTCTGTTCAGCCAGCCTAGCTTACCTAGTGAATTCCAGGCCGGTTAGAAGCTTTGTCTAAGAAATGACATCTAAGCTCATCCCCTAACTTCCCTGTGTATGTGTATGGGCACATACACAGTACATGTGCTTGTATGTACTACACACATGTACTACATACAAGCACATGCACACATACACACAAAAATCTTTTAAATTTAAAACTAAATATAAATAAAAATCTACCTATTGAAGCAGTAATATAAATGCAAATGATTTTTTAAAAAGGACATCAAATACTTTCTTTAAGAGAGTGCAGACTAGCTGGGCAGTGGTGGCGCATGCCTTTAATCCCAGCACTTGGAAGACAAAGGCAGGTGGATTTCTGAGTTCGAGGCCAGCCTGGTCTACAGAGTGAGTTCCAGGACAGCCAGGGCTACACAGAGAAGCCCTGTCTCCAAAAAACGAAAAAAAAAATCAGACTGATTTGTGTGAAAGAGCTATAAACACACCGAATGAAGCTCACATCCTCCTCTGCCCAGGCTACAAACTACACACTGTGTAGTTTGGCTGGCTGTGGACCACTGAAAGAGACGAGTTGTTCCCAAGCAGTGTCTGAAATGGACTTCTCGAGCCATCCTCTTTACAGAGCGAAGAGCAGAAAGAAATAAACATAGGGAAAAATAAAAATAGAGCGATGATGTCACCAGAGGTAAGGAAGGAAGACGAGGCTGGCGTCTCAGGCCCACTAATGAGAAAGGAGTGGACCAATAGCAAAGAAGTAAAAGACCACCCTCCAGTCCCACGGGTCGCCATGCAGGAGAGGATTACACTGCATATGTGGCCTCACGCCCCCTTCAAATCACTGTTAATGTCAGTCACTTGTCTTGAAGCTTGGGTCCCATCCTAACAGCATCCTCAGAATCATCACAGTGGCCCGCCGTTTCTACACCCAAGACAAACGGCATCTCTGCGTGTGAGTTTTGAGTGTAAGAGTAGAAAGTAAGTGGAACAGGGTGAGGGGCCACCAGTTCTGGATCCTGCTTCAGCGGCCCTGTTGGTGACAAACCTAAGTCTGGGTCAGTTGCAGTAAAGGAAAAATTGCGGAATTTTAAACTCAAACAGCTATGGGTTTTTTATGATTATAACAATAGGGTAATTTAAAGTTTTGTTTTATTATTTTTAAGTGTGTGATGGGATATGAACATGTGAGATGCAGGACAAGGCCATAGATGCTGAATCCCCTGGAACTAGGGTTAGAGGTGGATGTCAGGCACCTGACCTGCTAAGAACGAAATTCCCATCCTCTAGAAGAGCAGTACCTGTTCCCTCCCAGCAATGTGGTACCCTAGCCCTGCATCAGGTCATTTGAAAGCTAATCATTGTAGACAATAAAGAATTCTATTTATGTCTGAAAAGCTTGGATATTTAATTAAAGAATGCCAGAACAAGTATGCTGGACTGTTTGTACCTTAACTAACCTGTGGCCCTGGGGATTTTCATTGTCATGCCTAAACCAATCGATAGCCAAAGTCCGTCTTCAACGCTACCCGTCTGATAAAGAAGCAGCAGTTTGTATTATGAGAACACTAAGGGAATTAAATTCCACCCATGTTTTCCCATGATCCCCAAAGCCACAGCAAGCTGGAATTATTTGCCATAAGCACTACTATCTTATCAAAATAAAATGAGAATGATCTGGAGTTAGTCTCCATGAAAAGGCAAGACTGCATGCAGCCCTGGCTCTCTCAAGACAGCTTCTGAGGCTACAAAATGCACATATGGTTTCAGTACTTCTCAGAGATGTCCCTTCTATAAAGCCCAGTTTAATCTATCCTAGCCTGGTGTGGTGGCATCCTAGCAGGTGGGAGATGGAGGAAGGAGAACCAGCTTGTGCCACGTAGTGAGTTCCAAGAGAACCTGAGCTGCAGAGAAAGAGTGTCTCAAAAACAGAACAAAGGGAGCTGAAGGTGAATACTTGCTACAGAAACACAAGGGCATAATGTTGGTCGCAGAATACACACAAGCAAACAAACAAACAAACAAACAGACAGACAACAAAATAAAACATTGTAGTTGAACAGTTTCTTGTTTGTTTGTTTGTTTGTTTTGTTTTGTTTTGTTTTTTGAAACAGGGTTTCTCTGTATAGCCCTGGCTGTCCTGAAACTCACTTTGTAGACCAGGCTGGCCTCGAACTCAGAAATCCACCTGCCTCTGCCTCCCAAGTGCTGGGATTAAAGGCATGTGCCACCACACCCGGCTAGTTGAATGGTTTTTAAGAACGCTTCTAGGAAGGCAGATACAACAGAAACAGGGGAGTCCCTGGGCCTTGACAGAAGAAAGCCTAGCTGAATTGGTGAGTCCTACTATCCAGGGAAAGGCCTCCACACGCATGTGCACCCACACACCTGTAAATACACAAGTGTGCACCCACACACCTGCAAATACAAACATGACCCCATTCCACACACAAATAAACTAGATGGTACCTAAACAACAACAACACTGGAGATTGACCTCTGACCTCCACACACACGCAATTAGGTGCACACAGACACTCATGAATACATGCACACATGAACACCCTTTCACGAAAGTCACCCTTGGCCCTCTCGAATCTAGAGCAGGAATCAATAAGGTTTTTCTGTCAAGGACCACGCAGTTGGCATTTTCAGCTTTTCAAGCTATTCAGTCTCGATCAAGACTCCTCAGCTCTCCTGATACAGAGGAAACACAGCCATCAACAGTACATACACAAACATAGATGGCTGAGTTCCAATAAAGCTTTATTATAACCACAGATATGGAAGTGACTCTGCGCCTTGGGAATTTGTCTGAATCTCAGTCGTGGTTTTCCGAGCACCAAGTACAGGCAAGTCGTAAAGTTGCTCTCGACTACGTCTACTAACTCTGCGTCAGCCTCCGCCCATGCCTTCTGAACATCTTTGCTTTTCAACCTAAGGACATGTCTGTGTTCTTAAAGATCCATCACTGCCTCCTAACTTCTTGTTTGCAGAGTGTTCAGAGGATTTCTCTTGCTAGTGGTGCTGCATAGGCAGAGCGGAAAGACTTTGAAAAGCCTCCTAACACACAATCAAAGCGTCATCTGTTGACACAGTCCCTTGCACCCTGCACTAAGGTTCTGATGCCAATGTTCACATTTGCCTTTTACTCCTGGCCCTGCACTGGGATGGCTTCAGGCTTCTAGCTCTGGCCATATTTAAATTGTCAAGAGATGTCAGCAAGTTGTGAAGGACAGCTTCACTCTGGCAGCAATTTCAGAGGCCAGTGATCAATGGGCATCTTTTGTGAGCCTTGCAGGATCACCATTGACTCAGGAAGGGGTCCCGGTGGTTTATGAGAAGGCTGAAGTGGACAAGCAGTTTCACCCTCATTGCTCCAAAGCCACAAACCTTCACTCACCCCATTAATTACTCCTGCCCCAAGGACAAGGCTTGTTGCAGTCTGCAGAGGAGCAGAGCAGCCAGAGAGCTCCTGTGGACTATGCCAGGAAATGCAGCCCCCTGCTCTCCCGGAAAGACGTGATTGCTGGAGCCCACGGGGACTCCTTCTGTAAACAGGTACAAGCCATAGACAGCCACTGGGAGCCAGAGGGATTTGAAACCTTGGCCATGCTTCCAACTCCAGAGATCACGTTTATCTGACACAATGACCTAACAGATTGCCCCTACTGCAGAAGAGATGCCAACAGTGAGACACAGCCCTGCATAGACTTGCTCTTTTGCCTTGAGTCTTTTTAAGTCGACCTTCTCTTGTCTTAGAATAGCATGCCTCACACAGAATCTAGAACTGGAAGTCAGGCCCTAATTTACATGAAAAGAAATACACGCATCCAGAGTTATTCTTTCAAGAAAGCAGACTCAAAATCCCATTCTCACTTGATGCTTTCTTTTCTGGATTTGCCCATCCTTTTAACTGGTTCAGCCCTCCTGAGAAGCCTCCCTCTAAGCAAAGCTGGAAGTATCCCCTCTTGTCCCTGACCTTCCATAGGAATCTCCTTGCATCCCAGCACACCACACTCGTGCCTTTGTGCCCCACACATGCAGGCTCTACCCTCCCCACCTCTCCTCCTCTCTGAGAGTGAACTCAGGCTGCAGTCATGTTAACAAACCTCGGAGTATCCAGGCCAGGCCAGGTCAGTGAGTGCACCATAAACTCAAGAAAAGCTTCATGAATAAAATATGGCTCCTGACTATGTCTCTGGGATCAGGATGTCATCCGGAATGCCAACATTTGACATTGTAGTATTGTAGTATTGCTCTCATTCCATGGGACTTTCTTACTGGGAATGGTGGCGCAGAGGCAGGTGGGGTTCTTTGAGTTCAAGGCTAGACCTTAAGACAAGAGAGTGTCAAGAAATGGGACCCCTGAGGAATGGTTTACATAGTGAGTTCCAGGGCAGCCAGAGCTACTATGTAAGGAGACCCTGCTTCAAAGAATAAATAAATAAATAAATAATAAATAAATCAAAACAGACAAAAGCTAGGAATACCCCAAAGTTCTTTGTTCCTTAATAAAAAGGGAAATGCTCAAATAGGAGTTAGTAATGGGCCTCTCTGGCAGCTCATGGAGGTTAGTGAACACAATGGATAGGGAAGCTAACCCCAGACCATGGCTGCCGACAAATAAACAAACACCAGAATGTCATTTGAAAAAAAAAATGATCTGGAGCTGCCATCTTGTCTATATGCAGTCAAGTCCTATGTGCAGAATAGAAGAGTGCTCTAAAGTCGAAATATAAGGGGGTGTCATAGTGCCTCACCAAACAAGCGACAGCCCTCCTCATCCTGCCCTTGGTGGTCCCTGGGCCCCCGTTAGGAGTCAGTGCCTCACCTCTGGACTGTTGCATCAAACATGAAGCCGGTGTGCCACCTCCCAATGAGAACACATAACAATGGGTGAGCAGGGTTCCCAGTGAATCGTTCCCTAAGGACCTTTGTCCCTCTCCAAGACATGTTCCCTGACTTCAGAGAGTGGCACTACTCCACAGGGCACCTGACAAATAGAATGGATGTCCAGCCAAGGGGGCATTTCCTATTTAAAACTTGCTTTGTGGGCAGATAATTATGTCCTAAGGTACATTTTAAATATAAGAAAGGACAGCCATTTCCATATATAAAATTATACCATTTAGTTTTATAGCCATTTATTTCTTCAACCGGTTAAGTTAAATTTTAGGTAAAGGGCCTGTGTGTCTCTTTTTAATATGTATAATTTGGTATTCTGTAGCTTTCTTGGTTAGTAGGCTTCATTTTGATGTGAGTGACCAGGAAGGATTATCGGGAGGACCGTTTCATCCATGCAGTCGAATCCGAAGAGGCTAAAGCTTTATGAAGGGGGGAGGGGAGCCATCTTCCCCAGCAGAGTTTGTAGTAAATAGATTCCCCAAGGCGAGAACCCAGCGTTACTCTCGAGACAGCCAGTTCGCCCGTCTCTCTGTCCATCCTCGCAGTCATGGAGAGATCCAGTCTGATCCAGAAGGCTAAGTTGGCCGAACAGGCCGAACGCTATGAGGACATGGCAGCTTTCATGAAGAGCGCTGTGGAAAAGGGCGAGGAGCTCTCCTGCGAGGAGCGAAACCTGCTTTCCGTAGCCTACAAGAACGTGGTGGGCGGCCAGAGAGCGGCCTGGAGGGTCCTGTCCAGCATCGAGCAGAAGAGCAATGAGGAGGGGTCAGAAGAGAAGGGCCCCGAGGTGAAAGAGTACCGGGAGAAGGTAGAGACCGAGCTCAGAGGTGTGTGCGACACCATGCTCGGCCTGCTGGACTCGCACCTCATCAAAGGGGCTGGAGATGTAGAGAGCCGTGTCTTCTACCTGAAGATGAAGGGTGACTACTACCGCTACCTAGCCGAGGTGGCCACTGGCGATGACAAGAAGCGCATCATCGATTCTGCCCGGTCAGCCTACCAGGAGACCATGGACATCAGCAAGAAGGAGATGCCGCCCACCAACCCCATCCGCCTGGGCCTGGCCCTGAACTTTTCAGTCTTCCATTACGAGATAGCCAACAGCCCCGAGGAGGCCATCTCGCTGGCCAAGACCACCTTCGACGAGGCCATGGCCGACCTGCACACCCTCAGTGAGGACTCCTACAAGGACAGCACCCTGATCATGCAGCTCCTGAGAGACAACCTGACGCTGTGGACAGCCGACAGTGCTGGGGAAGAGGGTGGTGAGGCTCCGGAGGAGCCCCAGAGCTGAAGCAGCCAAAACCGCCCCGGCCCGCCTTGCCCTCCAGTCCCCAGCCTGCAGAGAGGACTAAAACGGAGTGGGACTCTGCCCTTCCCAAACCCTGAATGTTCAGCCACACCTTGGAAGGCTCCTTCGAAGGGGGCGCAGCCAAGCTGAAGCCACCAGGGCGGGGAATCTCACTCTTAGTGTAGCTTGTCTGGTGGGTGTTCCCAACCCATCCCACCCCTGCTCTCTGCACCCCCTCCCCACTTCCTCCCCCTGAGCCTCCCTCGGGTACCTGTTGCTTCTGGATCCGAAAGGCTCCCCACCCTGTGGCTGAGAACTGGACTGTGGCAAGGGCTGTGTGTGTGTGAGAGAGAGAGACTCTGTGTGTGTGTGTGTGTGTGTGTGTGTGTGTGAGAGAGAGAGAGAGAGAGAGAGAGAGAGAGAGAGAATGAGAGGGAACACGTTTGCTGGGTGTGACCATGCTACCACTCAATAAAGTTGCCCTGTGACAAAAAAAAAAAAAAAAAAAAAAAAAGATTCCCCAAGGCCCCTGGACTGCAGAATATTTCCCTGTGGCTTCACTTTTGTGTGTGAGCTGTGCAGAGCTTGAATGGGTAGTTTAACTGTTTCTCCTCGGGCTCCCTGTGCAGGCCTGTCAATAGGATGTGGCACGTTTACCCCTGGTCCAGGAAAAGCTGCAGTTTACAGTTGAGGGATTTATCTTATAATGATGAAGCAGAACCAATGTTTAAAATATTGGTATCATCGTAACAGTTCAAATGCCCGCCAGAATGTGAGGAAATGGGTTTTACCTGTATATAGAATATTTAAATACACCTTAAGGAATTTATTCAGGAAAAACAATTTGAAAAACAGAGTAATGTGGACAATGTTTTTAGCTAAGAGAAGATGGAAGAAAAAACAGCTGTGACAGAAAACCCTGACAGACTCTCCCTGATGCTGGGATACAGGAATCCCCTGGTTGGTCAACCTCACTAGGTCCCCATCTTCCATCTCTGAGAAAGGGATGTGAACTCTGCAAAAGATGTGTTCTCTAACAGCGCCATCGGGGCGGTGCTTGCCACCCAGTTGTGTTCAGCCTAGCTCGTACAACCATTCAAATTTCACAAAGGAGGCTCAACAGGTCCAAGTTCTTGCTATACAAGTCTGATGACTTGAGATCAATGCCCACCAAAGTCTTACATTAACCAAACATAGCCAAGCATGGCCTGTCTTATCAATAACTAAAAATGTCTGTGGAGGTTAAGTAACTGGCCCCTCATGCAATAATTACTTATGATTGTGGAGGTTTTCAGATCTTGTTGAGGCTTCCAGAGGGCCACCAGGCATGCACCTTGGCCTCTGCAAATAGAACGAGGTACACAGCATCTTCAAGACATCCCAAATCCAGTCATTCTTAAATACTAAACATCGATATCAATAGTATGATATGTCTATATGCACGTGCATGCATGTATAACAATGGCTATAGAAGCCATCAGATGACTAACAAGCAACTGTTTGTGATTCCGGGCCACTCTCCATCAGACGGATAGACGGCTTTGTCTCCACCCAGTTCCTATACCTGATAAAGTAACTAACTTCCTGTGTAAAAGCCGTGAGCTTCTGCATGGCCCTGGGGACGTGTCATCTAAAGAGCTACGATGGAACAGACAGGTTCAGAGTTCCTCATCTGACATCAGTAATGAATAACAGATTACCCTGAGCCATGAAGTCACTCTCGGAGCTATTACCGATGACCCTCCCTGTCCCTGGGCTGAGCTTCCTGCTGGTATTTAATCATAGACCTGCAATGACATCAGAGATCTGGCACTGAGCTTTGTAGAAGGCCGGGAGGGAGTGGCTAAGCTAAGTGCCACTTGGGAATCTTGGAAGTAATGGCCCCGAGTCCCAACAGCCTTTCGACCGCCTGTATCTAGGTGAGATGACACTGATCCATCCAACAGGCCACCCTGGAAAAGCTTCTCCTGCTGACCCTAAACTGTCTAGTGCGCACAGGCTTTCTGAAGAGACCATCAGCATCCCATCAATCGTCCAAAAGGAATTAAACATGGAGAAACCAATGTTCTCCCCTCACCCGCCCCCTGGCTCCTAGAACATATGCTCACTGGCAAGGTAGTTTTCAAAAAATGGTCAAGAAAGGTCATCAAAGATTCCCCTCTCTTGCTTAATAGAAGCCTTTGAAATCCAGATTGTAAACTCTTTTCTGTTATTAAAAAAAATTGTCAGCAATGATGCAATCCTCTGACGATGGGGTTCAGCCCACCTAATAGAGAGCTGTGTTCTCTGTCACAGGCTGGTTCCTTACCCAAACTTGAGGGCCTGGACACTAGGACAAAGGAAAAAAGTGAAAAAGAAAAAATGTAATTTGAGAATATGCAAGGTGGTAACTAGCACTTGAGAGGCTGAGGCAGGAGGATGGCAAAGTTCTAAGCAAACCTGAGCTATTCCATCTCTAGAAACCAAAAAATGAAAATTTTTTCAGATGTCTCTTCTTGGAGTTTCTGTGAATCAAAGTGGATGAAAGGTGTTTTCAATACTCCACCATCTCACACAGCAATGTGTGTGTGTGTGTGTGTGTGTGTGTGTGTGTGTGTGTGTGTGTGCACATACACATATATACTATGCAAAAAGTCAGGGTTCTCCTTCAAGCACAGACCTGAAGTAACTTACCACTACCCAGCTTCCCAGACAGATCAATTGTTTATTTGTTTACTTGCTAACAAAGCCAAACACATATGGTTAATGAAAACCATCAGATGGTGGTGGGTTTAAAGGGGAATTCAGGAATAAATCAAGCTAAAGAACAAAACATACAAGGCTGTGTGGGGGCTGGGCCTCAGATGCACCTTCAAAGCCCTGTTACTCTGGGCTATTCATACCACTTTCCTTATTTATGTAAAACCATTTCTGTTTTCTTTTCCAGGAAAAATGCTGCCAATCGCCAGAGGCAGACATGTTTATCAAGCTGAGTATCTTGAAGTCTGACATAAAATCTGTGGCCTTTGGTATAACTGAAAAACACTCTGTCAACACCATGGAGAGAGCAAGCTCGAGGCACTGGCCTCTGCCCAAGGAGAGAAGAGGAATGGACAAAAAAAAATTGACTCAAGTCCAAAAATTACAAAATGAGGGAAAGGCAAACTTGAGGCGAACAAACCTTTTCCATCGGGTCTGGTTAACATCTTGGAAAAGTACCCAGCCCACAAAATGGCCAGTACTTAGGTGAAAATACAAGTTTTTCTCCCTTTTGGAAAGCCATGTTGTGAGAGCTCTGATGAATACATCAATTCTGTTAGAGCTGAGGATGTCTGTCAGTGCCATGTTAAAAGACTCACTACGTTACAGACTGGCCCTCATCAGAAACAAAGTATCCTTCAAACTCCCTGCCCTCAATTACTTGGGCCAAATAGCTGGAGAAAGAAAAGAATAAACTCCGGGTTGGTGGAGAAGGGGTTGAGGGGCACTTGTATTCATAGTGATCAACTTAATGCCCTCCCCCTCAATGTCTTCTCTAAGAGAAATAATCAGCCCCTCCCCCTGCCCCGAGAAAAGGTTGTTAAAGATTTCCCAAAAGCCTACAGTTGGATGTTTGAGAAGACAAGCTTGACGAGAGAGAGTTGAAATACTGTTCTTAACTTTTCCTTTAAGCCTTCCTCAGGAGTCCCAGGGAAGACATCTACAATGGCCAGACCCCACAGTGCACCAGGATCCAAACAAAAGCTGGAGACCACCCTTAGCCTTTACCACACAGAGCCTGTCAGGGCAACCTGCGCATCCTCCCACGGGCTCTGCTGCCTCATGAGTCACTGGCAACCCCAAGCGTAACCTTGTGATTTTTGTTCATCCTGTGTTTTTCCACAGAGTCCCCTACTGGTGCCTCTCCCTGTAGCATCTGTCCACAAGCCCCACCACCCTCAGTTGCTTACACTGGCCATGCAGCCCGAGATGGGAGCCTCGGGATCTTTCCTGCTATGCACGTAGCCAACATTCCACAGGATTTATGTCACACATGGTGGGAAAGAGTGGCCAAGGAGGGGAGTAAAAATAATTCAACTCTGGTTTAATCAAGGGAGGCCGGACCTAGAGAGTGGTAAGATGGCTTCAGGACTATGGACTTAGAAAGTGGGAGAGATACGTCCGTATATACATACATATCTACATACATACACACACACACACACACACACACACACACACGAATGTGTGAGGTGATCCAATGTTCGTGTTTCCAATTCAAAATTTTTTTAGAAAATTTCTTTTACTCTTTGGTCACATTCCAAAAGTGACACAGCACTAAAAGTCCATTTGGCTTGGTAGGGTTGGGAGAGTGTTGTGAGGAAATGTGGGGTGAGCCTTCTCTCAAGCGTTTTCTCTGCAGAATGAGACAAGGTATAGAAAGGGGTCTGAGTGACACAGCCATGCAAGCCGATAAGGAGGGGTCACATGGGCCAGGTGGGAGGGCAATTCGCCCCAGCTCCTACGCCACCCACTGAAAGTCACCAACCTCAGAATCCCCTGATTTGCACACAGGATGGCCTAGTATCCAGACACTAAAAACTCCTTCTTATGAGGAGGTTCATTCAGAGATGCCTGTGGTTGTTATTCCATGAAGAAAGGCAAGTTAGACGTGAAGATGTTCAGTCTTGTAAAGCCAGTCAACACAGGACAGCAATATGAGACCATTCTGACAATTATCTGCAGATCTGTGATTAGAGGTGTGTGTTACTATTTTCTATGCTCTGAGCTCTCTCCCTCGCTGACTGTCTGTCTGTCTGATTGTTGTCTGTGTGCCCGTGCTACGGCACCCTAGTGGCACTTAGAGGATAATGTCAGATCAGCCCACCTTGATTTTTTTATCTCCTGATAGGGTGGAGCAGAATTACAGACACTTATTATTATTTCATCTAGATTTTAGGGGAAATCTGAGGCTTCAAAATCAGGTCATCTGGCCCTCTCCATGACCCAGTTTTCTTTAGCTTTGTCCTTGTTCTGTAAGAAGGGACAATTTATTTTTAGCAACATAAATAAACACTTTAAAACAGAAAAAAAAAAACCAACATTACCCACATGCCTCAAACTCCAGGCTCCCCCTCACCCAAGGCATAAAGGCCAAGGGCTCCCTTTCAGTTGAAATGGCAATGTTAAAAAATGTACTTCTCCCAGGTGTGGGGGCGCTTTCCTATAATGCTAGCACTGGGGAAACTGGGGGATACAGGTTCAAGGCTAGTTTGAGCTGTAACTCAAAACCCTGTCTCAAAGAGAAAAGAAATCACATACACAAATCCAAGTATAATGTAGAATATTTTCTCCCAGTCCTTTCTCTGATCCTTACGTTTTTGTAGACCTCGATCTGAATGTATAGAAAGTTTACTTTGATTTTGCAGGTGCCTCTAGACTACCTAGACCTGCCATGTCCCAGAAGTCTGCTGCTGTCCAGGACTATAAGTGTGTTCTACTTTGATTACCATGCACTTGGGATATGGCTGGTCCAAAGTGAGATTTTCTTCTATTGTAAAGTGCACATGAGATGTTGACGGTGGAAGAAGAAAAAAGAGCGTGGATGTCCCATTGATGAATTTATATCAATTATGCATGGGAATGGTATCCTAGAGTTATTGTATTTAATAAAAAATGTATTAAAGTGCTTTTAACTATTTCTCTTTATTTATTAAATGTGGACTCTAGAAAATGTGAAATTACCTACATAGCAGATATTATTTTTTTATTAAAACAAAATGTTCCAGGATGGAAAATCTGCAGAAATGGAATTCAAGAATCCATTTCCCACCTTTTAAATAAAGGTAGGATTCACATACACAAATGCTTGACCAAAACCTACCTATGGTACCCAATTAAAACTCATTGTGTTGACCCTGCTGGAAGTCAGTGGGTAGGTAATTTCCACTCTCTCCAAGAATGGGTGGTGAATCCAGGGTCTTCCGAGGTTGCCAGCACTGGCCAGCTGAGCAAACCTGAAGGTTGCCCTGACCAGCTCTGGGGAGCCCTGCTCAGTTCCAAGGAGCCTGAAACCCTCTACCTTGAATGCAGCTGCTTCTGTTTCATGGATTCTTTCTCAAGTCTGTGTAACTGTTCATCAAAAGATGCAGCCCCCACTGGGGACAGCCTTATAGCCTCTTCCCTTATCTAGGGACAGTCCATTTCTCCAAGTGCCCCTGGTGTGAAGCACCAGAACACTATTGCTCTTTGAAAAGGCAAGAAAATATTTAAGGAAGAATTCTCTGGACTGAAACTTCCAGGCTACACTGTGACAGGCAGATGCTCCAGAGAGCGACCTAGGTCCACACTCTGTGTTTTACTGAGACAGTGTTTGCAGGGAGAGACATCTAAGAGTGCATTTGGCTCTGACTACAGCTTACTCCACCTTCAGTGGCCAGGCCACCGCACAGCTAGCCTGAGTCTAAAGTTTCCCTTTCTCCTGAGCAGGGCTGGGCTCTCTTTCTCTGCAGCGACCAGAAGAATAAATAAAATCTTTATAATCGACGTGGGGGGTGGGGCATGCCTAGGACATATTTTTTCAGTCCAGGGGAGGGTGGGATGATGTTTTTAAAAGAGCAGGAACTCACCAGGTCTGAAGTCACAATGTCAAGACTCAGGAGGCCAAGCAGAGCTTTTAATTCCCAAGTACTCGTTCAAAGGCGGTCCTATGTTAGCCGTTTGCAGAGCTCAGTCATCCTCCATCAGGTCCCTTCTCATCCATTTGATCGGACTGACCAGCATCTTTTTATAAAAATCCAGTCTTTTGTGACAGAGAAGTTAAGTAACTCATAGTTTTCTTCAGGGGGGATAATTCCCACATCTTGACTATCTACAGTCCCATTGGTCTGCCTTTTTTTCTCTCTCTCTGAATTTTTAAAACATGACTACAGATTAAAACACTGAGGAAAATGATACCATATCACATTTTTAAACAAAATAAAGGGGCTAGTGAGATGGCTCAGTGGGTAAAAGCACCCGACTGCTCTTCCGAAGGTCCAGAGTTCAAATCCCAGCAACCACATGGTGGTTCACAACCATCCGTAATGAAATATGACTCCCTCTTCTGGTGTGTCTGAAGACAGCTACAGTGTACTTAAATAAATCTAAAATAAAAAAATAAAAAAATAAAGATCATAATTTGTTTGATTTTAGAGTCTTACTTTGAATAGAATTTAGGAAGCAAAACCTATACTTTATTACTTTAAAATACACTCACTGCCCCCAAACACTACTATGTTAAAAGCTGTTATGAAAGATGGCTACAGGAGAGCACTTGATTTGACATGATGTGGGGAACAGAGAGGCTGGCAGTGTACAAGGAAGAATCAAAAAAAATCTTTTTGTCAAAAAAAAAAAAAAAGAAAAAGAAAAAAATATTTTTGGCTTTTTTGAGTCAGGGTCTCACTGTGTAGTTTAGGCTAACTTCAAACTCATGGCAACCCCTCTGCCTCAGATTCCCAAGTACTGATAACACAGGCATGAGCCACTATGCCCCCATAAGAAGACTCAAATTTGAAAGAGACTTGGGTTCATTTTATAATGTCACTCACATAATTATAGTCATTACACACCTCTCTACCTATGGTAAAATAAATATATAAAATAGAATAAAATAAAATAAAATAAAAAACTCCCAAGGTCTCCTGCAACTTCTCCTCTGCGTGTGCTGTTAAACAGGCACATGTGCACACAAGTGCACCCTGCATCCAATGAAACCACACTGAGGAGTCCAGTGATTGCCTGCCAAGGTTTACCCCAGAGCAAATATTTACTGCAGAGCTACAAAGTTTCCCTCAAGGAAGACCAAAATGGAAGCGTTTACACACGTGGCAAATACTTTATGCGTGCCTGGGCCACAAGAAAGAGATAGTTTAATAAAAACATTTATGGATTTTGAAAGCAAACACAATCCAAGAGCCTTTGCACATGTGGGAATAGATATTTCAACCTTACACGTTTTCTCCTGAAGATCTTTCCGTTGGCCACAGCGAACAAGGCCCAGCGTCCTCTGGGGCCCAGCTAATCCACACCATAAAGCACGCACAGCCACAAATAAAAGTATGATCTGAACAGTCCCTCCACGGACAGGGCAGGGATGGGGACCTTCTCTGTTCTTCGCACGCAGACAGCCTCCAGCATCGACGATGGCTGCTGCTCGTTGAGAAGTGTCCCTGTCTCACCTCACTCTGCTCCTCTCTTACTCATGTTTACCTGTGCCTTGACTGTACCATAAGAACCAAAAAGTAGGCCTGGCGATGGTGGCACACGCCTTTAATCCCAGCACTTGGGAGGGCAGAGGCAGGCGGATTTCTGAGTTTGTGGCCAGCCTGGTCTACAAAGTGAGTTCCAGGACAGCCAGGGCTACACAGAGAAACCCTGTCTCAAAAAAAAAAAAAAAAAAAAAAAAAAAAACCAAAAAGTAGGAAGGGATGCATGAGTGTGCTTTCCACCTCAGTTTTGTAGTCTGATGTTTCCAGCCCAGAGCCCACTAAATTGTGTGACCTTCGTAATCTAAGAATCAAAGTTTGGTGCTTAAGATTAGCATTTGGCACATTTCGTGTGTTCTGTCACTTAGACATCCGCTGCTCTTCCTTATGCTTGTGACCCTTCTTCCCCCACGCACCCAGACTACAGCCATTTAGTTTGAGCGCCGAGAGTCAAATGAAAACGGCAAAAGAAATCACTATGGGGAAGCTAAGAAAAGTGTTCAAGGCCCAGCCTGACAACATTTTTGGGAGAAAGACACGTGGCTCCTTGTTGTTCTATTCTTGGTCTGCGTCGCCCCCTGGTGGCCTCTCCAGAAGGAATAGGGCGGGTCGGGGCTCAGTTCCCCAAGGTTCTGGTCTGTGTCTTGAGGGATGGAGTTGCTTTGCAATGGTCTGGTGCCCAGTAAGTTGTAAAGAACAGGGAGCGGGGAGGGGTGGAGTGAGGCGCAGGACACTGAGGGAAGATCTGAGCGGAAGGAAAGGAAATTTTTAAAAAATTGTAATAGGGCAAAAGGCTCATGCTTCTCCACCTACAAACAAAAGAACACTGGAACTAGATAAAAATGGATAAATGATTGATGGTAGATGATAGGAAGGAAGGAAGGAAGGAAGGAAGGAAGGAAGGAAGGAAGGAAGGAAGGAAGGAAGGAAGGAAGGAAGGACGGACTATCGTTTTACAGTCAAGAAACTGAGGTCCGGAAACGGGACTTGCTGGGGAAATCAAGTTGCTAGTGACTAATCCTCCTCGCCCCTTCTGGGGTGACAGTGTTGGGGGGGATCACGAAGTGGGGAAGGATTGGGGCGTCAGCAAAGGAGGGGACTCGCTCTGTAGATTACAGATCACGGTTCCAGTCACCACGTCCCGGGGTGGGAAAAGCTGAGGGGTGTTCCAGACCCTTGAGAACCCTGGGGTGCCCCACCCAGGCCCGCTGCAGGCTGACACAAAGCAGGCCCCCCGGGGCGGCACTCAGGCTGGGGCGGGAGAGCTTGATTGATGGACCCCGGAGGCGGCGTAGGGTGAGAGCCCGTGCGCATCCCCGCGCTCCTAGCAAGGGAAGGCTGATTTACAGCGCCCGGCGGGACGCCGGTGAGGTCCCTGCAGAAGCGAAACCCGCTCTGGGGCCCGGATGGGGCACAGCGGCCTTCCACCCAGCCTGGGTTTACGGGACTGCCCGCCAAGCCGCCCCGCACGCCCTGAACCCACGCTTGCCCGGAAGATGCCAAAGCCTCAGGCTGAGAAGTTAAGAAGGGCAGCTACCCCCCTAGTCCTCCTCCAGGACCCTTCTCCGTTTGTTTAAAGACGCTTTTTTTTTTTCCTTAAAGCACTGAAAAAAACTCAATTCCATCCACCCCCATAAAAGGGAAATATGCGTACCCAAAAATTCTTACTTAGTTTCTAAGTGTGTTTTGTTTCCGAAGATAAAAGGCCAATAAGCTTATGGGCAGTAAAAAATAAGAAACTTAAGATTGGGACTTCTGGAGAAGTAATTCTAACTCAGATAGTGTTAGGCCCTCCCATCTGTCCCCTGCAGTTTGTGAAGTTGACTCGTAGGCCCCAGAGCTGAAGTAACGCAGGTTCGGGATCCAGGGTCGGGGTGTAAAGTAAACTCAGTTAGGGGCCGCAGGAGGGAGGGTTAGAGTTTACTTCAAACTCTAATCACTGGCTTCTAAATAAAATTTAGCAGACGGGAGACCCAAAATAACAAGCTTATTAATCGCTATTTTGTAGGATGAGGGCCTCGTGGCTCGATTCTGAGTGTTTTTTTTTTTTTTTTTTTTTTTTTGGTTTTTCGACACAGGGTTTCTCTGTGTAGCCCTGGCTGTCCTGGAACTCACTTTGTAGACCAGGCTGGCCTCGAACTCAGAAATCCGCCTGCCTCTGCCTCCCGAGTGCTGGGATTAAAGGCGTGCCCCACCACGCCCGGCGATTTTTTTTTTTTTAAGTAATAAATATGCCTCTTTCAGAGTTATTTTTTTGAAGACTGGGTACGATTTTAAATTTCATGACTATTAAGTACAGTGATCCAAAGCGGAGTGCAGGGGGTTTTGTGGGTGGGTGAAGAAGCCGCGTGATCAACCCGTAATATGTTCGTGGAAACTGCAGAGCTCGCCTGTCAACTTGATTTTCTTTTCTTTCCTCCCTTTTCCCCTCTGAAAATACCATTAGCCTTGGGGTTGTGGTCGCACGAACCCCTCTCTTCCTGATAAGTCCAAACAGAAAAACATATACACTGGAGGTGCCAGAGATAAAGCTTTCCTGGGGTTTCACCCTCGTGTCTTCCGCTGGAGTTGGTAAAACAAAAGAGCTGCCCTAGAAACGCTACTAAAGCACAGAAAGTCCTTCCTGTGACCGAGGACCCAACACGAATTGCTGAAAGAGCCGGGCGCGTAAACTGCAAATGTGTCCGAAAGCAGCAACACAACCTTCCGCTCCGGGGCTGCGACCAGGCAGGCATCTGGGGGAAGGAAGAATGGTCGTTGGAAAATTAAGCTTTCCCCTCCAACTTTAATTTCACTGTAATTCCTAAAAAACCCGAAAATGACACTCCCGAAGCGCGGCCGCTTCGATCCCTTATGGCCGCCCAGTTCCCTTTAAGGAAAAGTTTTTACAATCACTGAATGTGTAGTTTACTCTAAAACTTGGCTGGGCAATAGTCTCAAGAGGAAGCTTCAAGTTAAAGCAACAACCAAAAAACTGATTTTCGTAATATGTAGCTTTCTAATAGTACAAGGGTGTCCCACTTCACTCGGTTATAAAATATAAAACTGGTTATTAATTTTTCTAAATTACTTGCAGAATTTGGGGAGAGTGCTGAGGTGCAAAGAAAAGACGAGCCTTATGCCATCTGGCGGTAACACGTGGAACTTCACGACAGCCACCAAATTCCACTGACCTGTACCTACAGGGATTTCTTCACCAAACGGCTGTGCAAACTTCGTCCTCTAGAGACGAAGAAGGACGATCTTCTTTACAGAAGATTAGATTTGCGGATAAAAATATTAGCAAAAACAAAAACAAAAAACGGGGATAGATTCTGAAAGTCTGTAGCCACATAGATTTTTTTTAAATGAACCATCATACCTGTTGGGGAATTTTTAATGATCGTTTATATTCAGTGACAAAGAAGTTTAAGAAAGGCTAAAGCGAGCAGTAGAATTGAGAGTATTTCGTACAGTTTGGCAGTAGTTTCTGCAGTACAGGCTACTGAACACGTGGGGGCGTACTCAAGTTTCCTCTGATCTCTGGTAATATGATTCCTTCACTATTTGCATGACTTGTTGTGATTGGATAATAGGTTTTAAAAACGTCAATTATACGTCAGACCATAGTTAGCCAATCAGCAGCCTACTGTAGCGTGATTGGTTTCCACTAGAGGTGTCAATCATCCGAAATTTGCATACTAGTCCTCCAACAGGCTGGAGCCTGTCAGTTTGCTGTGGCTGCTAGAAGAGCAGGAGTCGGACGGAGAAGAATGAAAATATACTTTTGCTCTAGCAAAGCGAAAGAAAAGTATCGTTTTTACTCGTCGTTTCGAAAATTAATTCAGCTATATATCTACCTAATAAAATAAGGACTTTCAATGAAACAAAAATAAGCAACTATCAAAGCCTTGGTTATTAATTTTAGGTTTGCTGCTTAAAATATCAATAAGTAGTCAAACGAATAATAAAACTCCTAAAATTAAGCTAACAATTTTTTGTTACAAATGATCATTGTCAAATTAAGTGAATATGGCATTTATAAATAAATGTATTTACAAACTACTGCTTCCAATACATAGGCAAGCTAAAAGCTTGGCTTCGTAAGAAAAAAACACAGAAAAGAGAATCTAAAACAACATTTTTTTATTTTATCAATAATGACACGCTTAGATCATCCTCTCCTCCGTATTTATTTACCGTGCATTCACAGACTGGAATGCTTTTGTTTGCACATTTCTCCTCACACAAACACAGATTTTTTTTTTTTAATGGAAAAAGAAATCTGCAGGGCCTGTGAAGAAGTCATGGACAATTTTAAATTTAGAAATTCGTAAAGCCAAAGCCTTAGATTCTCGACTAGACCTTCCAGGGGTATTGTAATTTAAAATATGCCCAGCTTCACAAGACATTTATTATTGCCCCAAAATACGTGCAGAAAGGAATCCGCGGCCGGAGTGGGGAAACAATCCGGGCCTCTCGCTTCCAGACGCTGGAATTTGGATGCAAGCGGGCAGCCGCCCAGCGGCTGCAGCTGCAGACACCGGCCTTCGCCTCTCAAGAATTTTGTAGCAGGCGTTAACAGGCATCTACACAAACCGGGTTTGTTCCTTCTGTATAAAGCCGGTCCTGGAATGATTTCCAAATTTTCCACTCAATAGTGAACGGACTTGTCCTTCCGCGGTTTTGTTTTGTCTTTTTTTTTTTTTTTTTTTGTACCTATGTTTGGGGATGGGGGGTTAGTTTTGTTTGTTTGTTTGTTTGTTTGTTTGTTTTCTGTCACTATTCTTTGGTGGCTTCACTTTTCTAATTTTCTTCCTTTACGTATTTTTTCCTCTTTATTTTTTTTCCTTCCACCCAAGCACTCTTACAGTGTGTCTTTTTCTCGGGCCTCTTCGATTACAAGCTGCTTAGAGAGCTGTGGCAGCTGTGTTTGTGAGAAGCCACACAGGGCTGGAGTGACGCTGGCTATTAGTAGAGTGCCTAGGACTACGATACCTGGGACACTGAGGGCTTGAATTGTGTGCTTTTCCGGGAATGCACGAATAACACGGCTATAAAAATAAACTTCTGGAGATTTTAAGTGGATTCCTAGAGGAAAGCAAGCCTCCTATTTCCCTTTACTCCCTCCCAACAGTTAGTCTGGTGAAGACCGTCCTCAGTGAATCCCTTCCAGGCCCTCCTAGAGAATCTGTGGAGGACGGGCGACAACACCCCACCAGTGTCAGCACCCACCACCTCGCCATAGGTCTCTTTCACCTTCACTCTCTTCCTTCTCCTTACACCTCATTTCTTTCTTTCTCTCCCCTTCCTTCCTCTCTCTCTCTCTCTCTCTCTCTCTCTCTCTCTCTCTCTCTCTCTCTCTCTCTCTCTCTCTCCATCCCTCTCCCTCTTTCTTTTTTCTATGTGTCTCTGTCTCTGTGTGTCTCTGTCTCTGTGTGTCTCTGTCTCTGTGTGTCTCTGACTGGCTCACTCAACCACGCACGCGCACTTGTTTCCCCCTGGCTGTCAATCACACCCGCACACCCTAGAACGCTTGCGCACTGGAAAAATCCAGCCTCCCACCAACCCCACGCCCTTTCTACTCGTCACCCTGCCATATTGACCAATAAGAGCATGGATCTGGGGGCGGACTTCGAGAAATAAACCAATGAGAGAGCGATTGGAAGCTAAGGCTCAAGAGAAGTAAATCCTTCGTGGTCCGCATTGAGTCGCTCGAGCGATGATTTATGCGCCCCTTTTATTATTTGTAACACTTTGGGAAGTTATTAAGAGGAAGATCTACTGCTTCCTCTTTTGGGGGTGGAACTGGATAGTAATATTTGTCACTGGCGGGTATTAGGGTAGAGTGGTGCGAGGTGGAAGGCCGTCGGAGGCTGGTTTGTCTTGTGGGTACTGGTTTTCATTACACGACAGATTACCCTTTTCATTACAAGCTGTAGACAGGGCCAACTTCGAAGGTCTTCTTGGCTGAATGATCTTGGATTACTCAGAGAGCTGAAACCTGATGCCTTCTGACTTGCCTGTCTATACCCCCGGCACTAGAAGGAGCCATTTAGGGAAGATGTTGCAACCTCTAGTTGCAAGAGAAAGTAAACAGACTCCCCTCACTCAGGTCCCCTCCGGAGCACCGAGCAAATCTCCTGTGCTTTTCCCGCCTGGATGCTCATTAAGACTTAGTTGACTCTGAGGCGGATGCAATAAAACATGAATGGTTTCAGAACCCCAAACAAACCCGGTTTCTGTTTTACTCTCAGTCGGACCACACCCCCTGCCCCCCCCCCCAAGGAAATTGCCTTTTCAACGGGCGCCTCCGGGAAAGAACTGCGGGAGACGATTCCGCTCGGAAGCCTTGAATGTTGGGGAGGGGGGAATAAAGAGCAGCGTGGAAAGAGCACCCCACAGTCCCGGGCCCTGAAAGACTGGAGTGCTAAGAGGACCATTCAGGAATCCGCACTACCCAGGAGGTGTGATGAGCTAAGCTCAGTTAGCACTCACCCAGAGATGAACGCCAACTACCTCAACCTAGCCCTCTTCCTGGAAGGCCAGCCTCCCTGGGGGACTAGGCTAAGGGCTTTGGATGAGAAGAAAGTGCCAAAGAAAAGAAGAATTACAGATTTGCTACCTCTGATCTCCCAAACAGAAAGTGGATGTTCAAACGTTAAACACTATTCCCAGAGGACAGGGATGGGGGAGGGGTCTTTCTGTTTCTAGACCACTGACAGGAACTCGGTAGCTAGTGTCAAAAGATTTCTATTTGAAATCAAGAAAAACAATGCAAAGGGGCTTGTTAGGGCATAGGAGAGGGGAGAAGAGGCAACCGGAGTCGGAGAGCGTTGGAAGCAACAGGAACTGTTTGATCCTGGGAGTGGACAGGAGGAAAACAAAACAACGCACTTCAAAGCTCAGGGCCTAATCCTCCTCAGGTTAATTTCTGCTTCCTAAAACGTTGATAAGCACCATAAATCACTCGACCAACCCCCACCTCGCTGATCTTGCCCGGAGGGTTCTCTCCCCCTGGTCTGCCCCCAGGGGCTTGATGAGTCCCCTGTGCTCAGACCTGGGCCTCCAGGGTGGGAGACATTCCTGGGTTTGGGCTGCAGGATGAGTGCACCGGAATCAGCAGACAGAAAGGTGCTGGAAGAGGTGCGGGCCTGACCTTGGAGGAAGTGGAGTGCAGATGCATTCTGTCTGACCCTGGGGGTTGTCTGTCTGGCGCGCTGTTTGAAGGAGGTTACAGCTTGTTTAAAGATTTGCAAAACTCTGAGGAGCCGCAAAGATTAGAAAGGCCAGCCTGAGATTTGTCAAATGACTTCCGGTAGCAGAGCCGGGTTTAAACCCAGGCGGGCTTGCAGTCTCCTGATGGTGAATTCTGGACCTGGGCCACTGTGCAGGACTGGCCAGGTGCGGGAGGAGGAACACAGAAGCGATGAGGCCAGAAAAGGGTCTGCCTTAGGTCCCCAAGGGGCTCACTTTAAGTCCCAGTCTTAGCTGAGTGACAGTAAATGTCAAGTCAAAACCTCTCCACAGGCCTTTCTGAGCAGAGCGCTTCCCATCCACCCGCGACGCCCGTCTGCATATGAACCAAATACCTTGAAATTGATAGATGCTAGGGGTGCTGTCCCTGAATTCTCCTGCTGGCCTTCCTTGCTTGAGGAGGAATCCAGGCCTGGATGTACTATCTGGAAAAAGCTAAAGGTGTTTTAGGCCTAAACACTTGTGTTCAGAGCAGGCATATTGTTTAAATAAAGTGTTAAAATAAAATAAAACATAACTAAACAAAAATGCTAAATAAAACAAAACACGTCAAAAGTCTGAGACATGCATCACGGGGTGGGGTGTTAAGAGTGGGCTCATGCCTAAGTTCAGAGCCAGCCTGGTCTACATAACAAGAATAAATAAATATTTAAAGGAAGAAAAGAAAAAAATGAGAGCTGAGACAAATTGAGTGTTGAGGTGCATAAAGAGCTGTAGCTTATGGGATACTTGGGATTCTTGAAGTCTTGCAGGAGAGGGCACAAATCCTTCCCTCTATGAATGACTGTGTCCCTAGACACACCTCAGGTGTGCACTTACTGCATGCATCAGCAAACCTCTAGGATTAACAAAGATACTACAGCAGTGGGCCGACCGGCCTAAAACAAGTATCTAAAGGATCAAGAAAACCAAAATGGAGGGGGGAATCCATTACTGAACCTTAGTGAAGCCCCTCCTTTGCCTTGGAAAATTGAGGGGATGCAAATGTCCCTGGATATTATTAGATACTGAGATGTACATCCAAAAATAAGAAAAAGAAAGAAAGACAAAAGAGAGATCAAAGCATTTGTTATTTCCGATAAATAATTACTTTGTCACACATGTAGATATTCTTTTGTCCTCAAAAGAGAAGGTGATGTGATTGTCTGTAATGCTACAGGCTCTGACCCAAAGGACTATGCTTCCACCTTGGAAAACAAAATAACCCCAAACAAAATGTTAACGGTTTTCAATATTACATCCACAGCTAGTAATAGAATTAAATCCTGGTATGTGGGGGCTTGAAAAATTGTTCCTCTCCACTCCCTTCCCCCCACAAGTGAAAACTAATCTGGTCTCCAAAATAAAATATTCTTGATCTACCAACAGGGGACAGAGGACAAGGGGCTGTAAAGAGAAGACCTACTGCATGTTCTACTGAAACATAAGGATCAAAGGAAAAAAAAAAAAAAAGAATCAATGACAAATTTGAAGAGATTTTCAGTCACATCTGTCCCAGGTGTCAGATCTCTCTGCATGTGCTTTGGTTTTGGTTTCTGCAATGATCCACCAGCCTTGTGGTGCATATACTCCAGCGATGCAACTGCAGCAATGCAACACTGCTGTTTCCATCCCTGGGTCAGGCTGCTGGGAAGCCTGGAGAGCCAAGACCCAGAAACCCCTGAGCCAGTCGTGCAGGCGTACAGAAAACCATCCGGTTTCTTGGTTTGTTTGTTCAATCCCAGCCCTGCATGGCCATTGCTAGTAAATATTCTTTGGAATTAAAATAATTCACTAACAACCAGTGCTCTTTTGGGAGAATCCTGGTCTATCCAAACAAAAAAATGTGACTTTTTCCTTTTTACATTTAAAGTAAATGTAAACGTCAAAACAAAAATGTAAATGTTTTTACATTCCTGAAGGCCTGGGCGAGTTTCACACTTTGGCTCAGGTTCCTGCTGAGCCAGAGGCCTGCACTTGGATCAAGAATTCTCAAGATCTGGTTCTCCATTTTGAGGGGACTCAGCTCTGAGGTGCCTTTATTCATTGCTGTGGTACAAAGGTTTGTTTTGTTTTTTTTTTTCTTTTAAAGGAATAGGAACCTATTATTTACATCCGTTCCTTGAGCAGATATTTATTATCTGTAGGAATATTTAAGGGTTTGTAGTGGGCCAGCCACCTCTGACAGGAGCCATCACCTCACACTTCAGACTAATGGACCACACGGTGGCCACATTTAATTTATTAGGGTGAGAAGTTACTGCAGGGGAGAAGGCCTTAAAGAGAAGGGCTCTTCTAAGAAGAGAAGACCTGGCCCACCCTGTACCTACAGCTTAGATTATATTTTTGCCTCAGGATAGCACAACCACACACGATTCAAAATGTGAAAACAGTTTCCTTACAGTTTGGTTCTGACCCGGGGCACACTGATGCTCAGGAGTCTGAATGCTAGCAAATAGAATACTAAATTTTGGGTACAGGTTGTTGAATCACTAATTTTAATAATAAAGATAACACTGCAAGTCTGGCCAGGCGTGGTGCATGCCGTAAGATTCCAGTTCTGGGGCGCATGGAACAGAAGGATCAAGAATTGGAGATTGGCCTGAACTATACAAGGAAACCCCGTCTCCAAATAATCAAGTAAATTCTGAGAATAAAATAAATAAGTAAATAAATAAAAGGTCTGCTCTCACCATCCACAGATAAAAAGGAAATTATTAAGAGAAACTGTAGTTGAAAATTACACCAAGCACTCCAGTGTTCGCACTGAGCCGGACTAGAGGGACCGAGAAGGCAGTATAATTAGCAGGGAACCTTGCAGGATTTTTCACTTCATTAAGGCAATAGATCAAAACAAGCAACACGCAAATCCTTAATAGCCATGCTACTGTGATAAACTCAAGAATGCTCAGAAAACTTGCAGCCGGCTACCTGGTGGTAATATTAATGAGTTTTTTAAAACAGAATATTTCAATGGCTCCATTTCCTCCTAAACTTCAAGGCAACCTAAGTTCTCTAAATATTGTCATTACCACGACCGACAGAGGGAACCCGATCCGATTTGGTTCTAAAACAAAATGGGATATTAACCGTGTTTGTTTTCACTTTGATCCATAGGAAATAGGTCCCGCGCCCTGTGACCCATTAAACTAATAAGATTATACACGTCCACAGAGCGGAGCTTCTAATTGTTTCCATCTGTCCCAGATCTTTGCGTTTTAAAAATCGGTGAAAATAGAGATTGAGTTACGAAAAAGAAAATATACCATCAGCGGAATCACGACAAAGCTGAGCCACTTGGACTACACATGCAACAAATTACAGAGGAAGAATAGGTGGGAGGAAGGCAAAATAAAGCCAGAAACACAATAATCAATAATGTAGTTGATCGGGGTTCCCGCTCGCACTTTCCCAACGACTAACACACCCTTGAGAAAACCAGCCAATCAGAAACACTTCCTGGAGACATTCTATACCTCCCTTCCTCCTCATAAATATTTAAATAGAGTTAGAGATTTGTGATTTAAATATCCAAGGAATTTTCTGCACAGGCTCATCATTCATTGGATTGTTCATTACTGGGTGGAACTAGAGGGAGGGGCATTAGTTCAGCGCTCTCATTTGCTAATTATGCCTTTCTTGCGTCATCGTGTGCTAGACCAATCCTTGAACTTCACTTTGGGCCTTTCCTTTTTCCCCCCCCCCCCGCCCCTCCCTTCTCGCCACTCCCCCTCCCCCCCGTCCCCCCCCCCCCCCCCCCCCGCCTCCAGCACTCTCCCGCCACTCCTCCCCCTCGTAGCAACTCGAGCCAATAGTGTGGCTGCATGTAAATAACGTCGCCTGGTTGTTTCTCTCACCGCCCAGCGCCCGCCTCTGAAGAAACAGGAGGCGGGCACGGCGAGGCTTCGCTTGGGGTCCCTGGCTCCACCTTCTTTAGGGCGGGATGCTGCTTGCTCATTGGCTAGGTTAATAATTGTCGCGCGTGCTATTTTGCATAAAAACGGGAGTTCCCTTCGTAAATGGAGAACTCGCGTCGCTGTGGGGGGCTGCAGGGGGCGGGGTTATGGGCGGGTCCCGACAGCCTCGCCCAACTTGCTCCGCGATCCTAAAGGATTGCTTTTCCGAACCAAAAAAAAAAAAAAATATATATATATATATATATATACATATATATTTTTAATGCATCCTCTTAAGGGAATTATATATTCCTAAACTCATGTTTTCGTTTTCTTTAATAAATCGTTCAGGGTTGTGCCATGAAATACATATTACCCACACACCCTCCGAATTAATTTCCTTACTATCTTAATGTACTCTACTACAGCTAGTCCTGTGTGGGAGCAATCTTTATAAGAAGTTTCTCTTTATTAAAATTCATGGTTGTTTTACTATGGATTTCTTGCTCCGACAATTTTCAACGACTTGAATTGAGTAGTAGAGTGTAAAAACCAAAGAGAGACAGAACTTTCTTTCAGACTAACCACTCCGTGGATTGTTTGTCAATGAGGCAAGTGTTAAAATTCTTTCAAACGGGAAAAGGCCCCAAGGATATTCGATTGGCGTTGTAAAATAAAAATTGTTCTTGAGAAGTGTGTTTCCTTTTTTTTCTTATGAAATTTCTTGTTTTATGTCCTGAACTGAACATAAAACCTACCTTTTCGATACTGTTAAAGTAACGGGCGGCAAACACTTGGAAAAACGAATGAATGGACAGGTAATCAGGAACCCTGAATTTTAAAAGTACCATCTGTCATTTCGGTAACATTTCTTCAACTTTTAGAAACAAAATTATCACACGTAGCTCATCTGCTTGAACTCAAGTTTGGGAGTGTTCGATGCTCCCATGGTCAATGAGGCTTGTTAATTAATAATAATAATAATAATAAAGTAAAACGGGAAAGATTCTATTTCTCTTGGCAAAAAAATAAAAATCATAACAAAACTAAAATAGTCTCCCCTCCCACCTAGCCATCCCCCTTTTAAAATTCTCTTTATTCCCTGTTTGGTAGAATCTTTTTCACACAGGAATGATTGCTGAGGCCAGTAGCTTCCAAAAGTGGAAAACTGGCCAGCTCCAGAAGAATGAGTTTAGGGGAATTAGGGAAAAAGAGAAGTTTCACGTGGGGTTAGTGTGAGCCAATTTTTTTTTTCTTTAAAACATCTTCTGATGTGTAATAAAATTAAGAAAAACTGTTTTAATAACTGCCCCTGGATTTACATCAGTTCATTGATGACATTTAACTCCAGTCGTATATTTCAGTCTTGAAAGTAAGTGGTTGCGTTGTTTTATGCCTCCTACATGATATTATATCCACAAATATTCCAGTGATTAAATGTTGAAGTGCACATTAATGTCTATAATATTACAGGTAATTAATCATGCACATCCGCCTCCATTCAAGAAACATGATGTCAGTTGATAATTTGTCAAAATTGTTATTTGAAACTGAACTCTAGGTAAGGCCGAGTAATAAAACGCGGGCGCCTTTGTACACGCGAGTCTCAGTAGTTACAGTTAATTTTATGACCTCATGACAAAAACTTATATTTATATTTATGTTCGCCGGTTTATGAAGCTGGCTGTAGATAAGGTGGTGCTGGTTCAGGAGCTACCGATTTTAGAAACCGATGGGAATCGTTATTTAATCCAAGAACGATGCTTGTGGTTTTGTTTAGGGGAGGTTTTTGCTTTTGTGAACAAAGTCGTTCTGCTGGTGAGCTAATATGTATTTCTTTTCTTTTCTTTTCTTTTCTTTTCTTTTCTTTTCTTTTTTTTTTTTTTTAAGTTCAGAGATGCTAAATGGCACGGAAGGGAACCCAAGGCGTTCTCACAACTCCAACTGGACCTGGGCAATGGGTGTCTCCTTCCTACCTTTCTCTAAGGGCTTCCCTTGGTTTCCTTTCATTACAAAATTAAGAATGACATCATAAGGAAGAGTTCACTTTCCCAAGCTGAGATTTCTTCTTCTTTTTTTTTTCCATTTTCACTATAACTTGATTTTGTAAAAATTCAGTTTTAATACACCTATATTTGAAAAGCTTCATTTTATTATAAAGAAATAAATGCTCACAAAATAACCATTTGAAAACAAAAAAAAACAAAAAATTGAGTAAACTATAATGATAATCGGGCTATAGATAATTCCTGATGTCACATTTGCATGTTTTAAACACAGAATTATGAAATATTATTATGTATACCTGACATGTGGAAAAGGAATATGCATTTACAAATGTAATTAGAACTCTGCTTAAAAGTGAAATATGCTCCAAATTAATTTACCTTTTTGTATTTTTAAGATTTGTTTAAAGTCATATTTTATGTTACAATTTAACACAGGCTGATTTGAGGCTATTCTTCACGTTTAGTTTATCTCCTACAACCTTGGCCAGCAATTCCAGCACTGTTCTTTCAGACATTTTTCTGAGCTCTTTCCCTGGGCTTCACATCCTTCAGGAATGCATAGTCACAGCAAACTCTCACATTAAAGACATTAGTCCGTTTTTAAATTGCAAACTTTTTTCCTTTTGCCAATTCCGTTTTTACTAACAACATCTGCTTCCAATCTATTTGTGCTTTTAGGAATACTGGTTTTTATTAACAGCACCTGAGAACACCAGCGAACGACGAAGGATATGTGATTAAGAATATCATCAAACAAGTATTTAACAAAACGCATGATTCGGGCCTCTAAACGGAGCAAATGGGCCCAGTTCACTCTTTGTTTTACGGTCTCCAGTGCTTTTCACTTCTTCCCACTTCTTGATAGTATGGGTTCCAGCAACAAAGCAATAGTTCTGTTTATCATTAAATCATAAACTTACAGCAATACACTTTTATTTATAATAAAGGGTATGACCAATAAACTTCGGAGCCAACTCCTTTCATTGTGGCGGCAGATGGCTGTGAAAAGAACTCTGTGCGTGTTGGTTTCCTTTAGCTAGTAGTGATGATTAAAGCATCTAAACATAGCTCAAATGATAACTTGAAACATGTCCTAAACATATAAAATAATTTGCTAATGGTGAAAAATAAATACATTTTTGGTCCATTTTTCTTGTTTATGAATATGTGAAAAAAGTGATTTCATTCATTTTCTCTTCTGGCTGAATAAGAAAAAGACATGGAGAACTGGCATGCTCTGTAGAAAAGCAGCAGTCCCGGCCAGATAGGAATTAAGCAGGAATGTTACAGTGGCATTTTACAAATCTCTTTGAATAAAAACCGATTGGCCAATTCCATGTTCGTGCATTTGCGTATCGTTGCTTTTTTTAAAACAAGAATGTTTTGTTCCCAGAGTGACATAATGAAAAGAGGATGCCTTTGGTGAGAATTCTACAATCCATAGCTGTTTCTAAAGGAGTGGAGACACACTTTTTATTAATGTAGACATGAAATAAATGCATAAAGTTAAAATGTGCAAGAATACTGGCTTTTGTGTAAAGGTAAAAAATTAATATCTGAAGAAAATAGATAGTAGATAAGTGGTGGCTCACGCCTTTAATCCCAGCACTTGGGAGGCAGAGGCAGGCGAATTTCTGAGTTCGAGGCCAGCCTGGTCGACAAAGTGAGTTCCAGGACAGCCAGGACTATACAGAGAAACCCTGTGTCAAAACAAAAACAAAAACAAAAAAAAACAAAAAACAAAGTGTATCTCTGAAATGAACACATTTTTACTTCACTTTTGAGTTTGAATTATATGGGAAATTACCTGAAGTTGGTTGAAAGAACAATTCAAAGCCACCTCCTCCACCCCTGAACAATTTTATTCCCTTGAACTTGACTGTAAAGCTAATTTTGGGTAGAAAAGAGTTTTTATTAAATATTCATACTATCACCACTTGCCTGCCATCTCATGTGCACACTTCTTTACAGATTCCCATGATGGTGAACACTATATTATTTAAAACTATACATTCTAAATTGTGAATTCAAAATACTTTTCTTACTTCCAGGGGTAGGATGGTACAGATTTTGAAGGAGAAAAATAACTACTACTGAGTTACCAACAACAAAAAGATGACTGCAGTTATTTCTCTCCCTTTCTTAGCCTCCAATAGTAAATGTAAAATATCAATATCACTCATGAGCATATCGAGCAGATTGAAGCAACTGGCTAATATCTTGATTAAATTCAAAACATGATGTTGGCAGATAATGTGATACACATGGGACTTGTCCTGATTCTTAAAAGTCATTAACCATTAAAGGGTGCTATGTATGGGCTAATATAGATTTCAAAATGTATTTTGTTGTATGGCTATTATTTTCAACACCCAAATTATATATATATATATATATATATATATATATATATATATATATGAATGAATATATATTCATAATATAAAAATGAATAAAGGAAAGCAAAATTCATCCTTAACCAATGAAAGCCACTGCATATATATTTATCTGTGTATATATGTATAGAGATATTTGCTTTACAAATCTTAAATTATTTTATATACAAATAATATGTAAATACATTCTTGAAATTTTTCTGAGTATCTTTTTGCATTTCAAAAATGCACTTCTATTATTAAACTATGAAGTTGTTTTAAATAGACTTGGTAAACTAAGAAATTCTTCCCATGGCCTCGGGGTTCTTCTATGTTTGGGGGATTGGCTGTCCGGTCTCCTCCTAAGAATCTAACTGGATTTATTCAGCAAGCTGTCCTCCATCTCTTCATGTCTCTTCATGTCTTGACTTTGTAAATAGTGCTGAGTGCTTCCTTAACTGGTGACTGTAAAATTCATAGGCTGAATTCTTGTAAAAGTCATTGTATATTTTTTAAGCTTTTGTTAAATATGTTTTTTTTTACTTTTTCACCCTTTTCTTTTTCCTCCCCACCCCCCACCCGGTGTGCACGTGGGATCTTTTTGGTTTATTTGTTTTTGTTTCTTTCCTCCTCCTCCTCCTCCTCTTCCTCCTCCTCCTCCTCCTCCTCCTCCTCCTCCTCCTCCTTCTCCTCTTCAAATGGCTTAGTTTTAACCAAAGCAGTAACGAATCCGTTATGGCTTTTTAAAAATCAAAACACACACACACAAAGCCAAGGTTTCCATACACCGGGTTCTTTCCTGGTCAGTTTGCCATACATAGTGTTTTGTTTTGTTTTGTTGTATTTGTTTTGTGGGTTTTTTATCTTTTCCCTGTACAATTTTACAAGTAACACATATGCATACGTTGAAATGTGGTAGTCTTGGATACTAATAAAATCATTCAAGCTGCACACAGTCTTTACTACGATCCCTCAAATGAGCTGAAGGAAAATAGGGAAGGGGGAGCAAAGGAGATGCTTTGGGGAGGGATGCAGAGAGAGGCGTGGCTGGGTATCCGAAAAGCGACAACCTGTGCTGTATAGTCCCCTCTTTCTTTCTTAGTTCCTGCTTAGAATTTTTCATTGCGAGGAAAACAAAAACCGTTATTCAAACATTATAATCTTAATATCGCCGTTTGTCCATAAGTCATTCCATAGCAGCTGGGGACCCACGGCCTGCGGCGCTGGCCAAGCAGTCTTAACTGCCTGCCGAGGAGACAGAGCCCTTCCCGCTCTGAAAGCTGGTGAAAGTCCAAAGGATGCTCAGCTCAAGCTGAGACTTTGATAAACAATTTTAGAACTAAGTAGAACTGCCTCGGTAAGTGGCAAAAGGGTTCAGAAAATAGACGCAGAGGTTTTTGATTCTGTTTGTCCTTGATGCTCTAGTTCCCAACTGAGAGATGTGCTCCAGCAGGAGTTTAGCATTGAAAGGTGCCTTTAGCGCCTTGAGCTTACTAAGATAGGCTTAACAGGATCCCCAGGGTGATCTCGGCTGTGCCCCACCCCCATCCCCACATAGGTGCAAATGCTCAATACTGAGCCAGCCTGGAAGCTGGGTATCACTTTCAGAGCGTGGGCTTATTCTTTCCGCACCCACCGACGATCCTTCCACAGAAATAAGTCTCCAGCTTCCTTCCTTCCTTCCTCCCTCCCTCCCTCCCTCCCTCCCACCCTCCCTCTCTTCCTTCCTTCCTTCCTTCCTTCCTTCCTTCCTTCCTTCCTTCCTTCCTTCCTTCCTTCCTTCCTTCCTTCCTTCCTTGGGGCCGTGGTCCGTCTCCACCTCCGGAGAAGGGCAGCCCTTTCCTAACACAAAGGCTACCTTGATGCCAAAGAATTAGGAGATGAGACCCTACGGAGGTGCGTTCATTTCTGTTTCTTTGGGGGATGTTTCTCCCTACAGGTGGGTAAAGAAAAATAACGGAGTCGAGGGATAACGCAACTTAGGAGCTGACCTTTCTCATTTCTAAGTGTCAAGTTGACATCTAAATCTGTGAAAACAGACTTCTTGTCATTAAAGGAGCAGGCTTCAAGCGTATGGAAAATACTTTAGAGGCACACTAAACATCAAATAACTACTTCAAAACACTCTGATACTTCAAGTCTGGAAGTATCAGAAACAGATGGGCTCACTTCCTCTTTGTATTCCATACAAACTCCAAAAATTAAAGGGAGAGGTGGGAAGGAAGAAGGCATTTTTATTAATTCACCCCACATTTGAAAATTTTGACTAACACCAGATCCATTCTAATTATATGGCTTGTTCCTTTAGAGAAATTAATTATTGTCCTTCATAAGAAGAGCCGACAGCCGTTTGATTTTTCAGAAATGCCTGCCTCTTCTATACATAGTTTCCTCTTACAAAGACTTGAAGCCTTTTCAGAAAACAAACAAACAAACAAACAAACAAACAAAAACTTCTAGCTTCTGGCGTCAACGGTGAAGCCCTTAGTCTTACAAGAAAGCACATGCCTTCTTGCTGGGACTGTCCATGTCCAGCGCACAGATAGGAGAGATTTATTGCGTGGCTGATTGATATGAACAGAACTGTTCCTAACCAGGGGAATGCTTCTCTCTACCCAGCTGCTAAGGGGTTTCCTGTGTATTCCCAATCTTAGGTGTGAACAGTATTTTTCAAACTGTCTCTTCTTTCTGGACTTTGGAGAAGCACAAGGACCATTGTCTATGCCTCTGGGTTCCTCATCCGAAATGCTAGGAATGTGAAAGAAATCCATTGAAAGTCTAGACCTGGAAAGTTAAGTCGTGAGAAATACTTACTCTTAAAGGTCTCAGCCAACCGTCACTGGTTGTCCTGCTTAATGGGCCATTTTGTTCTTTGCTCTAGGGAAATTCATCAAGGGCATCAGGGTTGGAGAACCCAAACTTAAACCAGCACCTTCTGTTTACCAAATCGGGAGCCAAGTTTAGGAGAATCCAATTGCTCCTCTCTAGGACACAGTTGTGTTTTAAAGGCAGATCCTGAAGTTAACATAAGCTGTGCATCTGTTCCTCTGGGAGGTTAGAGAACACGCCCAGGTTGTGCCAACTTCCAATTTTAAATGTATTCTGGAGTGCAGCAGCAAGGCAGGCTGCCTGCTGTGTTGGCTCAGCCGCTGGCCAGCTGTGCGACCCTAGGCAAGGCGAATTTCCTTTCTCTGGCTCTGTCTCCCTCTATGCTTAGAATAATTAGAGTCCCTATCACTTCACAGGACTGGGGAAAATTATTAATATTCAAAAAGATACAGAGAACAAAATCAAATGCTTTGGGTTTTTTGATTTTGGTTGGTTGGTTGATTTTGTTTGAGACAGTGTTTCCCTGTGTAGCCCTGGCTCCTAGAACTCTCTGTGTAAACCAGACTAGCCTCGAACTCAAGAGATCTGCTTGTTTCTGCTTCCCAGTGCTAGGATTAAAGGTGTGCATCACCATGCCCTGTTATCATTTTTTCTTACAATTTTAGTGTGTGTGTGTGTGTGTGTGTGTGTGTGTGTGTGTGTGTGTACACTTACGGACATCATTGGATCTTGAGGGCTCTGACCTTCATCGAATCAACGCATTCAAAGTCTGAGTAACGCCAGAATGTCAAGCCTTCTAGGAAGCCTACTGCAGGGCTCTTTGAGGACTGTATCTTGACAGTGAACCTACTTCTCTCTCTCTCTCTCTCTACTAGCTACCTGGCCTTGAACAGCTCCACCCCACGGCTATATTCTGCTATGATCTGCTGCACACCCAGAGACACAGCACCTCTGAACCCCAAACAAATGCTTTTAGTTGTTTTATCTCCCGGATTTGTCACATCAGGAGGAAACTGATTTATTTGATTATGAGGACAGAAACAAAATTCTGAGTGTGGTGACCCAGCAGGGCAGATTTAGCATAAGAGCCAGAGATGGTGGAGTGAGAAATCTAAGCCTCCACATGGGAGTGGACACGGTCATTCCATAACAGTGTCACTTGCCATAGGCTCTGGCTCTTCCACAAGCCGTGTGCTGCTCTCAGTCTGGGACAGTCAGGTTAATACTTCTTTGCCAGACTCTAATGAGCTGAGTCCGTACCATGTTGAACCTCAGTCTTTTCTTCAGAAAAGAAAAAGGAGACTACATTGCAGCAAGTCCTGGAAAGCAAGTGTGCAAGTAAGCACACACCAGAGTCTGCATAACCTAGAGAGAATGTGGAAGGGAAGGCAGATGATGTCCTAGAAAGAAGAAGAGAAGGTGGAGTTACACTCAGGGGAGATGGATGGTCCTGGGCAGGTTGACTATGTTTAACCAGACCAGGCTTCTAGAGGACATGGTGAAATCTCTACCTGGGAAGAACTTGAAAAAGAAGGGACCAGGGGTGTCAAAACCATAGGTGCGATCTTGAGCACTGCATAAACCAAGCCATCTGTATCCCTAGCACTGGGGAGGTAGAGGTGGGAGGATCAGAAGTTCAAGCTCATGTGCTACTCTGTGAGCTCAAGATCAGCCAAGGTTACATGAGAAGAAGAGGAGAAGGGAATGAGAGAGGGAAGGAGGGAGGGATGAAGGGAATGAGAGAGGGAGGGAGGAAGGGAGGGAGGCAAGGAAGGAGAATGAGATAGAAAAGGAAGGAAGAAGCATTTGTTGTGAAAGGAACTAAGTAAAGAAAAAGCCCCCAGAGGCCTGTTTTCTCCTGGATTTGAACATTCACGGGGGTGCTTGGAGCTGCTGGGTGCTGAAAGGGCTTTCAGAAACATGGGATAGCACAGCCCACTACAGGGAGGAAGGAGGCCCCAGACCCATGAGAGATTGACAAGGCCTTTCCCCATGTGGATCAGGTTCAGAATGAGTGTTTGTGGCCCATTGATGACTGTGTGCAAAAACTAGTGCTTCTGGTTTCCTCCTCCTCCTCCTCCTCCTCCTCCTCCTCCTCCTCCTCCTCCTCCTCCTCCTCTTCCTCCTTCTCCTCCTCCTCCTCCTCCTTCTCCTCCCCCCCCTCCTCCTCCTCCTCCTCCTCCTCCTCCTCCTCCTCCTCCTCCTCCTCCTCCTCCTCTTCTTCTTCTTCTTCTTCTTCTTCTTCTTCTTCTTCTTCTTCTTCTTCTTCTTCTTCTTCTTCTTCTTCTTCTTCTTCCCCTTCCCCTTCCCCTTCCCCTTCCCCTTCCCCTTCCCCTTCCCCTTCCCCTTCCCCTTCCCCTTCCCCTTCCCCTTCCCCTTCCCCTTCCCCTTCCTCTTCCTCTTCCTCTTCTTCTTATGGCCTGAGACTTCTTGCCTACAGAGACCTCCTACGAAGATTAGCTAAATCATCCCCCTGTCCTGTACATAATAAATACACTAACGTTCCGTTGTTGCTTGCCATAGTTGGTCATTCCATCCGAGTGCACACATCAGACCTAAGCCCAGCTTTTTGTACTTATTTCTGTGCATCATCCTTTCTTCTTTCCCTCACCACCCCAGTCAGAATTCCAGGGCTGAAGCTGTGTGTCTCGTGGCAGCAGCACACAGGGACTTTCAAAGAGCCTGTAGCTGGAAAAGAGGCCCTGAGCCTTGGTGTACAGAATGGGAATCAGCTGAAAGATGATGATGCAGATGATGTGTGGGTTCCAGAAAGCCTTGTCAGGCATAAGACACATGGAGGTTCAGTGATGGGAGCCTTAAGAGAGCAGCTTGGTGATGCTCTGGGTGAGTAGTAAAGAAGCCCTTTGTGGCTACCATCAAGGATGTGTATACATCACTGTATCGGTGTTGACAGTAAAGCCAAGAGACGTCATCACATCCGGGATCCCATACTGGATGCTAGAAACCCAGCCAGCTCTATCTCTCTGACTAAAGAAGGAAGCTACCCTAGATCTCAGAACTTCTGGGGATGGAGTTGGAGCTGCGTATCTGCTCTTGGATTGTAACTCTCCTACTAAGGCTTTAATTGCACAAAGCATCACTTGCCTCCTCAAGGGGGACATCAATTCTGTTTTCAGACATATATTTTGAATTTTGCCTTATTTCCAGGCACTCTCTATTGTTAACCAGACCCTGCACTGGCATAAAGAGAGCAACACTACCTGCCTTTCTCCTTGGTGTCAGGGAAGGGGTGGTTGCTGCTGGGGCTTTGGAACCTCACTGTCTCTGCCTCACTTAATTGTAATTAACTTCCCAAGATCCCCCTCCAGACTCAACAGTCTCTGGTTACTCAAGAACTAAAGGTTAAATCTTACATTAGAAAAGACAAATATAAACTATTTCCAAAGCAGAAGCCTTGAGACTTTACTCTGTGACTGGCTCTGACTGGACTTTCTCATTTAGACTGAGCAAAAAGAAAGCTTTCTAAGGTGGTTTCGTGACATGGTCCTAGAAGGTCAACTAAATAACTTAGGATGATGGGGAGAGGGGCACATTGGTCCCTTCATAATAGAGATGGAAATTTCGACCACTTTGCTGGGTTTCCCCTCTTCATAGAGAGGAACACAGAGGTAACCATGAGTGACCTAGCACAAGTCAATAGCTGAGCAGGGCTTCCTAATTTCCAAGCATCTTCATCCATGGTTTCACACAGCCTGGCTCTGGAAGCCAAGCCAAGCTCCCTTCTGATCATTACTTTATGTCTCCCAGTCACAACTTTCTCCACACCAGAGTTCTTGTGTGGCGAGCAGAGGACATGAAAGACAGTAGCTGCCTTTAGATGGGGGATGATTTGCCCATCTGTTCCCTTGAAGGATCTACGCAGAGGATGGGGTAAGGTGGCCAGGTACTCCCGGGGACTGACCTAGCTTTAGCCCTGAATGTCCCACATGCCAGGAAACATCTCAGTCCAAATTGAATTGTGATAATCGTTCATTCTGAGATCAATAACAGCATCACTCCCTGGTGCTCCAGAACCCAGATGAAGCAAAGGATAAGGCAGATACCACACCCAAGTGGGCAGCTAATGCCTTCCTTCCATAGAGTCAAAGAGAAAGAAGTTACCTGAAGTAGGAGGCAGAGATCTCCCACTACCTCTCTCTGTTCTTAATAACCCTCCTGGAGCAGCAACCTGCAAACAGCCCGCTTTGAAATGGACCGTGCCTTCTGGTGGACCATTCCATCTTTAAACACGCCTTTAAAAGGCCCATAACAGGGTTTTAAAACATAGATATGAAGTGATTAATCCACAAGGCAAGACTGTGCTCTGGGGTCCTGGGCAGACTGTTACAAGGTGCCGGCATTTATACAGTCCTCAGTCATCTGTACCAAGACCTCCTAAGTGGAGGTCTGGGGATTTCTAAGGATACCTTGTTTCCACTTGACTCACCCTAGACAGAAGCATTATTCAGGTAACCCTTGAGCACCTGGCTGCAAAACCCCAGGCTAGAGATAGCAGAGCATACCAGAAGTTCAAGCTTAGGAACTGAGAGTCTGGACTCTAGCTTAATTGTGTCATTAGCTTGCCTGTTAGTTACTTTCGGAAAATCACTTGGATTCTCTGAGCCTTGGTTTCTCCATCTTCAAAAAGGCAACAACAGTTCTCAAGGGAGACTGTGGAGTCAGAGAAGGGACAAATGTGGAAGAGCTTTGAAAGCTACCAGCGGAGGCATGGGGTTCAGTGAAGGGGTGCAAGAAGGTGAGCTTTGCCCAGTACATCTCAGAGTGGGGATTATGCCGGTCACATCAAGGTATAAAGGGTGAAGAAGAGAACTCATGGGAGCTGGAAAAAGACAGAACCAAAACCATAGCACAGGGCCTCCTGAGACCCAAAGACAGCACCAAAGCCACAGTGCAGGGCCGTGGGAGACCGAAAGAGCCATTGCTTCCTCTACTGCTGTCTTCTCTAATAGACATAACCTCAAACTGACCATTTAAAACAGAGGATGAGAACAAGGGCAAGACCTTAAATGCATGCAAGGCATCCATTCCTCTCTCTTTTTCTGCATAGAGTAAGTACATAGACAATATCACGGCGATCAGATGACTCTCATCTGAAAACCAGTCTGATTCCCTTTCTCAAGATGTGGCTTTCCGGTTCTCAAATTGAGCCCAGCAGTGTGGCTGACTTTGGCCAGGACAACACAGTGATGGGAGTCTGAGCCTGCGTCACTTTCTCTTGCTGCTACGGGAAGGAGCGCCAGTCAGCCTGAGGGAGGGACAGGCTCTTTTTAAGTTGAAAATCTTTATGGTAGCCACTGTCAAAACACTACTTAGCAACCTTCCCTGTGGTATATGCCTTTAGTCCCATCGCTCAGTGGGCAGAGGCAGGCAGGCATCTATGAACAGGAGGCCAGCCTGTTCTGCATAGAGAGTTCCTGGCCATCTACAACAGTAAAACAAAACAAACCAAACAGCTTGTAACAAAGAAACACACAAGCTATGCATCATGTGTCAGTAAATGTTTATCTTTGCTTATGAGTCTAAGAGCATTTCTGATGGCCTCCACTGAGTGCTTATCTAAATCTTTTGCTTTTTTTTTTGTTTGTTTGTTTGTTTAAGATAGGTTTTCACTATGTGGCTCAGGCTGGCATCCAATGCATAATCCTCCTGCCTCAGCTTCCTGGATATGAGTGTTATGTGTGTTTACTGAAACACCAGTCCAACTTAGTGTTCGTGTGCCCTAAGAGCTAGGGCCTATGTGCTAGGCAAGAGCTCTATACTTACCCATCCCCCTGCTCTTCATTGTGCTCATTCATACGTCTGTCTGAAGTCATGGTATAGGCACAGATCTGCTACTCTTGGCTGGGCCCTGCGATGGTTTTATGGCCGACCAACTAATACTGAATAGTGGAATCTGGGATCTCCGCAATGTGTTGGCTTACAGATGAAATTAAGGACTCTCTGCTAGTTTCAGATCAGCAAGAATTAATTTTTGGTACAAGTATGTTCCAAATATTTGCTCTCTCATCTCTCCTGCAGGCCAGCTGGAGTCGGTTCCCATAGCTAGCAAGAGAAAACACCAAGAAGCAGGCTCAGCCGCCATCACTGTGTTTTGGGGGCTAATGTAAGGCATACAGCCTTCTCCCCAAAGGAGGACTGGAAAGCCACATTGAGTAAGACATGGAGACACTGAAGGTAAAGGTGGCATTCTGACAGCCCATCTATCTGAGTCCCCGGAGGGAACATCGCCAGCAAATGATGTCGAGAAAAATCTTCCATGAAAATGTATTCAAATGTCACCTGCCCCATCTACTCAAAGCCAGCAGTGTGCCCATGAAGTGCTTTGGAGAGCAGACCCAGGCTCCGGTCTGATTTCGTAAATCATTTTCTTTATTTTCTCGGTCAGGCCGCATCTTCTCTGGAGCTCAGTTTCTTCGTCTGTAAACTGTTAAATTTGCACTCATGGGGCCGCCTGACTCAATATCTTGAATATTTTAACTCAAGCAACCTCCTTCTTTCTGCCATGTCTCCACAGAAACCTCTTCCAGCCTAATCAGCTTTATGATGATATTAGTAACGCTATCACTTAAAACAGCCCATTATGGCCCCCATTGACTGCTCCCGAATTCAAAGGAAATTCAATCACCAATACATATCCAATAAAAAAAATGGAAATCTCCAGGCTAAAGGGACATCAGCCCCGGAAAAGGCACAGGCCTTCTGAATAAATAAATCTGCTTTGCCCAATATTTTTCCCTCTTGATTTGAACAGAGACAGTAAGCCTTTTTCGGTCATTGAATTAATTTGCTAGAAGTGGCTGTAATTTCTATATAAATCCTGAGATTGTTTCTAATTTGCATGTTATATATGAATGTTTATGCATGCAGTGCCATCCTAATGTTCTCTGGGGATGCGCTTGCAAACTGTATGAATCATGTAAACAAAATTAAGACTGGAATAAAAAGAATGTATGATATTTTCCTCACTAGTACTAATTTTTTTTTAAAGTTTGGTTTTCTCCTTAATGGTCTTCCTGCTGACTTTAATTATATTTATGACACAATTATCCTGTCCTGGGCACAGCCTTGTATGCCCAGTGCTCATTTGGCGTCTGGTTTGGGGGTACGGCTGGCAGACAGCCGGGCAGTGTGATGGCTTCCCTGTTTGCTCCCTCCGGAGCCAGTGAGGAGGGAAAGCAATAGATGCTCTGGCGTCTTGTATTTCCCTCCACTTCACCTTCTTTCTTATGAGGACGAATTCAGATCGTGGGTAAAACTGAACCTGGGCCCAGGGCTTCTTCCTCCTGCAGCCTCCCTGGAGTGTTATCTGAAGACCCTTGCTGCTGTTAATTAATGATTTGCCAGCTGTCTACGCTAATTTTATAGCATTTATGTATGCACATGCATTGTTCCATAACAAAGGTTCAGTGCTTCTGTCTCGCCAGGGACATCACTCTCTAAGGTTTTGCTTCCAAAACACTTCAGGTTATCAACCAGGAAGGGGCTCCCGCTCTCAGTCCAGCAACCTCTCTCTCTGGAGTCCGGACAGTGAAGTCACCATTCTTTGTAAAAGACCAGGCTGTTCAAGAGTCTGAAGGAAGAGTGGCTGAGCCATTGTGGCCCATCCCTGAGTTATCTCGGTGCTCTCTGAATTGCTGACCACGCCCATCCCTGTGTTATCTCAGGACTCTCTTAACTGCTGACCACGCCCACTTTAGAGGTCTGCGGTTATGTGGGCATCTGGGATGTTTGTGATGCCATCCCCAAGTTCCTCTTTCTAGCATTTGGGATTTGAGTGGGTGCGGGCTCTGCCATCAGCAGCCAGATTCCCATCAGTTCTCTCTCAGGCATTTGCTTCTCAGGGTGAATCCATTTCCGATCAAGTCATCCTTGCCCGGGGTCGGGGTGGGGGTGGGGTGGGGTGGGGTGTTGATCATTCTTCCCTGAAAAATCAAGGGAAAATGTGGCCTGCTGATTAGATGGTGGGACACACTAATGACTTAGGCTTTCAATAATTATTGAACATACTCTAAAATCTTTCCACACTGGATGGAAAGGAAGGCCCTGCAGGAGCATGACAGTCCTTTCCAGGAAGAGGCTTTGGATGTTTGTGAAGCACATGCTATGGACCAGGCTTTGTCTCTGTCTTGTGTCATCGATGCAATAATCCTGTGTGTGCTACCATTCTACAAAGAGCGAGTCTGAGACAGAGGATATAAACCTGCACCTAGAAACACACCCAAACTAAGCTAGGAAAGAAACCCAAGTGAGGGGAACACATGGCCACCAAGTTCCAAAGCACAGAGTCAGCAGACAGCAGGGCAAGCAGTAGCTGGAGCTAAGTATCTGACAGACAGGAGGAAACTTTCTAGAAAGACTCTGAAAACCAGGCTGTATGGCACAAGCCAGTAATCCCAGCTGCTTGGGAGACTGAGGCAGGGGGGATGGAAATATAGAACAGGTCCAAGGCTAGCCCACAGAACAGTAAGACCTGCTTCAAATTTTCCCAAAGTAAAAAGGCAGCTGTGGATAAGGCTCAGTGGTAGAGTGTTTCCCTAACTTGCACAAGGCCCTCGTTCAAGTTGTGCTGAGTCCTGAAAGAACAAAAGGACTCTGGTGGAGGAAGACAGGGATGAACAAGAAGATGGCAGCCTTAGGCAAAGTCCAGGGTCCGGCGGGAAGAATCTAGGAGAGTCCAAAGCCCACATTGTAGACAGCATGCACATTTGATATTGGAAGATGGCTCAATCTGGACAGAGGCCTGGCCCACTGAAAGAGTTTGAAACGGAGGCCTGGGGTAAAGGCAGGTTCCCCCTGACTCTCACCAGAGGACCTCTCAAGTTTTACCTGATGCTATTAAAATCAGTATTCAGGGGCTGAGGAGATGGCTCAGAGAATAAGAACACTGCCTGCTCTTGCAGAGGACCCAGGGATCATGTCCCAGCACCCACATGGCAGCTCACAACCACCTGTAACTCTAGTTCCAGGGGATCCGATGCCCTCCTCTGGCCTTCAGATATATTTCTGGTCGCATCCAACACCCCACATATAATCCTATTTATTTGTCCATGCATAAGGATATAAGAGCAGTAGAGAGAGCTCAGCAGTGGTGGCACCAGTGGACCTGGGCTTGCATCATCCAGTGCCTTGTGAAGGTTTCCTCACGTCACCACATTGCGACTGCTTCCGATATATCTCTGCTCACACCCGGCACCCCACATACGATCCTACTTATTTGTCCATTTTTCTAAACAGGAAGGTTTGGGTAAGAGAAAGGACAGGCAGTGCCTTTGGGAACAGTAAGAAGAACTTTGCTGTAGACAGTTCTCCTTTTCCTTATTGAATCAGTGCGAGAAGAGTCCAGCCTTCAAGGTCAAAAGAAGGTCACGTATCCTAACTCCCTTGCACCCACAGCTTAATCATCTAAAATTAAAAATCAATTCTTGTCTGAGACTCGTGAAGAGCCCATAATTGCTTTAGAGTGAAGCGCCGAGTACCCGCACCCTTCCTCAACTTCCATTTCTTAGAGACACGAGCATCATTTTTCAAGTCCAGGGCATTGTCAGGATGAGATTGCACAGTAACCTGGTAGGACAATCCGTTAAAGATGAAATCACTTTTGTCATTATGTTCTTCAGGCAGAAATGAGGCCTCCCTTCATTGCTGCCTCTGAAGATGGTAAGGGGAAAAAAAAAGTAATATGAGCCGGTTATTAGCAATATTTTTCCTTTAAAGAAAAAAAAAATCACCACAGCACTGGCTAGTATCTTTGCTGCTGGCAAGCTAGCGTCGGCATCTTGCTTTGGTTTCTATAGAGAACTGGTTATCATTTCTTAGATAGTAGATTTTCTTTTTATCCTCAATATCCTGTTCCCTCACAGCTACAAACTGTGTCTGTGTCTGTCTGTCTGCCTGTCTTTCTGCCTGCTTGCCTGCCTGCCTGGCCAGATATTTGTGACAAGGACAAGCTTTAGCTTTCTAACCAGACACAGTTGTTAAAAACCGATTCCCGGAGTTTTCATGAAATGTAAAGCACCAATCAGGAGCCGTTTAATTGTGAGCAGTTCTGAGATGGAAATGGAGGCATCTATTAAGATAGTATTGTGGGCAATAGGATCTTTGGATACTTTATAAATTTACTTCACAGGCGTGGAACCACCCCCACCCCGCCTCTGCTGTATTTGTGTAGTCGTGGGTGTTATCACACACCCGAAGGCTGGCAGCAGGAGCTACGAGAATGCCTCCCGGCTCGGCTCCGCCTCAGGTACACACCTACTGGGACATACTGCTTCTGATACCTTAATCCTGATTCACCAATCCATCATCGTCGTACCAGAGTGGGTCACTCATTCCCATCACTGTGCCTTCATAAGGAGTGACACTCATTCCAAGTTTCCTAGCCCCCATTCCAATCACCATTTAGAACGTCTACAACTTGACTTCTTTTAGACCAAGCCAACTTTTCTTTTAAGCCCTGAGTGTGTTTTGTGAGGCTGGCTAATTAGCCTTCCTATACCACAAGTACTGGCTTTTTATTACCCTTGGAAAACAAAACCAGGTTTGAGGAAGTGTTGGCTGTAAGCTGTCTCCAAAACTTCAGGAAGGGAACCCCCAACCTTCTAAGCCCCCCTCCTCCCCAGGAAGATTTGTAGTCTGGTTAGAAGGACCATTTAGATGATGAAAGGAACCAGTGGACAGCGCCTGATTTATAACCAGTGTGATTTTTTTTAATATCCACCAAATTAATATTTTTATGTGTGTTCCCCCCATCAAGTTGCTTGGGTTTGAATTTCAAGTAGGGTAACCTGCCAAGACGGTGTAGTAAAATACGAACTGGATCATAAATCCCAGCAGGGGTGGGAGAACATAAGACAGATTGCTAACACCTTATAGAAAAAAATAAAAACACATTTAAACAAAAAAGCAGAAATTTGCTTTAAAGTATACTGAGCCCAGCAGGGAGTAGAAGAGACAGAAGTGGCCTGGATATGGGGCTGTTTTGACTTTCCCAACGTTGGTTTCCTGAGGAACTCAACTTGCAGAAAACCATTGTGGCAGGTAACCCAGGGCCCATGGGTCTTTCTGTCACCCACAGTCAGTGATGACTTTCTAAGATGTGTGTTTAGAGATAAGGCAGAAGTATCCTCAAAGGAACACCGTAACAGCCGAGTGTCTCGGTCTCCCCTCCACTGGAGTGACCACTCACAGCTCATCAAAGACTCCTTTCATTAGTGCCAGGCCAGGGGAAATAAAGGCAGTTGGCAAGAAGGGTGAGCTGTAAGAAGAAAGCCATGTGTTTCCTTCCTAAGACTAAAATCATTTCCCCGAGAGGAATAAAGAGTATTTACAAACCTGGATGGATAGGGCTTGGCAGGAACATGTTGATTGCTTGCCTACCGTCTCCAGGAACCAGCGGGAACAACAGAAGCCCTTATTGGCTTGGTTTTATAACAAGTTTACTATACCAGTGCATACCCAGTTAAGCAAATGTCCTTACCACCTAGCTTATTACTACTGCGTTCTGGATAAACCACAGGTCAGATCATGTGACAAAAACATAGCCGCTGCATGGGAGGGGTCTGATAGAACTCATGCAATAGCCTATAAAACAGTCTCGAGTCCCGTCTGTCAACACCATTATAAAGACAATCCACCAATCCTTCTGCGGTCAGCTGTCAGTCCTTGAGCCATGTTGTCTTTTCCCCTTATGACTGGTCAGTGCCTGGCTCTCAGGACTTACAAGTCCTCTCGGGAGCCAGCTCTAATGAGTGGCACCCTGGTGTCACAGCTCAGCAGGCACCGTGTTTCGCGGAGACACATTTTCAAACCAAATCACCAGGGCCCATAACACTTTGCAAACACAACCTTAGGCTTCCATTTTCCTCACTGCAGGGCTCAGAGGCAAAGTCATGGCCAAGGCTTTCAGAATCTGTGAGTGGCACACAGGAAGGGGACAGCTTCTGACCAAACGGCTAAATTTAAATCACGTGGACTGCACAATCTGCTGTTGTTTTGACCCAAGGACGTATAAAGATTTTGCCAGCTATGGACAATTAGTTATAGCTATATAAGTGGAGTACCAAGTAAAAGAGGACATGGGTACAGTACATACATAGATGCAGTAACACACAGATTCAGTACTATGTAGCTACAGTATGCACATAGATACAGCACTTACATATTTTAAGAGAAAAGTTGACCTGTATGTTTAATATACTAAAACTTTTGCAGACTCTGCCTTTTCAAAGAGGTCCTCACAAAAAGAACAGAATTCTCCCAAAGTAAGTGAAAACCATTTTTTTTCCTAGAAAGGGAAGTGGCTGCATTGGATTGAAAGTTCTCTGCATATAATACTGAGGAGACTTTTAACTTCTTGGATCGCTAGCTGCACTGCAGTTATGCAAATAGATTTAGGAAATATACACTGAAGGATTATGGGATAAAGTAGTAGGACATCTACAACTCATTCCCAAACCACTCAGCAAAGAAATCACACACACACACACACACACAGAGAGAGAGAGAGAGAGAGAGAGAGAGAGAGAGAGAGAGAGAGAGAGAGAGAACAAATATCTCGGTATTTACCATCTGAGGAACCCTGTAAAAGGCTCCCTACCATTCTTGCTGAATACCTTATATAGATCTGAAATTATTTTTTAAGTTTTTTTTTAAAGTCACCCTATTTAGGCATTCAGTGTTATCCCTGATTTTCTTGCTAACTGTTTTGACTATGTATTGTTCAGGATTCAGCACAGGACCTTGCAAATACTTGGCAAATGTTTTACCACTGAGCCCGCCTCTTTTTTTTTACTATATGTTTTGGGGACAGTGTCTCATTAAGTTGCCTAGGCAGGCCTTCAACTTGTGATCCTCCTGCCTCCGCTTCTGAAGTAGCTGGGGTTACATTGTTGCTTATTCAAAATGAAATTCTAACAGATTGTAATTGTAAATAGCTTGTATTTTGCTTGCCAACATTGGTCTACAAAGAACTTGAAGTAGGTTCCATTTAGGGTATCACTAAACCACATCTTTAGATGTCTGTGTTTCAACTGGAGTAACCCAAGAAGCCAGAAATCTGGTAAGGTATGGGGATGAGGGGGTGTCCAAGGGACAGAATAGAGAATACTGGTGTATGAATGGGGAAGAGAGTCAGAGGGAAGATTGAATGGGGAAGGAGGAGGGAAAGGCACATGAATAAGAATGAAGAGTTCGCTAACACTGAAGACCTTTGAAAATGCCAACCAGAAGCCTAGTACCATAGAAGCTTCCTAAAGTATCTACAAAAACATATATGAAAGGGGTTCACATTGATTTGCCCTATAATAGGGGACAATGCCTCCCCCAAACTCCAAGGACTTTCAGATAAAAGGCTCAGTGCCAGTTATAGGTTGCCCTTGTTAGGTTCACTGGTTGGTGGGTGTCATAGAGCCCCCAAACATTACAAGCTATTACCATGGCTCTTGGTTGCCATCCAGAACTTGATGGTAAGACCCAGTTTCTGAAGACGCCACACATTTGGGTCATAGCACATGGAAAAAAATCATTCTGGTATCATCTGGAAGCTTCACCCCTTCTAGCTACCTTCCATAGAGATGGAAGGGTCACTGTAGACTACCCGAAGAGAAAACAATCCATTTCTTTTTCTTGCTGTAAACCTTGGAAACTACAATAAAGGCTGGCCTGGAAAGACATGCCCACGGGTACAATCCTGACACAAATACTATGGTTTTAAACAACCACTTTCTGACTGGAAGATAGAACCCATGGCTGGTACCATGGACTGGGTTAAAAACCCATGGCTGGTTAAGTCATCGGGAGTTATTAGGAGAACTTAATACTATTATTCTGCAAATAGCAACCAACTGTCCTTATCTTTTTAAGTGCAAGGCTCAGGGATGGTTGAAAAAGAAGGGATAGGAAGACTGTAAGCACCAGAGGCAGTGAATATCCACGGCAAAATAATATTTGATGGACAAAGCAGTGCTTTTACACATGTGAACTCCCAGTGGCTGTGACGGCGTACAGAAGACAAGATCAGGAGCAAGCCAGCCATGAAGCCATGCCCCCAGCTGAGTACCTACTGACACTGCAGTGATGGGAGGGAATGTCCTTTTCATGGATGTGGTTGTCAAGGGGCTTCCCACGCTCCCGTGGGTGGTCCTATATCCTGCACCTACAGTGAGCACAAAGGAGACTCATTAGGCTTAAAAGCAAACATAAAATTGCGAGAGGAGAGTGGAGAGGGAAGAATTGCGGTGAGAAACAGAAAGCAGAGGCAGAAGGAGCTGGCTCTGAGTACTTATGGAAACCTTGAAAAAGGCTTCCATGGGCCGTTGGGAGGACCATCTTCACCCCTTCAGACAAGCCCTTCCCTTCGGTAATGGAAACACCCCAAGCACACACCTTCCTGTGAGTCACATCTCATTTGGGCGGAAAGCCTGCTGACATTCATTATTCTAACTAAACCTGCCTTTCAAGAGCTTTCCACTCACTTTGAACCAAACATGTGGGCCCCAGCCCTGCCCAGACACACATCAGACTTTCTTTTTTTCTCTTTTGACCAGAAACGTCTTCCCACTGCTGGAAACTGATGCACCTTCTGCAAAGCATGTGTTCCCTGAGCCCTTCAAAGGAAGTGGGGCCAGCTTTAGCACATTCGCTCACATGTGTAGACACACATGCGTACACATATGTAGACACACACACACACTCAGTCCACAGAGTTAAACACACCACTGAACAGCCAAAGCTCACCACTCAGAAAACATTGCCTTCTTTCTGGAACTTCTGGGGCTGTGGACAATGTCCTGTCATGGACCATGTGTGTAGCTTGAACTGACAATTAATTGAGGCCCTAATTCTGAGGCCGGACATCACCCGCAGAAGCAGAGAAGGACATCTCAACAGACGACACGTGTGTAAATCACATTTATTTTCATAGCACATTTAAATAACATTTCAGCCTTGGGGATTCTCCATCAAGTAATGAAGCATCGCCCAATGAGAGTGTGCGACGTCGCTCCGATCTGCACAGCCCCACGCCGCTCGGGAATAAAGCCTGTCTGTGATTTATATGGATGTCCGCAGTGGCACCAGGGGCTTCCTTTCCTTGGCACAAGACATTGCTGTGCATTGAATTAGAAGTGAGATTTATCTGCAAAATAAACAAAGAGAAGCCCCCATTTTCTCCCTTAATCACACCCAACAAGACATCAAGTATTCACACGCATGCACTGGCTCATACATACTTCCCTCCACATGAACACATGCACACACAGCACAGACAGGTTTGTTACAGGCTAGGAGAGAGGACGGCACCCATGAAATATGAAGGTGAAGAAAGATCTGCTTCAGGCAGTCCCCCACCTCAGCTGGCAATCCCCTGCGGTGCTGGGGCTTTGTAAGTGTGGACATCAACATGGGGTCAGTCTTGGGTACCTGAGATCTGCCATACACAGGAAGGAAACAAATCAAATTGCTTCCACACACGGCAAGATGGAGGTGTGACTCCGACTCACCTGCCGCTTTATATCTTATGTGGTGGGGAAAATCCGAGCTCACTCTCGTGGTGATATGGCCGTTCACTCCTTAATCGGGGGACTGGAAAGCGTTCTGTTTGAAAGCCTTAGAAATTCTCAAACCCCATGTCTTTTTGCATCTTCTTTCTCCCCTCTTTGCTGATCTCATCCCTATTATTCTTTTCTCCCTCCCTCCCTCCCTCCCTCCCTCCCTCCCTCCCTCCCTCCCTCCCTCTCTCAATCCCTATTTTCCTTCTTTGTAAAGAATTTATTTTTATTTTATGTGCATTGGTATATTGCCTGCATGTGAAGTCAGGTCCCCTGGACCTGGAATTACAGACAGGTATGAGCTTCCATGTAGATTCTGGGAATTGAACTTGGGTGCTCTGGAAGAGCTGTGCGTGTGTGTGCATGTGTGCGTGTGTGCATGTGTGTATGTGTGTGTGTGCTCTATCTGCATGTACACCTGCATGCCAGAAGAGGGCATTGGATCCCATTATAGATGGCGATACCACCACCACCACGTGGTTGCTGGAGCTCCGGAAGAGCAACCAGCGCTCTTATCCACTGAGCTGTCTCACCAGCCCACCTCCATTTGTCTTAACTTGAGGCCACCATCCTCCTGTGTACGTGTAGGCTGCTGCTGTTGGCGTCAGCTACACACAAACCACACCTGAGTGGGACATCCCCAGCTAACATATGTCAGACCCTGCAAATCTCTGGGTACCCAGCGGTTCAATCTATAACTGCCAAAGTGTTCAGTGCACCCCATCATCACTGAACCTCACACAGCTGGGGGCTTTATAACTAGCAAAATTCACCCCAATACTGTATGTGATCACACTTGGACTTCACACAAACCTGTGTGACCGGAGAAAACAGGATGGAGAAATCTTAAATATGTGAACAACAGTCCTTCTAATTGGACAATGGTTCCTGCATTGAGGCCCTTGCTGCCTGCCACAAGATTACTGGGGAAACCAAAATCAGAGCTGACAGCCATCCCGTGGCCAATCACAACTGGATAAGGGATAGCTGGTGGCAAGGATATTCACTAATCATGACTGCTTGAGTCAGCCTGGAATCCAGGTCAGGAGTCCCCGCCACTACCTGGATATTTCTAAATGAGGCTTTGTCCCACATATTAACAGATTCCGTTCTGATGTCAAAGAATGTGCTTTTTATTTTTATTTTTATTTTAGAAAAGGTGAAGGACTCAAATCCTCCTGCCTCCATGTCCACAGAGCTAGGATTACAGGTGTGTGTCACCATGAGTGTTTTATATGGTGCCGGGGATCAAGCCCATGGCCTCACACATGTTAAGCAAGCCCTTTGTCAACTGCACTTTGTCCCAGTCCTCGGGGTGGACTTTCTGTAGGCCTAACTATGACTTTCATGGAGGGGAGACTCTGGGCTTACCTATCAAAGATTTCCCATGGCTTAAGGGAGAGTTGGGACCTCTTCACATTTAGGTTCAGATCACAAATTCGGCTTGAAGAATTACCAGCCCAGATTTCCCTTTGAAGTCCCGTGGTCACATCAACAGATGCCCCTAACAATCTCCTCTGCCTGGATATAAACATTCCTGTTTCTCGTCCTTTGAATTTCTCGAGTTTGTTCTGAAGTTGTACAACAGCCAGCTGTGTCACAAGGAAAAACTTTAAATTTACAAAGACGATTGCCCCAAATTAATAGTTTAAGAGGTTGGAGGGGCAGGTAAAGAAACTAAGAAAGCAACATTGCTTAGCAGGACCTCTGGAGAGGGTCAGCCTGTCCCTAAAAAAAGGATTGCCACCTATGGGGGTTGGCTGTAGCCCTGCTGATATATGCTCTTGTCCCAGCTTAATTATTAATAGGCAGCCTTTTGCCCTCACAACTGCCCCAGTTTGGATGTTGAATTATATAGCCACCCTACCTAGGAACTATTAAAAAAAACAGTTGAAATAGGTTTTGCTCTTTTAAGGAATTTGCAAACAACCCAAAAATGGGGAGAAGATGAAGAAGAAGGAGGAGGAAGAGGAAGAGAAGGAAGAGGAGGAGAGGGGAGAAGGAAGAGAAGGGGAAGGAGGGGAGAGAGGGTGGAGGAGGAGAAGAGGAGGAGGAGGGAGAGGAGGAGGGGAGGGGGAGGGAGAGGAGGAGGAAGAGGTAGAGGAGCTATGCACTCAGTTCAGTTGCTCAGCCACAGAAGGCTCATCGAGATTGTATCAGTTTTGTTCATGAAGTTCAAATTATGAGCCACTAATGCGGACTAGAACTAATTTTATTATAACCACCAGTCTACAATAAAACAAATGCAGAATGTGATGTGTTGAGTTGTGATGCTCAGATGCAGATTAACCCCAGTGCTCTGGTGCCTAGAGAGGAAAGCCCACACCTGCCATTTCAATTCCCGAGGGATGGGTTGGGGTGTGTGACTTCTGAAAAGACTTCTACCCCAGATTCCCAACAGTGTGAGTGAGGGTCAGGCCCACAGTGACAGGCAGGGACACATCATCCTTCCTGTCACACGTGTCACACAGAGAGGAGATTGTGACCAGATGCCCCCTTGTCAGGGACTTCTGGCTTCTATGGAAGAATGGCAATGGGGTTGGGTCTTCCTTAGCCTTACCTCAGCACTCCCAGCACATCTGATGCCCTCTTGAAGGTACAGGGTTTGCTTTTGTTTTTTAAATAATTTGTTTATTTCCATCTTATGTGCACTGGTGTTTTGCATGCCTGTCTGTGTGGAGGTGTCAGATCTCGAAGTTACAGACAGTTGCGAGCTGCCATGTTGGGTGTTGGAATTTGAACTCGGGTGCTCTAGAAGAACAGTCAGGGTTGACAACCTCTGGACCGTTCCTCCAGCTGGAAGGTGTAGAGTTTTAACCTCCTTGCTTTTAACTAAGTGGTACAGGCAGGGCCTAATTCCCAGTGCACACTCAGAGAACTCAGAACTGTACCCTGCCAGCTCCAAGTGTCCAAGTGTCAGCCTTCTCTGACACGTCGCCATCACAGAAACACACAGGGAGTGGAAAGCAGTTTCTCCCACCCTGCCGACCCCCATCCCTCAGACTCTAGTACCCCTTTCTACAGGGAGCTCCCAGGGCCAGCAATGATGTTCTTCTTTGTAAATCCTTGGCCGAGCACACTGTGTCTGTCACACCAGCATCCCTGAAAAACAAAATAGATACTGTGTACTTATTAAACTCTTACTGCATATACAAGTATACACACACACATTGCAATCTGATATTTAAAATTGTGATAAAACACGTCATAAATTTATGTTAAATTTAATATTTTTATGTGCAGGTGACTAATGTGAAACATATTCACTTTGTTATGCAAATTGTTCGCTAACTCATTTTCATCTGGCACAACCTGCAGCAAGATCCACTTACATGCTGGGGAATCATTATCTCATTTAAATCTCATACTGTTGGTGGTAGAGATAATTATTATTCTCATCTTGAGACGAGATAACAAATATTTATTTCAAGGTCGAAAAACGAATGGTCTGCAGCCATATTTGCAATTCATACATCTTTGCAATTTTCCAATGTGTAAAAGTCGTGCAAGCTTGAAGGTTTATAAAAACCGCCGATCACCTTCTGTCTGGCTTTCATTTTTAAAAGATTCTCATGGAAGCTGAGTAAGGTGTTTGTCAGGCAAGCATGAGGACCCCAGTTCCCATCCCAGCACCCATTAAAAAAGCCGCCCGTGGAGGCAAGTGCTGACAACCCCGGTGCTAGGGGCGGAGTTGGAGACAGGAGGGCCATGGGACTCACTAACCCTGGGGTTTTAGCAAAGAAACGCACATCAGTCTCATGGAAGTAAGACTTGCTATTTTGTAGCTGAACAATGTCAAGACAGGAGGAAGTTAGATGGGGAGGGGCAGGGCTTACCCTCCAAGCTGTTAAAGACCCTCAGTCTGGGTGCTTCTCATCTCTCTCTTTGCTGGTTCACTTGTGTGCCAGCAACACTTCGCATAAAGTTGGGTCAGCCTGCGGGTGCCTCTGCTCTGTGTTCACTGCGCCTGCCAGGACCCGCGTTCTAGTCCGGACCCCAGCACGAAGCCCTCCTTTCTTTCTCTTCGGCCTCTTAACAGCTGACATTTTTGCAGAGCTCTCCTCTCTATGGATACGAAGCACAGGGATAACCTGCACGGACTCAGAACTTCAGCACCAGGAACGAAATCACTACAATGCTCTATCTGTGGTGTAAAGGAAAACAAAATGAAAATTTTGACTACTGTGATGCCCCGTAGCGTTTGCTGCCCTGCCTGGACCCAGCATGCAGTGTTAGCCCGAACTCTGCACACGGTGAAGTACAACCTTCTCTTGATTTTTCACAAAGATTTCAGAGTAACAAAAGGAGAAAATAAAAATCGTTAGACTTTGCTGTTTAATTATAAAATGGGTGCAGGCACTTTACTGCTCGGTGACTGTCTGCTGGGACACTTGACCACACTGCACACGAGGCACAACGATCTCCTTGTGTCATCTCCGGCATAGGGAGGCTTCCACGACACTAGCCTCTATGCACTGAGTTTTTTTATTGCCTAATCTAGTCCTCTGATCACCTAACACAGCCCAATTTTAAAACATATGCCATAGAGAGGAAACCCACACCCCTTTAAAAGCCTCAGCTTCTTCAGAACATGGGCTTCTCTGGGCAGCTGGTGCACTGAGAAGGTCCACTGCCTGCTGTGTGCATCCTTAGGCTTTGATGTCTGAAGACATTGTAAAAGAACGAACTTGTACCAGGACACCCCCTGTAATACTCAGCACTCTGTCACTATAACAAAATACTCAAGGCTTGTAAAGAGAAAGGTGTAAAGAGAAGAAATATATAGTGGCTCATAGTTTTGAAGGTTGCAGTCTATGATTGGGCGGTCCTATTGTTTGGGGCCTCTGTTTAGTGACTTATGACAGGAACATGTGACAGCAAAGCTGTTCACTTCAGGAGGTGGTGTGTGTGTGTGTGGTGTGTGTGTGTGGTGTGTGTGTGTGTGGTGTGTGTATGTGTGTGTGTGTGGTGTGTGTGTGTGTGTGGTGTGTGTGTGTGTGGTGTGTGTGTGTGTGTGTGTGGTGTGTGTGTGTGTGGTGTGTGTGTGTGTGGTGTGTGTGTGGTGTGTGTGGTGTGTGTGTGGTGTGTGTGTGGTGTGTGTGTGGTGTGTGTGTGTGTGTGGTGTGTGTGTGGTGTGTGTGTGTGGTGTGTGTGTGTGTGGTGTGTGTGTGGTGTGTGTGGTGTGTGTGTGGTGTGTGTGTGTGGTGTGTGTATGTGTGTGTGGTGTGTGTATGGTGTGTGTGTGGTGTGTGTGTGGTGTGTGTGTGGTGTGTGGTGTGTGTGTGGTGTGTGTGTGGTGTGTGTGTGTGTGTGTGTGTGTGTGTGGTGTCGGGGTGTAGATGATTGATCATTAGTCTCTCATTTTCAAATTTTGTATAAAAGTAGATCTTTTCATACTGCATGTCAGGAGAGTTTTACTCTTCATTTTATGAAAACACAGGTACGTCATACCCACTCCTAGCATACTGAACAATTACAGCTACCTACAGCTTCTGCTGTGTGGATTTAATGAGGCAAAAGTTCCTGGGGATTCGTTTTTCATTTTAAAAAGAATTATCTATTTTAATGTTATGTGTATTTTGCCTGCATGTGTCAAGTGCATGCAATGCCCATCGAGGCCAGAAGAGGGCATCAGATCACACGGAGACCAGACGAGGGCAAAGGATGCTCTGGAACTGGAATTACAGAGAGTTGTGAGCTGCCTTGTATGTATGGGTGCTGTAGGAGGGCAGCCAGAGCTTTGAACCCCAGAACCATTCTTCCAGCTCTGCTTTTGGTTTGGGGACCGGGAAACTGTCCTGTAACTTAGACTGACTGACCTCAAATTTACCGTGTAGCAAAGGCTGGCTTTGAATTTCTGATCCTTCTGCCTCTGGATCCCGAGTGCTGGGGTTTCAGGGGTGTGCCACCATGCCCAGTTTACTTACTAGAGCCCGTATTCGGTGATCTGGGCACTCTAGGTGAGCATTCTATTGAGTCACATCCTTACTTCTGAAAGGTTCTTCTTAAATCTTAGATGCAATGATAGCACCCCCAGGGGCCAGAGGCAAGCACTGTGTAGGGTCTGTCTTGTCTCAGAGAAGTCGCTGCCTCACTGTTTTCCAGCTGAGCAAACAGACATGGAGTCAGAGAAACTGGAGCTCCAACCCAGGGCTTTCCAACCTTGCAGCCTGTCTTTGTCCACCTGCTTGGCTAATACCATTATGCAAATAGACTTCCCTAAACAGAGATCAGGTGCCCTGGGAAAGACTCCTCCAGCTTTTAGCTTTCATCGCTGAACCTAGCTGTGGCAAACACACACTAGATTGTCCTCCTGACCTTACTTTACAATAACCATTTCCCTGCACCCACCTGTGATAACGAGGTGGCCCTGACTTACAGGACACTTTTAGCCTACATGCTAACGCTATAGTCACACGGAGCCAGACAGGGCGCTTTATAATGAAAGCCCTTGCAAGGACTCCCCGCTTATGGAAAGTCAGGGCACCTGAAGCCTCAGCCCCTCTGCCAAGCACGTCCTCCACGCCTTCTCCAGTCCCATGAAGAAGAGATTATCATGTCTGCCTTACAGGAGACGTCACAAAGCACGCCTGAGGTTAGCATCGCCCAACCAGAGCTTTGTCTGAGGACAGGACAGAGTACGATGCTCTGACGCTCTGTGCTTCCACCCTGTGCCTCTTCCTTGATATCCAAGCTCTTTATCTCCCTGTTCCTGGAAAGCCAGGAGAGGAAATTTGAGACTCATCTCACTGATAATCTGGTGTCAGCTCCAGCTGGTACCCGGGGGCGGGAGGGGGAGAGCGGGGGAGGGTACAGGCTGCTGCTCTTGCCTCTCCTCTGCCTAACTCCTTCGAACCCTCCTGGGCTCCTTGTAGGACCCCGGAGAAGCTCACCCGGCCCCGTCCACACTCCCTGCTGTGCTGGCTCTCTGCTCTTTCCCACTCTACCCATGCCATGTCTCGCTCCCCCTTGCCTCCTCTGCCGCTGTAGCCCTCCAAAGTCATGGCCTCTGGGGACGTCTCCCCTCCTCCCTCTTAGCCTGGGTGCTTCCTCTTAGGTTACATTTGCTTCATATGGTGAGCACTGCCAATGTGCTTCCGCCCGAGGTCTGGAGTTCCTGAAGGCCATGGATAACATTTAGCCCTTTAAAAAACCCTGCCAATTGCACTAAATTGACCTCCCCCCTCTTAAATAATTTTAAGTGCAATTTTAGTGTCAGTGTTTAGGCATCAGAGTCCTGCCGTTTGGATTATTGTGGATTTATCTGATCTATTTATTCTCACAAACTAGACTGGTTCTGTATATCTTTTATATAAATGAATGGTTCTCAACAACAACAAAAAAAGAAAATGGCTTAATTATTACATGTGATAATATATCTCAAAAATTAAAATTAAAACTGTCCTATGTTAGACCGATTTATAAAGAATATCTTTATGTATGGACAAAAGAAACTGCTTAATATCTGCTTTCTGAAAAATAGTTTTAAAAGGAAAGCCATTAATATTTTTGAGGTGAAAAGGCTTCTTTCCAATATAATACTGCTTTCAGTTTAAATCCTATGCTAACATTGACATACAACTGCTTTCATAGTGTGGTAGTGCGCCAGTTGGAAGTGGGGGAAAGGGAGGGAGGGAGGGAGGGAGGGAGGGAGGGAGAGAGAGAGAGAGAGACAGAGAGAGAGAGAGAGAGAGAGAGAGAGAGAGAGAGAGAGAGAGAGAGAGAGAGAGAGAGAGAGAGAGAGAGAGAGAGAGAGAGAGAGAGAGAGGTTGATGCAGCGTGTAAGGACGCCTCTCTAAATGAATCTAGCTCAGGCTCATAAATAAGTCAAGATTATGCTAATGACTAGGGCGGAACACAAGTCAGGCTTTGACAATTCCATAAAATAGACACCAGGGGGCACTACAGGACCACGTTTTGCAATTTCAGGAGCCATTTTTTTTTTCCACCTCAAATTGAACAACCATTTCTTGAAGAAAACAAATAAAAACAAACCAAGACAAAATAAAAATTGTTAACCTTCTGAGCACCGGAAGTTATTTTGATTTTGTTTATTGTTTTAGATATCCCATCATTACAAAGATTAGCTAGGGAGGCTTACAAGGTTATTTGAAAAGACAATGTGCTAAGAAAGACAGTTTGTTTTCCTCTTCACGTTGCTTTGTGTAGGATCTCTCTCTACTCTCTCTCTCTCTCTCTCTCTCTCTCTCTCTCTCTCTCTCTCTCTCTCTCTCTCTCTCCTCTCCCCCACCCCCGTGTGTGTGTTGTTTACTAGAGAAGAAACCATTTAGGAAATATCACATTTATTCTGCTGTGCTTCCCCCACATAGCCTCCATGTTTCCAGCATTATCTTAATTGTTATTACCCAGGTATCAGCTTTCATTCATCTCCTAATTCAATCAGTAAATAGTTGTGGAAACCCTTCATGGCCGCCAGATTCTGGACACACCAGGCACCGGAGTCGAGTCCTGTGGCCCAGATCTCAGGCTGAGGAGGTAAGTCTCTTTACCCTTTCAGCACCAAGATCTGAAGTAAAATAAATAAATAAATAAATAAATAAATAAATAAATAAATAAATAAATGATTTTTTTATCTCAGACGGAACAAAGATAATTTGCTGGGGCTTTTTGCTAAGTGCCTGGATTTCTGTTGATCAGAGAAAATGGGTGCTGTGGGCTGGGGGATTTTTTGCTTTTCTTTTCCAAATCCCAGGTCCTATCAAAATGCATAACTGAAATTTAGCAAGAGATTGGGAAAACTAAAGCCGTTCTTGCTGTCTCGAGGAAGATGGTCTCTGGACCCGGCTGGGCCTCGCTGGCACCCATGGCTAATCCAAACAGGACAAAGAGAGTGTTCCTTCCCTCCTCTCATCCAGTCCCAATGGCTCCCACAACTAAGCATGCATTGTCACATGCGCATTGTAGTCTATTGTTTCATCTCATGGTCACAGTGACCCCATGAGATAGCCCCATTTCCCACAGGACAACTGGAGGCTTAATTCTTAGCCCAAGATCACACAACAATATCCAAACTCAAGTCTTCTGGCCTCCAAAGATGAAAAGTCCTGAATTATTAGAGATCACTCATTAAATAGCTGTCAACTGACTCATCTCCATGTTTAGGTCAGCAATGCACGTGGCTGATCCACTTACAAATGGCTGACCCATCTTTATGCATGCCCAAGCCCATTCAGTCTTCTTCCTGTGCAAGGTGCCGTGGCCCAGTCTCTCTCCAGGTGAGGTTTGGACTCCTTCTAGCCGAAGGAATGTGAGCAGGTCTGCCTGTCACCTGCAAGGTCCTCTATCTGTGTCAGCAGAATGCAGACACCCAGCAGCAAGCCCTTGGCTCCATGGGGCCACAGCATGAAAGGCACCAGGTCCCCCTGAGTTGCTGTGTGAGAGGTACCCTCTCAGGGCACTGACAAACTCCATCAGGGAGGACCATGATCAAGGTGTGACTTCGACTGTGCTAAGCCACTGTGATTGACTAGTGACTAGGGACATTAGTCAGTCAACACTCACTAAATAATGTACTAGGAAGACTATGGCTTCCGTGAAATAAAAAAATGGAGATTTGACCATTAGGATCTTGGAGTCTCACCTAGTTCTCTGTAGTGCAGTCTCCTTGGGTGTTGGGAAGTGTCAAAGCCAGGGTGTTCTCCTCACCTGAGAAATCTTGGGATCCCATGACATTCTTTCTACCCCTGCAGCCCCCACCCCTCACCACTCATGTTTACAGGTAGGACCAAGCTGTCCCTGCTAAGAGGCTCTTTGTCCAGTTTTACCCATCCAAGACCCCCTTTTCCCCCATAATGCCTCTCCCGTGTGTTCTAGACAGTTCTAAACAAACACACACTGTCTTCAACCTCAGCAGCAGTGTGGACAGCTTCTGGGGGCTCTGCTCGCTGGCCACAGCCTCCCGGCCCACTTCTGCCCACCTAGTGACCTTCGTGGGAACTTAGACCCACAAAATGCTTCCGTCAAAAGGGGGGCTGAGGACAGACCTGGATCTTGAGAAGAAAATAGAAAGGCTTGGCTCTGGAAAGGTACTGACTTTCTGAATGATCCTCCCTTGATATCTGTAAGCCATTATGTTTAATAAACACAGGCGGGAAGAACGTCTTCTGCGGCTCATGCGTTAACCCACAGAATGAAGGGGGTGTCAGTGCACAGGAAGTAGTGATGACACACAGCCACACAGACCCCAAACCACTAGAGAAAAGAGTATGTGTGGAATGTCGGTTTTGTTTTTTGTTTTTTGTTTTTTTTTTTTTTTTTCTGTACTGAAACTAACTTCTCCCCCTTCTGGCGTGCCAAGGCACTTCAGGGAAAAGCTGTTTCTGCCAGCTCACAAATGCCATGCCCTTGGGGGCTGGAGTTGGACCTCAGTACCTCCCTGTCTGTGGCCTCACAGTGCCCTGGCCTTCAGGGGCTTGTGAATCACACACACAATAGGAAAAAACCCAAACCAAACCAAAACAGACAGGAGGAGTTGAAACTGGGCTTTTGTGTGCTGCGACAAGAGTGCAGATGTAAAGCCAAGGACTCGGTTATATGTGGTGGGAGTATTTGGTTATCTACGGTAGAGGTATTTGACTGTGGACAGAGTGGGAGAGAGGGAAAGACGGGGAAACTCGTAGAGTAGAGGCACACTATTCCTAATATTACAGTACATTTGGTTGACTATTAGAGTGGAACTGTTTGGGACTGGCCATTATTCCTCCCCTTCAGTAAATGTTCCCTTTCTCTGACTTCAGGAGTCGCTGGGAACTGGCTTGAGAGACTGCCCCAGCCGAGGCTATCCCAAAATCCACGTCCTGGGCTGAAGACTAGAATCCATCCTAGGAGAACCCGGGGCTAAGCCTCGCTTCCTCTCTCTCCAGCCCTCCAACTCCTGCTCTGTCTCCTGTAATCTACAGAACCCTTGCCACTGAGGGCACGGCTGCTGGGTACCCCAGTGTGTGTTGTTCTAACACCTGGCTCCCAATATAAATTACCAACAATTCCAAGGGCGAAAGTCAAGGTTAATGACGAAACAAAGGAATGCATAGTTAACCAATAAAAGTGTTCTACTGCTACCCAAGATGAAATAAGGTTAATTAAAGTAATTTTCAAAAATGCTAGCAGGACCACAGTTCCGGGGAATGTGTGAGCAGGGCGGGCACGCTTGCATCCTTAAGGGACGTAACTGACCCAGGCTGACATAGAGGGGGCATCTGCAGCCACGAAGGTCAACACCGAGTTAGCTTTATTTTTGCAAGCCTCTTTTGTTTTTGACACATAGAGGCACTATTACATCTAAAATTCACTGCCCTAAGCATTATATGCTGATTTCTATTTATACAAGCCGAACTATAGGAAAAGTAATTGATTACATTAACCATTCATTCGTAGGTACTTAAGCATGAAGATCTATGGGGCCCAGCACTTGGTCATCTTCAGCCATTATTGCACAGTCTATAAGAATACAAAATGGCCGGGTTTCTATGGTACAGCTGCGACTTTGATGGATCGTGAGAAGACATGGCCACCATTTTTAATTCTGAAAATGTAAGCTTTTCTGGAGTAAATTAACCTAATCACACAGCACGAGTAAATTAATGCCAGTTCACTACCTAATTGCAAAAATAATATTAACCTGAAGAATCTAAATCTACTGGTGACACATACTCAATTTTTATAGTGTGCCCCTGACAGTTTTTCTGGGTTATATGTGGTCCTCTGCAGCGGTGGCATCTCTGCTAATTAAAAATGCTGAGAACACAAATACCATGGCCAAGTGATAGGAAGACTCCGTAGCGGCCATTAGGCTGTTATAATTGGGACACTACTGGGTATCTTGCAGAGCTGAGTCGGTGAGAATTTCTCCAGACTTACTCCCTGGGCCATAAGGGGGATTTTCCCCCCAAAGTAGGCCTGCTGCTTCCTGCTCTCATTTACCAGCCTGCGGTGGGAGAATCAGACACCGTGTGAGCTGACCAATGCCTTTGGCAGCATCCTGGGCACTGGTGCCCTGGAATCCCTGAGATGGGAGGAGACTTGACTCCAGCAATCAGGAAGAGGGAGGGCCTGAACTTACAAAATTTCTCCTGGGCCTCAGCCTCAGAGCTTTCCAAGATGGGAAGCTTAAGCAGCAACTTTGGGGGCCAAGGCAGAGTAAACGCAGAGCAGAGCGCATCAGCCGTTTGTTGTCCTGTTGATGATGGAAACCAGCCACGGACTGAAGTCTCCGAGCGCAGAGCCTCAGCCTCTGCAGCGGGGCCTGCACAGCCTCCTCCTGCGCTAGAAAGTTCTAACCCTTCTTTGAGCTTTTCTTGCTGAGTCTACGGCTATGCGATGGCTGTTAACTGCACAGAACCAGCCAAGGCCCCAGACAGAAGAGAACAAATGACGGAAAGTCCTGGGCCTTCCTGCGCTTCTTGCCCAAGATTTCCCGGAGCTCCCTGTGGGTTAGGTACTCCGGCTTAGGCTGTAAGAGGCTCCTAGACAAACTCATCTGCTTTAAATACTTTCCACATGCTCTACCGCAATTGCAGTTTGATTTTTAAATCACGAATCCTCATCTCAATGTTCTCCTTGGGCAGGTGGCAGCTTTACACAATATATGTTAGCTTTCCCTGAACCTAAGGTTATACAATTCAGAGACCAATCTTGGTAAAAATGGCCATTTAAAATCTCTAATCACTCCTTATCATAGTTTACTGTAACTGGCTGCTTTTGCCACTTAAAGAATTAAAAATAGAATCATTTTTCTAATTATCAAATGACCATATCCCTTTTATGGGAACGGGTATATATACTTTTTAAAATTTATACTCTCGCCATTTTAAGTCTGGGCCCATTTCTTTTCCTTCCCTAGTTATTCTCTGGGGAAACAGGCCTCTGTCAATTACCGTGACGCAGAAGTATTTTCCCAATATTGTCTGTTAAGCCACGTCCTCCACAGAGCTGTAAAAATGATGGTAGTCCCTGTGGTGGTTTGAGTATGCTTGGCCTATGGGAAGTGGCACTATTAGGAGGTGTGGCCTTGTTGGAGAAGGTGTGGCCTCGTTGGAGGAAGTGCATCACTGTGGGGGTGGGCTTTGAAGTTCCACCCAGTGTGAAGAGACCCTCCCACTGGTTTCCTGCAGAAGAGCCAGTTTCCTCCTGGCTGCATTTGGGTCAAGATGTAGAACTCTCAGTGCCTTCTCCAGACACTGCCATGCTTCTCACTGTGATGATAATGGACGGAACCTCTGAACCCGTAAGCCAACCCCAATTAAATGGTTTCCTTTATAAGAGCTGCCTTGGTCATGGTGTCTCTTCACAGTAATAAAACCCTAAGATGGTCCCCTTAGAACATTTATAACTAATCCTCTTGTTGAACATCATGAATAGCATCCTGTAAGCTTGCTTCTATGGAAGTTTTTGCTATGAAGCTCTTTTCCTACTCAGGACAGAATCCTGGGAGTGGGATTACTGGGTCAAAGCATAGGAACCGCACTAAGGCTGCAGGATCAGCCAGCAGGCTGTCTTCTGCTTTAACCAGTGGATGCTGACCAATGGATGTCCCCACCTCTTGGAGGGAGGAGCTTGATTCCAGAGGAAGGAGGAACCCGCTTCTCTCTGTGCTCATTCATGTGGGGGCCTACGATTTTGTTATCTAGCCAACATTATGGACACCTGCTGGTAAAATGGATGGGCTAGCTTTAAACTGGGAACCAGGAGACCTCCCGAGCTTGAATTCAGTGTCTTATTACATCTTTCTGGCTTTTCAGAAAACTCTTATTAGCAAGAATAAAAACTGGGAACACTTTGACTACCCCCACAGGATAAATAATATGGAAAAAAAAACTTTTAATGCATCGTAAGGTTTCTACTGATGTGATGAGATGCCATGACCAAAACACATCTCATCTATCCACATCACAGTTCATCATCCAAGGAAGTCAGGACAGGAACTCAAACAGGGCAGGATCCCGGAGGCAGGAGCTGATGCAGAGGCCATGGAGGGTGCTGCTCGCTGGCTTGCTCTCCTGCCTGCTCAGCCTGCTTTCTTATAGAACCCAGGACCATCAACCCAAGGCCACCCCAACGCCAATGGGCTGGGCCCTTCCCTATCAATCGCTAATTAAGAAAACAACTTACACGCTTGCTACAGCCTGATTGATCTACAGTTCCCAGTTGAGGCTCCCTCCTTTCTGATGACTCTAGCTTATATCAAGTTGACATGAGACTGTTCGGCTCATAATGTGAGGTGTTCCCATCACTGAAGCATCTACCCACTACTTAGATGTTGGTGGACAGTGAGGAATCGGGTGTATAAATTGTAAACAAAAATAACTTTTTATGGAGGTACTGATTTGAAGTCACCTTCAGTGTATTTTCTCACATCTCTGACTTCAGAGAAACAAGCCACGCCCTATGTGCATGTTTTGATGTAGGAGAATCTTCCTGACCTTAGCCTGGGAAATGGCTGCTTTCTTGTCCTATACACTCTCTGTTGTGCATTTCCACCTTTTGTGAAGGGTGGGTTCTAGACAATCTAAGTGAGAAGAGATCCAGCTGCCTCTGCCGCCCAAGCGCTGGGATTAAAGGTGTATACTACCATTGCCCGCAGATTTTGCATTTTAACTGCTACAACTCACTACAACACTCCCCGTTCCTGTCATTCCAATACCTCTTTCCCACTCTCCTATCCCCTGTACCCGTCTCCTCCAAGGCTTTCCAAGTTCTGCTTTCTCCTGACATCTTTCCCAGGGCCCCAGCTGGAAGCTCTGCCTGCCAAGGCCCATAGGTTGGCTCTGCCCAGCACAGCTTTGTAAGGGCTCCACATTGTCTCCAAGTATAGGTGATCTTCCCCATCCAAACTGTGAAGCCTTCCAGAAGGTTCTTCCTCTGCCCTGAGGCTCTGTTATGCTTTGACCCCAGGCTGCTTGTTCCCAAGGTCGATGAATATTTACCAAGATCCAAAGACTTGTTTTCCCAGTAACCCTCACAGGGGAAATTTTCTCTAGACTCTGTCCCTCTTGGCGTGAGGGATGGAGGGTAGGTCAGCGCCTCCGACCACATTTCTTCTGGGGACTGTTTTCCCCTCATTAATCCTGCTGTCAAGATTAAGAATAACTCGAGACCCTGCGGCAAAGGCTAACGGAGATGGTTTTGTTCTTTTTCTTCCCCCTCACCCTGTTCCTATGGAGCCTTCTTCCACCTCCTTGCTAAATACACATCTCCTTTCTGATTGGATGTCACACTTTTCAAAACAAAACATGTGAGAGGCTGCCTTAAACACAAGGATGAAAATCTCCAAGGAAAACTCAAGGTTCTGTGGGCAGCAGTGTCACATTCACAACGTGGACAGGTGACGCTTGATTTTGTTTTAAATATATTGGAATTCTAGCAGTATCCAAATACCCAGAGATTTAATGAGGGCATGTGTTCTCAGGAAACAGAAACTCACCCAAATTATGCAAGTCAAATGGACAGGATAGAAGTCAGTGGGGCCAGCCATATCTGCTTTTCCAAACATAGTAGACATGAAGGTTTTAAATTTTTATTTATAAAGGGAACATTGCGTTTAAGGTTCCAGACTACAGAATTGCTACAACTGCAGAAAGAGTAAATTCTCTGCTCCTCGTGATATGTAATTTCAGCTCTATAAAGGGACATAAAGATTGTGACATATATGTCAACAACTGGGGCATCAGGCCCTGGGCAATGACCCAAAACAACTTTCCTCAGACTTACAACACAGTAACTGGGAGGGTTGTTGGCAGCCAGCCTGAGAGAGGCTCTGAGAAGGAGCTCAGCAAGCCGGCCAAATGGGACCTCCTTCCAGAACGAGGTCAAAGTTGTCTACAGAAGCCAAGGATGCAAAGCCAAAGTCAGAGCTTTTACCAATCAGTGAGTAAAGTCGTTGTTGGTGCCCGTCTGGAGCCAGCTGTCTGGAGCCAGCCATAGGTTTGTTTGCTCCACTGGCAATCCTGTCTTATGAATATGTAAGAGCAAGACTGTGACATTGCACTTGTGCCCACTACCACCAAGGGAAGTCATTTAATAGTCCCGAACATTCAGTGACAACTCTTTCACGCCATTTCAAGTTCACTTCCATCTTCTCTTACCGTTGGTTTTAGAATTGTTTTGTGGCTGATAATAAATAAATAAATAAATAAATAAATAAATCCTACTACCTAAATTAGGGTGTGAAGATCACCCAGCACCCGATTCTCTGCATTTGAGGAATGGCAGAGCTCAGACTCAGGCATGGCAGCTCTGCCTCAACTTCCTTCCTTCCTCCCTCCCTCCCTCAGTCCTTCCCTCCCTCCTTCCCTCCTTCCCTCCCTCCCTCAATCTTTCTCTCCCTCCTCCCTCCTCCCTCCCCCCTCCTACGCAAATCCAGACAGGGTGAAGCCAGGACCATCATTGATTCACCATTATTAAGAAAGAAAGAGCCCGGCAGTGGTGGCCCAGGACTTGGGAGGCAGAAGCAGGCAGATTTCTGAGTTTGAGGTCAGCCTGGTCTACAGAGTGAGTTCCAGGACAATCAGGGCTATACAGAGAAACCCTGTCTCAAAAAAAGAAAAAAAAAACAAAAAGGAAGGAAGGAAGGAAGGAAGGAAGGAAGGAAGGAAGGAAGGAAGGAAGGGGAAAGGAAAGGAAAGGAAAGGAAAGGAAAGGAAAGGAAAGGAAAGGAAAGGAAAGGAAAGGAAAGGAAAGGAAAGGAAAGGAAAGGAAGAGAGAGAGAGAGAGAGAGAGAGAGAAGAAAGAAAGAAAAAAGAAAGAAAGAAAGAAAGAAAGAAAGAAAGAAAGAAAGAAAGAAAGAAAGAAAGAAAGGAAGGAAGAAAGACAAAGAGGGGGAGGGAGGGAGAGAGAAGAGGGAGGGGGAGGAAGGGGGGACATAAAGAGGATAAAAGAAGACAGGAAGAAAAAGATGAGGTTTGACCTTGACATTTGGCCAGGACAGTGCCAGTGGTAAGGCACACGCCACTTCAATCCTTTGTGACAGGCAGGATGAGGGACTGAGCTGTCATGATGTATCCTCCCTCAGCAGAAGGTTTTGCTCCCCAGCTTCCGTAGCTGTTGAACCTAAGCAAATGAAATGGAGGAACAGTGGTCCCCTTGACCATCAGAGATTCTTCTGTCACCAGAAGCAGATGAGATGAACCGTGTATGCAAGGACTTTGGAGATAATAAGGTGGTAAGAAAATGTGAGACCACAACATACTTATGAGGTGACATATCATCTATTCCAAGCAAAAGTTGGACAGAACTACCACTAACATTTTAATTCAAAATTCAAAACAAAGACTTTAAAATCAAATTGAAGCCAGTCTTGGAATAGGGGACTGACTGTGCTCTGCAAGTGAACCAAGGGCTGCAATGGGTCTGGCTTCAGCCATAGATGCCACAGGGCGATGCCCATGGAGAGAAGGGCTGAAGGACAGCACAGTAACTTGGTCCAGCGTTGAGGAAGACAGCCTGGCTCCCTCATCTGCTCATCTCTACACTGGGGTACTGGAACCCACTCAGTGAGCTGAGGAGGACCTAGATTCCTGCGCGCCCTCCTCCCTGGAGTGTCCTTAGTCTATGGACTGACTTACAGCCATTGCAGCTTGCTGAACAGCACAGCGAGGCCCTCTCTTCAGGTACATTGGCTTAGCCTTTTTAGAGGCTTTTAGCACTCTTCAGAGGGTTTTAAAATTTACTCAACAGTGTAATTTCCTTAGTCTGTCTTGTGTTGCTGATAGCACAATACCAGCAGACTGGACAAATTATAAAGAAAAGAGGTTTATTTTGGCTTGTAGTTCTAGGTCCGGGTTAAGGGGCTGATCTGGTGATGGCCCTGTTCCTGAATGAGTCCTGGAATGCTGTAAGGTGCTGCATGGCCAGAGAGAGCTGGCCTGACTCCCTCATAGGAAACACACGTTCAGATAACATTCTACACTCTTAATCATAGGATAGAGAGCCACTTCCTCATGAAGGCAGAGCCCTCCTCACCCCTTGCAAATCCTGTCTCTTAAAATCTTTGAATGGGGACTAAATTTCAGTACTTTCCTTTCAGAAGGAACATTGTCAAACCACAGCAGTGATTTATATACAAGGTCTAGGCCCACATTAAGTAACATTTTATACAGTGAATAAATTTCTAACGTAATGGGTGGGTAGATTAAAACAGCTGCCTTTATCATCCGAGGTCTCACTCTGGTCCACTCATTTATCCTCTCGAAAACCTAAGTAACTTAATCTCCTCTCTCCGCTTTGGTTTAAGGTGTAGTGGAGGGCCTGCCTCAGCAGGGTTTGCTGGGCAATCAAAATAACTGTACAGCATGACCCCAGCACACAGTGCTGAGCAAATGCCTTAATGATTTCCTATAACGACGGCATGGACGAGGGCATTGTGCTTTTAAGTGGGATATTTTCATTTGAGTTACAGCAATGCACTACCCTAGATGTCAACTCTTGATGGATAGCTGAAATCAGGGTCCTTTGTTTTGCTCTGGACCAGATAATTTAATATTTTTCCTTCATTTCCAAAAATTACTTCTAATTAAATACATTCAACCCTCACAGAGAGGCCAAGGGCAGCCTCTGGGGGGAGAAGGGTCATTGTCAGATGTGGTGAAGAACCTGCCACAAGGCCGTTGGTTTTGCTCACAAATTCTTCTTTGGAGAAAGAACACTCAGTTGGACTTTTGGTTTTCTAATTTGATTTAGTTTTTTAAAAAATTATAGTTTTCTATGAGACCAGGTCCTGGCTGGAGTCTCGAGGGTCAGTGGTGGGTGTTCACCTTTCGGCACAGACAGGCCTTTGCTCTCTGGAACAGACAAGAAGTTTGTTCAAATGCATTCATCCCCTGGGAAGAGGCCCCATTCTTCACAATAGCCATGGCTAAAGAGTAACCAGGGAGAAGCGGGCAGTCTTGAGAGGAAACGTCTTCAGCTTGCCCCGCTGTTATGAAGTGTGGCCGTGACCCTCTTTCACAGCTTTCCGAGTGCACCCTAAAATATGAGCACCTGAAGTCTGTCCTGGTCATCGCCAAAGCTCTGTACTCCTCCACACCCATGGACCTCCCAGGATGCTTTTCTAATGCCGCCGCCACGGGCCACTCCCCTTCCACTGGCTCTCACACAACAGCTACCCTGTGTGGGATGCCAAGGACGTGAGCTCATGTCTCTGAGGTAACTCAGCCAGGATTGGATCACTGCTCCATTTACCAGATGAGGAAATGGTGCTCACTGGGTTTGCCGTTCATCCAAACTGTACCGCAGGACCATCCACAGCCACACCTTCCAGGAAACAGATGGGTTGGCTGAGCGAAATGCTTCCACCCGACACCACAGTGTGCCCAGGCTGGGTCTGGCAGCCAGGATTCCCACTTCTCAGGTGCATTCTCTCCACCACGCCCCAGCCCCATCTTTAAAGCTCTTTTGAAAGATTTCTTATTTTATGTATGTGTTTGCCCGTATACATGAGTACCACGTGTGTGTGTGATGCTCATAGAGGCCAGAAGAGGATGTCAAAGCCTCTGGAACTGGAGTTTCCATAGTGAGCCACTGCATAGGTGGTCCCCTGCAAGAGCGATACCCACTCTAACCACTGAGCCACCTCTCTAGCCCCACTCACACACTCCCAGTCTTTTTGTTTTTTGTCTTTTTCAGTTTTTTGTTTTTGCTTTTGTTTTTGTTTTTGTTAAGACAGGGTCTCATTATGTAGCCCTAGAACTAGGTTGTTCTAGAACTTACTCTATAGACCAGGCTGGCCTTAAACTCACAGAGATCCGCCTGCCTCTGCCTCCTGAGTACTGGGGATTAAAGGTGTGTGCCATCACCCCCAACTAACTTTTTTAAATTTAATTTTATATGTATAAATGTTCTGCCTGCATGTATGCATGTGTGTAATGAGGCACTATATGCATCACATGTATGCAGTACCACCAGTGGCCTCTAGGGGATGTCAAATCCCCTGGATAGCTACAGATGGCTGTAAACCACCCTGTGGGTTCTGGGAAAGGAACTCAGGTCCTCTGGAAGAGCAGCTAATATTCTTAAGTAGTGATCCACCTCCTCAGCTCCCCCACTTTAAAATAGCCATCAATGTAGCTCTTGGTAATCAAACACATTGATAACTTAAAATGTGCCAATGGCCTGAAATATCAGTGTATTCGGAAGGCAAGGCCAGCCCTTAAATGTGTCATTGTACATTCCATCAAGGCTGCTGCATATCTGCATTTGCAGGGCTGTGTGTCAAGGGTCAGCATACAGTGCCAAACTGGCCTGACAGGTTCCTGTAAACGCTGAGCAGTTTCCTGCCGCATGAACCTAATAATCCAATGGCGATGGCTTCTCTTCTTCGTCTTTCTTCTTCTTCTTCTTCTTCTTCTTCTTCTTCTTCTTCTTCTTCTTCTTCTTCTTCTTCTTCTTCTTCTTCTTCTTCTTCTTCTTCTTCTTCTTCTTCTTCTTTTTCTTCTTCTTCTTCTCCTCCTCCTCCTCCTCCTTCTCCTCCACTCCTTCTTCTTCTTCTTCTCCTCCTCCTCCTCCTCCTCCTCCTCCACTCCTTCTTCTTCTTCTATCACACATTATTGGTGGATCATGAAAGAAAAAAAGGTGAAATTGATCAAAGACATTGATTCTCCTAATAATATCCTTCGGCTACTCAAATTCTTCAATGGTTCCTACAGTATGTTCAGCCTTTTTTAAATGTAGAGAAGAACATTTTATTCATTCATCAAATCCATACACCAGCTATGGGCAGGAACATCTATGTTCACGTGGAACACAAGACAGACACCGTGGCTACTCTCATAGAGTTTACATTGTAGCTGTGACATACAGACAAGTAGTAACCACAGGAAGTAGTTACATTATTGTTCTAGGGGACGGTGTGGCTGAGAGACAAACTGCAAAGGCTAAAGGGATTGAGCATTTGGGGAGGGGGAGGGGGAGGGGTGCTGATCGTCTTTTTAAAAGAGGACCCAGATCTAATCTCGTTGGAACTATTTAAGTATCTGGCAGGCAAGGAACTAGCCCACAATAGGCACAAGTAGGAAGACCCCAGCCAGTTCAAGAACCTTCAGGAGGAGCAACCAGAGGCCAACATCACTGATGTAGAGAGAGTAGGAGGGAGACTAGGAATCAGTGGTGGAGGTTGAAGGAGTTGCTCACACCATGCAGGGCCTTGATGTGAGATGCTCACACCATGTAGGGCCTTGACATGGAGCTCTGTACATCCTTGTACAGAGATAAGGGCCCTGGCTTTGCTCAATTGAAATGGAAAACCCTGACATGGCCATGGGTAGAGTGAGGATATGATGAGACTTAGGTTCTAAATGGAGCATTTCAACTTTAGGGGTGTAAACATGCCTTGGAAGACTTATGTGGAGGCAAAAGACCCATCAGGAAATGCTGAAGACTCTATGTAAAGTAATCCAGGTGTGCCACAGCAGTAACCCTGACCTCAGCAGTAACCCTGACTTCGGCAGTAGCAGAGACAGTTGGGGAAAACAGTTGCATCATGGGATTAGGGGCATCCCAGTTTTCTGGATTAGGGTGGTGGAGCGAGCCAGGAGGAATGAGGTCCAAGGTGAGTCTAAGGTTCTAAGTTGGGACTGCAAGGATGGGGACTAGAGGTACAGTTCGCACACAGCTGTCAAGGTGGGAGTTCAGTGTGGCCAGGTTTTGTTTTCCCCCCATTAAACACAAACCTTTATTATCCCTGTAACTGCCCAATATGGTGGTGTTTGAGTGGGGGTTGCATTTGTTCACTTAAGAGATCATTCCTGTGTCTTCAAAAATTGCATCATGTTGTTAATTACAATGTCCATCACTGAGAATTACAAACACAGAAAGACTCAAGAATTTAAAAATATCCAAAGGTAGCAAATGGGTTCAGGATTGGGTATGAATACAGACAGGGTCAGGGAGTAGGCAGAATTATGAAACTTTTAGAAAAAATTTTAAAATTTATATATTTTTTATTAATTTATTACTTTACATCCTGATCATAGCTTCTCCTCCCTCCTGTCCTCCCAGTGCCCCCCTCTTACCTCACCTCTCAGCCAGGCTTCCTCCCCTGTTCCTCAACTTCACCCACCCTCACCAGAAAAGGCTCAGAAAAAAGGCGGCCTCCTATGGATATCAGCCTGCCTTGGTATATCAAGTTGCTATAGGACTAGGTACATCTTTGATGTGTCTCAGCAAAGCAGCCCAGTTATGGGAAAGGCTCAAAAGGCAGGCAACAGAGTCAGAGACAGCCCCTGCTCCAGCTGTTAGGAGTCCCACATGGAGACCAAGCTGTAAACTAGGTCAGTCCCATGTATGATCTCTGTTTGGGTTCAGTCTCTTCAGATCCCAGGTTAGCTGGCTGGGTAGGTTTTCTCTTGGTGTCCTTGACCTCTCTGGCTCCTTCAACCCTTCCTCCCCCTCTTCTACGGGATTCCCGAAGCTCCGCTTAATGTTTGGCTGTGGGTCTCTGCATCTGTTTCCATCAGTTGCTGAGTGGAGCCTCTCGGACGGCAGTTACACTTGGCATCTTTCTGGGAGTAGAGCAGAATATTATTAATAGTGTCAGGGGCAGGTTCTCTCTAATGGCATGGGTCTCAAACTGGGCCAGTCATTGGTGGACATTCCTTCAACTTCTGTCCCATCTTTACCCTTGCACATCTTGTTGGCGGGACAATTGTAGGTATTAGTTTTTGTGACTGGGTTGGTTTTCCAGCCCCACCACTGGAAGTTGTTTCTGGTCACAGGAGGTGACTGTTTCAGGATCTATGTCCTTTATTGCTAGGATTATCCATGCCTGTGGTGATGCTGGAGTAGCCGTCTAAGAGGAGGCTCTGAGTGGATGGATAGAGATGGGGATTGGTGATCAAAGTAAGGTCAGAACTAGAGGTGGGAACTTGGGGGGTTTGCCTTCTCTGGAAGCTGTAAGACTGGTGGAGACCACTCTGGGGTTCCACTGGCTGGCAAAAGTTGGTGAAAACTGCCCTCTTATGCACATAATCTCATTTTCTCCAAGTGTTTTTAAAAAGGCCTCAAACATGTTTTAACTCAAGGACTCAAATTGCATTTTTAAGTTTTACTTTTCACAGTGATGATGTGAGCTTTTGGTCAGGAGCCATGCGCCTCCGTACAAAGGACTCACATGTGCCCAGGTGAGCAGTAAGCCTAGGGTTTCTTGTGTGAATATAAGTGCATTCAAAGCAAAGCAAAAACCAAGACACAAATAAAATAAAATAAAATAAAATAAAATAAAATAAAATAAAATAAAATAGAGGGAAAACTCAGAAAGAGCTACAGAGTCCTGAGGTCACCATCTCTAGTACTGTCCCCAGAAGCCAGGTTTCAGATCCACAGGGCTGGCCCAGTATCCAAGAACAAAAGAAAGGGATTATAACTCTTAGATGAGAGGGACCCTAGCTAATTCTGTGTAATGTTGATGGTACCAGCAGACCTTCGTATTAGTGTCTATCAGTTAACTTATAAGCAGGAGGCTGAGATCTTCCCAACACTCATATCTCACAGCAGAAAAGGTGTTTGAATTGTAGGAGAGTGGATTCAGGCCTTGTTGATGGGCAGCAGCAGTCTGGAAGCTGTGGAAGGTCATTACAGCTCCATCCATATGGAAGTGAAGGCCGCTGCCCTGCGGGAGGCAGCAGGTTGTAGGCGTCAGGAAATCTCCCGCATCTTTGCTCCTGGGTGGAGCCTCCTTCCTCTGCCCTCTGCAGCTCTAACCAATAGGAAGGTTTTGGCGAGGAATTCAGCAGTGTTCAGCTTGCCCTCGGAAAGTGAACACTTGCAGTGGAATTTGTTCTGCTGCTGCTTGGTCCGCAGCAGCAGCCACTGTACACGTTTGCTATACTCCTGTGGCTCAGCTAGAGCAAGGAGGTTGAAAGCTTGTCAGCACCAAGGGTCTAGTGGCCAAAAACTTGCTCTCTCTAGCTCCTACTGGGCCCTTTGTGCTTCAAGGCTGTCGTTGAGGCCCCAAAGAGGAGGGAGGAGGATTCTCATTCTCTCTCTCTCTCTCTCTCTCTCTCTCTCTCACACACACACACACACACACACACACACACACACACATACACACACACACACATACACACACACACACACACACACACATACACACACACACACACACAGCAGTCTGTGAAATTATAGATGCTGTATGACGGTGAACCAACTGCTCCCTTGACTTCAAATTCCCTTACAAGTAGAGGTAGGGACCCCATGTGCCTCTGATCTTTTTGAGCAGTCCTCCAAGGAAATTCTGCCACTGTTGGCATCTATGTGGCTGCTGTGACTGCTCACTAAGCCGTTCATGGGACAGGATAGCAGGTGCGTTCACAAAACTCTGTAATAAATTCGTAGAAAGCCATAGGAGGGTCTTGTTCAGAGCACTGTTAAATCAAAAGCAGTCTTCCTGCTGGCTTGCTTGGATGGAGCCCTGATAGTATCTACCAGATAATGAGCCAGGCTTAAGAAAGTGTCTGGTAACCCTTCATTCGTCCTAGCACTAGCACCTAGGGTCATACAAGGTGCAGATAACATGTGTGGAACAATGCAGGTCCATGGGTCTCAGCTCCTCTGTGACAGGGAAACATGAGCTTTAACTACTTACGGGTCAAGCTATGATTCCCTTTGACTGTTACGTTGGCTGGCTTGTCTCCACAAACACATTCAGAAAGAAACGAGCAACATCCCATAGAGCCGGGGGAAGAATAGTCAAGTTGGCGAATGAGCCTTGTTCTCTCTGTACAAGGGCAGTCTGGGTAATAACAGCAGTGCCACGTGACACTTGTTTCAGCAGGACTTGGCCAGTTTGCTCGTATCCACCCCCAAACTCTATAGGAACACAGTGCTTGTGGAGCCAACCCACTGCTAGGTTGGCCCTACATGCCAGTGTGATAGACCATGCTTTTCTTTCTCTAGGTCTAAGTAAAGCTGTTTCTATAAAAGCATGGCGCCTTATGTGCAATAAGACTAGATCAATGGGATTATTGTCTCAGTGACAGGAACACACAGTCATCAGCTTTAAAGGGAAACATGCCATTTCCTTATAGTGGGGATTGGGGATTCTCAACTGGAGGTGATACCCCCCCACACCCCACCCCATGGACATATTTTGTGCACTCTAGAGACGTTCTTAATTATCACTATTCAGGAAGGAGGTGCGTGCTGCAGGTTTCCATCTGACGGGCAGAGGCCAAAGACTCAGCGGAACTTCCTACAATGCAACAAACAGCAGCTCGACCTCAAGAAGACATCATTCATCTCAAACTGTTGACTGTGTGAGGCCGGTCTCTGCATAACAAGAGGCCAATCAATAGATCATTTGCTGATTGACATTTGTTTAGAAGAAGTCTGAGCTCGTGAGAGAAAATGGCCAACCCCAAGGGATGAGATAGTAGATTGCATACTAGAACTGGCAGAGATGTGTTTTGTATATTCCCGAATCCAGACACTAGAATTAACGCCACACACTTTGAATTTAAGAGGCCTGAGAAAGTCTGAGCTGCCAACCTCAATCACATGCATGAGTTAATTCATACTATAATATGACATGGAAGTGAAAATCAGGCAGGCCTGAAAGCTAGTTCCCCCTTCAGGTGGGGAGACATCCCAGTAACTTCCCACTGTGGAGTCTCAGAGCACAGAACATGGCCCTACAGGAGCCGATGATGCTCCTAGGCAAAGCAGCCTCGTGTGGGTTACATGAAGTCACAAGCCAAGAAAGAGATTCTGTGGCCTAAGTAGACAGAAAAACTCAGACCAAGGACCTGAGGCAAAGAGGGGATGTAAACAAGACAGACACACGGACACATAGACAGAAAAGCTGGGCTCAGGCTGGCCGTGCTCACTCGGATGGAGGGCACCAGCGACGTAACCTGGAAAGTCAGAGCATTTATTATGTGCAGCCCAGGAAGAAGGGCTAGCGAGTCTTGGTAGGTGAGCAGTTGCTCATGTCAGTCATCTGGAGGAGGGAGCACGGTTCACGTCAGTCAGGTGGCTGTCATCCAGAGGGAGGAGGGAGAGCTAGTTTATGTACACACTGGCCAGGCATCTGCCAACACTCACACTTGGACCAGCGGAATGTTTTGTCAGTTCTTGAGCCTGATCTGAGGAAGGCTTTGTCATTTTCATGGGTCTGAGACACTGGGGTCTTTGGCCCTGTCAATAATACCTACACTCAGTACTTCATCCACTCCCACATATGTGCACATCAATATGTGAGAACACATAGAAATGGTAATCTAGAGCTGTTTGTACATGTGTACACATATGCAGATCATACTTCAATACCGTTGTGTGTATACTTACATGAATAACCCCGGGTACCAAATGAAGAGAAAGCATGTTTCTCTCAAGAGGAAACTTTGAACCTGTACCAAAGACAGAAGAAATTATAACAAATTTCAAGGAATTAACATCATACAGAACATGCCCTATGTCTACAGCAAGATAAAAATTATTCAGGAGTATAAAAATAAATGAGAACAATTAGAAATGAAAGAATATATAATAGTTCTCAGATTAGGGATATTAGTATATATTAGTATATATTGCATGAATTGCTTTTTAACACCTTTATAATTTATCATCAGCATTTCTCCCATCTCCTCCCTCCCCCCTCTCTCTAAGACTCTCTCTCTCTGTCTCTAAGACTCTCTTTCTCTCTCTGTTTCTCTCTCTCTCTTCCCCCCTTCTCCCCATAATTATCTGAGACAGGTTTCTTTGTGTAGCCCAGGCTGTCCTGTAACTCATCTCTAGATTAGGCTGGCCTCAAACTCAGAGATCCACTTACCTCTGCAGCCCAAGTACTGGGTCTCCTATATCTCTAACTATGATGTTATTTTTAATTCTTGAAAAGCCTCCCATTGATATCCATCGTAGATGAACTAGTTGATAGTCCCCAGCCATAAGTACGGCTCTCCTTTTTCTGTATCCTTGCCAGCAATTGTTAGCCTTTGTTTTCTCCATGGTAGGGGTGAAATGGATTCTCGGAGTCGTTTTAATTTTCATTTCCTTGGCAGCTAGGCATGCTCAACTTAACACTCAACAGTATAACTCACCTGGCTGAGGGCCTAGAATCCTGATTAGTAGTAATGAGGGGATAAACACAGGACAGAGACTCACATACAAAAAGCCTGGGGTGAGGGGTTGTGTGCACTCTGATGGAGTAGTAGCAGCTACAGCAGCAGCCTGGAACCTCGGACGTGTTTATTATGTATAGCAAAGGGGGCGGGGTTAGCTGGTCTAGGTAGTAGGTGTCAGTAGGCAAGCTGTCTCAGGTTGTAAGCATGGGGGGGGTGGGATGGGGAGGGGAGTGACAGTTGCTTGTTCTGGTACACACTGGCCAGTCTTTTGTGCTCACCTGAGGAAGGCATTCCCATCCCTCTGGGCCTCATCTGGAGAAGGCTTTGCCATTCCCATGGGGCTGAGGCACTGGGGTCCTTGGCATGGCTGTGACCACACCAACAATACATATTCAGTCAGGACGTGGCTCGCCCGAGAGTACACTTGCTCAGGATTTCATTGGCTACAACTTTAAAAAGTATTTATCAGCCATTTCATTTACTTTTGAGAACCATTGGTTCAATTCATTGGCCAGTATGTTGATTGACAGTTTTGAGGGTTTTTTTTTCTCCTTTGTATCAATCAACTATAGAACTCCTGACATATATCCAAAGATTCTTGGGTTACTGCAGATGCTTGATATCCATGTTTATTGCTGCTGTTTTTACAAGAGCCAGGAAATGGCATTGGTGTAGATGCCTATCAATTGACGAATAGACAATGAAAATGTGATATATATACACATATATATTATAAAATATATTATATTTTGCATGCTTTTTAATATATTATATGTATATTATATAGTAATATATTAGTATATATAGCAATATATTAGCATATATACACACATATATACACATACACATACACACACACACACATACATATATATACAATGCATGCATTTAAGCTGGGACTAAGTATGGGTAGAGGCCAAGAAATTAAGCTTTAAGGGAGAGGGCTGCAGAGGTCAATAGCACAGTGTGATTTGATGGCAAACAGGGAAATACTGGAAGTGGAAGGGTAGAGTAAGGATGCAAGCCAAGGGAGGTAGGAGAGGGGAGCAACCAAAACCTAGTGTGTGTTAGAATAACATAAACCTGTTACTTCATATGCTAATTAGAAATGAAATAAAATCTTTTAAAAAATGGAACTACTCATTTTTGGCACCCTCACATAATTCTTGATGTTTTTTATTATATAAATATAACAGTGGATATAAGCATATCCATATTTCTAGTTTGTTGCTCATTTACATATTTTATACATCAAGTTCTCTCTCCGTCTTCATTCCTCCCTCCCTCCCTCCCTCCCGCCCATCTGTTGCAGACTGGGTCTTGAGCCCAGGTAAGCACTCAGTCAGACCTTCAGACCCTTTGTATTGTGAGGAGTTCTGGGACTATGCTTCTTAATTAGAATGTTCCAGGTCTGAACCCAGTTATATATATCATCTGAAGGAAGAATACTCATTTTAAAAAGGAGTGAGAGAGATGCCCAATTTAGATCTTTTTAGAAATAATCAGGTCGCTCCAGGAATAATCAAGTCCGCTAATACAGGTTTGTATCATGTTTTCAAACATAACAGGAAAAAGATACAGTTATCTGCAGTCTCCATGCTACATTATCAAATGCCACCACTAAAGTTCTCAGTCTCACACATGGATGCAAATGACAGGTTGTCCCTGAACTGAAGTCTACACTGTATGTAGAAAGCCAGGAAAGCTGAAGCAACAAGGGCGATAAATCAAATTATGACATAAGTTTCACTTAACACTGAGAAAACAAGTGTTTCCTGATAACTCCACATTGCACAAGATGAACAGGGCTGTAAATGGAGGAGAATGAGCGAAGTAAAGTTCACAGGAAGAAAATGGGGTGGTGTTTATCAGGACTGAGAATACCAGCAGTGCAAGATCAGGGACATTAGCCGAATAGTAAGATGAGATGCTCTGAGCGCTGACCCGGGTCTGCCTGAGGACATAGCAAGAGTGGCAAGAGCTCAGCCTGCTGCCTTCACTGGAGCGAGGTGGTAGGGCTGAGTATTCTCAGCCAAGTGCTCTTGGCTTTAGTTTGCTCGCCTTTAGGGCTGCTATATACAATAGTTTGAGCTTGCTTTCTGTTGCTGTGATAAACGCCATGACCAAATGCAATTTGGAAAGGAAAGAGTTTATTTCACCTTGCAGGTTACAGTCCCTTACTGAGGAAAGCCAGAGCAAGAACTCAAGATGGGAGCTTGAAGCAGAAACCACAGAGGAACGCTTTTTACTGGCTTGCTCCCAGGCTCATGTTCAGCTACCTTTTGTATATAGGCCAGACCTACCTGCCTAGGGATGGTACTACCCACAGTGGGCTTTTCTTTCTGCATCAATTAACAGTCATGAAAATGCCCCACAGACGTGCCCGTAGGGCAATCTGATGGAGGCAGTTCTTTGGCTGAGGTTCCCTCTTCCCAGGTGTGTCAAAATGACTCAAGATTAGCCAACACAAATACATGCTACATTTCCAGGATATATATCCTAAATACATATGTAATAAATATAATCTCAATAAGCTCCTATCTCATTAGGATGATTTAAAACTTAACTGTAAAGACTAATGTAAATAGAAAGTTTAACCTGGGCTGGCAGTATGACTTTGAGGGTGATGACTAGTTTTTTGTCAAGTTGTCACAAACTGGAGTGATCTGAGAAACGGGAGCCTCAATTGACAAAATGCCTCTGTAAGAACAGGCTGTAGCCAAGCATGTAGAACATTTTCTGAATTATCCATTGATGTTGGAGGGCCCAGCCTATTGTGAGTGGGACCACCTTTAGTCTAATGTCCCTGGGTCCTCTAAGAAAGCAGGGTGAGCAAGCCATGAGGAATAAGTCATAAACAGAGCTCCTCCATGGCCTCGGAATCAACTTCTAACTGCAGGCTCCTGCCCCGGTTTCCCTGGATGAAGTTGAACTACAAAGGCTAAGCCTAGTTGCTTTTTTGGTCATGGTGTTTATCACACCAATAGAAACCTAACTAAGACAATGGCTACAAGTGTTTGCCAGAGGAGCCTGAAAATCAATATTTTAGCACGCTGGCTGTATTAGTGACTCTTGTATAGCGCTGACCAAAATACCCAAGAGAGTAACTTACAAGGAGAAAAGATTCCCCTTGACTTGTGGATTCAGGGGAGTCTTCCCTTTCAGAGGAGAATAACTGGGGAAAGGCCTGCCCCGAACGCCCACAGGACATTCCGTGCCATAGGGACCCAGAAAGAACAGAAGAGAAGCAAGGAGAAGCCTGGAAGCTTGGTTCCAGCACGCCGCCCCCGCTTCCCCTCCAAGCCCTGTCCGCCATAAAGGACTGAACCATCCAAAGCCATGGGTCAAAATAAATACCGCCCCCTGGAAGCCGGTCCATCTGAGATTGTGATCAGAGCTACACAAAAATAACCAGTACAGCACACATACTAAAATATCGTTTCCTGAGCTTTTTCAAAATAAGAATTTGACTTTAGGATACAGAAATCCCCACAATAAATAGTCTAATTGGCAAGAACTCAATAATTATCAACATCCCATAAGTCTTGCCTGTTGTATCCACAAAAGCCTTTCAATTTGAGATGGCTCCCACAGCCATCCAGTCAGAATTCTCCTAGCTCTCATTTCTCTGGGCTGGGTTTTAAAGGGTCTTATCGATGGAGGGAGCCAATAGATTCATCTCTCTGTGTTTGACAGCAAGCACTGACTCTTTGTTATCAGGCTCAAAATTCATTCTACACATCTATGAAACAATCAATGTTTAGGCTGTATTCACAGCTCTGGCAATGGTCAGGGGAGGGGAGGTACCTGGCTCTCAGTGCTGCTCCTGGAGCAAACATCGCCATGGGGAAGGAGATGCTTCCAGAGGTAGGAGCCCTGAGGCTTTCTCCACCTGCCCTCTGTGCTGGAGTCTGCTTTTGTACCTCCAATTAGACCTTTGCCTTGGCAGAGAACGGTATTATCTGCTTTAACGATGACCTGTGATATTTTATTCACATTTTAAATCTTTTCTCATCTGTGGCTCTTGTGAGGAGTTCTCCTTTTGTTCTTCCTTCCCTCCCTCCTTCCCTTTCTCCCTGCCCCCCCCTCTCTCCCTCCCTCCCTCCCTCCCTCCCTCCCTCCCTCTCTCTCTCTCTCTCTCTCTCTCTCTCTCTCTCTCTCTCTCTCTCTCTCTCTCTTTCTTTCTTTCTTTCTTTCTCTCTTTCCCCTGATGGGTATTGATTTTCCACTTTGCCAAAAGGTGAGGAACCCTCCCTCCCCGTTGGCATGTTTGCAGAGAATCTGACTGTCATTTAATTATGTAGTTTATTTTTTAATGGAACCCGAAAGAACCAAGGATCATCTTTTGCTTAAATTAAGCTTGCATGCTCTCAGAGTGTCTGCTTTCTCATCCCTTCAGTTACTGAGATGGGCTGCCTCATCTCAGAGAAAACGAATGCGCTTGGTTTTCCCCAGTATGATGTCATAGATTTTATGGTGCACTGTTTTCTTTTGTCCAACAGAAATAGAGTCCATAACCTCAAACGCTGTCAAAAAGGAAATAAATATGCTCTGTGGGAAAAATAGCAACCCTCAGACAGTTCGGTTGCAGAATAAATTCTATATCTTCCACCAGACACAGCCTGCACACACAAGACCCCAACAGTGCCTCAATGCCCTAACAGAAGCTGTTCCTGCATTTATGTTTAGAAGAAATGGAAGTGTTCTCTGCCAACTGAATTTTAATGCAATAGAAAAAAATGTTACTCATTGGTAAGATTTGAAAAACATAGGAAGTAATGTATATAATAAGTCATGTTGTCAAAAGCCAAAGTAAATGTATATATCCAGAGAAAGTAAGTATCTATGTCAGAAAGGAATGCTTCTGAGGTAGAGGAACTGTCCTGGAGCATCCAGAGGTCCAGCACTCAGTGTGTCTTCTGCTCCACAAAAGCATACCATAGACACATGCATACACACACACACACACACACAGAGAGAGAGAGAGACACACAGAGAGACAAACACAGAGAGAGACACACATATGCACACACAGAGACTCACACAGCTAGAGACACACATACACACAGATAGACACAAAGAGACATACATAGAGAAAGACACACATATGCATACACATACACACATACATACACACACACACACACACACACACACACACAGACTTGATCTTCTAGGAGCCCCCAGTGTTGAGATAAATGCATAAAGCTTTGATATACTGCTACTGACTTAAAAGCCTTCTTCAATTGTAGATGGAGGCTGAATCCTACTGGAGTGAGGCTCCCATTTAACACAATGAAAGTGTGGTGTCAGTCTGGCCTCTTCTCATTCTATTCAACCCCAAGGGCATGTGCAGATCTTGAATTTTTGGAATTTTTACACTATGGGCAATGGCTCTTCCAACATTTTGGGTGACCCCCACACCCATACTTTGCATTTTACAAAGCCACAATCAATATGGAGGTTTGATGCCTATGCTGGTCATGGGCACGGGGCAGCCTCGGATGCCCACTCCACTCCCAGTACTGTCTGAGTGGCAGCAAATGCCAGGGCACTCCCAGCAGCTCTTCCAACTTGAAAGAGCTCCATCCCCCACTAGAAGGGAAAAATATGTGCGTGATTTAGAGACACACAGATAGGACAGAGCTGGCAAAACAGCAAGACATCTGTCCTTGTGACAACAAGGCAGAAGTGGGTCCAGATGCAGAGGCTGCAGCGTGGAAATGCTGGACACAAGGAGGGGCTTTCCTGCTGGTTTGAGAGTTTCTTGGTTATGATAGTAACTTATTGCTGATTAACATGCACCTGGAGCAGTCATGGTGCTGAGATTGCCTGTCTCGTTGGAGGTTCTCATACCCCCCTGCCTCCAAGGCTGTTTCTGGAAAGTCTCGTTGAGTGTCACATTTATCAGCTACAAGTCCTTATGGGAGCCTGGGAGCCACTGAGAAACAGTCCCCATTCTACTCTGGGTTGCTGTGAGCTGGATAGAGGAAAATTTTTCTGTTGTGCATAGTAGGCTCCACTGTCAATCTTCACTCTGCCATAAGACTGTTTCTGTTTTCCTCACAGAAACAGAGATGCCTGTTCCCCCCTTAGGACTTAACCCTCACAAAGTGCCACATGGACAAAGAGAGGCTTTTCACATCTGCCCGCATCATCTTTCTCAAGGAGTCTCTGAGTCCTTGAGCTCCTTCCAGAACAGAAGTCACCTTCTTATAAAAGTGCAGGTCTTGTTTGTAAGAACTCAGGTCCAGGGGGCTTGGAAATAGCTCAGTAACACATGAAGGCCTGAGCGACATCGCCAGACACGTGCAGAAGAGCAGGCTATACATGCCCAAGCATCCCAGCACACGTGCGCACACACAGAGCAGGAGGGGTATGCAAGCCCCTAGGCCTGCCCCCAGAGATGCTGGTTCAGTATCTTTGATGAAAGGCCATGAACTCTACCTTGAAACAAGCTCCTGTAATGATGGTGAAGCAGGTGGTTTGGGTGGAAAGAGAGCTCAGGACTCACAGCAGTGTTTCATATAACAGAGAAGTTACTGTGTGTTTGGGAAAATCTATTGAAGTGGAAATTTCTGGTTTCTTTGGAGATTCAGTTGTGTCATGTGATGTTTTTCTGGGAACTGTCTTATGAGAGGATGCTTTGCTGAAGCAGACACATGAGAGGATATTTTGCTGAAGCAGATATGTGATAGGATGTTTTGCTAAGAGCAGACACATGGTGTTTTTCTGGAGGTGGCCTGGTGAAAGGGCATGTGATATTTTGCTGGAGCAGATGCTTGAGAGGACACGTGATGTTTGGAAAAGGTATAAGTATAACCCAACACACAGTGAATGAGGCTATTGTATTGGTTTGCCTTGCAACTCTTTGCTGGTCATCATAGATGATGCTGATGCTGGTCTTGATGCTGTGTGGTATTGGTTCACCTTGCCTCCTTTGCTGATCATTGTTTGTTGCAGCACCATAGAGAGAAGCACACCAGAGAATTTCTGTTGGTGTTGCAGCAGCTTCTTGCCGCTTCTGTGGACTTGGACTGATTGGCAGAGCCTCAAGGTTTCTTCTGGATGGAACTGCTATTGCTGATTCGTGAATGGTGTTTTGAGTAGATCAGGCTACCATTGCTGATTTATGTAAACTGAGCTGCTGATATCCTGCCAATGGAGATTAGAATCCCCCCCCCAGATATTTCTAAACAAATCCGCGTCCCCCTTTGCCCTATTAACCTTTCCTTTCCACTGCCTCTGGTGGGTGGTGGCTAGAAGGGAAGTTAAAACATTTAAGAACCCTTATTAAAAGTAGGTTTTGAAAAATCCAGTCTATAGTAAAAAGCATCATGTGTAAAAGTAGCTGGTACATGTAGGGCCAAGACCACAGGGGTTGGGGGGAAGTATTAAAATAGCCACAGAAGGAACAAAATAATAAAGATCATAGCAAAATAGTGACCAGAAAGCCCATAAAAATCAGTGAAACCAAATTGGAAATATCAACAAAACTGATGAAATTTCAGCTTGATTGGAAATAAAGTAAATGTGTCCAAATACATGGAATATACATGAAGGTGTAGTCTATACGATTTCCCAGAAATATGGAAGATTATAAGATTATTCTGTGAATAACTGTACAGAAACAAATGGAACTGCTAGACGAAGTGCCTTGATCTCTGTAGGACCAATCAGATACCAAGGCTGAGCTGGGAGACATGATTTCAACAGACTAGAGCTGTGGAGGAGGGTGGTAGTGCGATTCAAAGCTTCCCAATAAAGAAAAGCCCATGGCCTTGCAGCTCTACTGGTGAACTGTATCAAGCACCAGGAAAAAGAACTGACACCAGTTTCTCAATTTCCAAACCTTGAGTAAGAGAGATCAGTTCCAATCAGTTCCAAACCATCCCATGATGCACCATGCAGGCAAACACATGTAAAAGCCAACTAACCGCAACAGTAGCAGAAGGAACAACAACAACATCAATAAAAGAAACCCCACAAAGATTAGAGAAACAAACAAGTCTATAGGCCAATACCCTTGATGAATACTACACATAAATCCTAAAAAAAACAATGCTGGGAACCACTTTAGCAGGGCCTTAAAAGACTGGCTCCCACAAGTAAGTAGCATTTATTACTTCAATGTGCTGATGGTTCCGTGTGTGAAAGTCACATAATATAATGATACATCTCATAAACAGGCTGGAGTGAAAAATAATTCATCTTTGTCTCTGTAAACATGGAAAAGGCATCTAACAAAATTTAACACATTTTTACGGCAAAAATTTATCAATGAACTACAGACAGAACACAACATATAAAATATTTAAAGCAAAGACAATGCTCACTGTGGAAAGTCTGAAGCTTCTGCTCCATCCCCACCCCCAAAAGGACAGTGCTTCCCTCTGTTGCTGCATCTATCGAATACATCGCTCGAAGCCTTAGCTAGGAAAGTAAGTCAAGTAACTTAAGTAAAAGGAATTAGAATTGGAAAAGATGGCATAAAGTTGGATCACAGATGATATAGCTGACCCACAGAACACTCTAAAGATGACACCCATGTACACAAAACAATGCAACCTGTTCACTGATGAACACACCCATAAAACTTTGCATACACAAAACCAACCACAAAAGTCAATTGTCTTTCTATACACTAGCAACAATCAATCTGAAAAAGACATAAAAGCATTAAGAAGAATAAAACATTTAAGATAAACGTAGCCATGGAGACAAAAGACTTGTACACAGAAAACTAGAAAATATTATTGGGGCTATGAAGATGGCTTGGGGGCAAGCTTGGGACCTGAATTCAACTCCCCAGCACCTATGTAAAAAGTCTGATGTCATTGTATACATGCTGGGAACAGGGAATGCAGGGAGAGGGAGATTGCTGGGGCTTGGTGGTTCCCAGCCTAGCTCCAGTGAGAGTCCCTGTCTCCAAGGAATAATGTAGACAGAGACAGAGCAGACACATGATATGCACAGGTGCATACTCCATACACACATACCACACATACAATCACACATATAAAAATGCATATATACACACAAAAAAAAACACAAGAAAAATAAGCATTACTGAGATTGAAAACACAATAAATGGAAATCCTTCCATATTTGTGGACTAAAATGTTACTATACTTAGTATAGTTAAGAGTTTGGTACTTCCAAAACAATCTATATAACATAATAACATAACACCTAACCCTCCTCCTATGGTCTCAAAGACAAACTACAGTATGACTCTACCAAAGTTCTCTCTGGGAAACCAATGAATTTATTACACTTTATTACAGAGCAGTAGGTTATCTTAAAGCCGCCACACTGGTAGGTCTGACCCAAGCATGGATGATGACCCCTCCTCCACTCTGTAGATGGAGTCACCTTCCCTAATACAACCAGTGGGAGGGGTGGCTAGGTGAGGGTCCCATGACTTTCCCCAGCCCCTCTTTCTAAGAGAGATGACTGTTGACTAACAGTCATTGATGACCATTAAGCACAGCTTGTGGTGATTGATCACTGGTAAGCAGGCCCAGATGAAAGCCTGGACGTTTGACTGGTAGGACGGTCCTGTACAATAGCTGTAGCCAAGTGTTCCATGGTCCTGCTGCCTTGACTTTCCTGCCATGACAGACTGTGTCTTGAACTGTGAGCTAAAACAAACCCTTTCTCCCTTAAGTTGCCTTTGTCAGAATGCTTCCTGAGCAACAAGAAAGACCATGCCTTTATAAAAACAGTCCCCCAGGAACTAGCTCATCCCTTCCACTATATGAAGCCACCATCTGTGAGAAAGTCCTTTCTGGAAGATGCACACGCAGGTAGCTTGCTACTGGAGTTCCCAGCCTCCATAATGAGAAACAAACTTGTGATGATCTTAAGCTACCAGCGTATGTCACAGTAGCCCAAATGGATTAAGAATTAATCAATGGCTAGAGACATGGCTCAGTAGTTAAGAGCACTGACTGATCTTCTGAAGGTCCTGAGTTCAAATCCCAGCAACCACATGGTGGTTCACAACCATCCTCAATGAGATCTGATGCCCTCTTCTGGTATGTCTGAAGACAGCTACAGTGTACTTACATTAAATAAATAAATAAATAAATAAATAAATAAATAAATAAATCTTTTAAAAAAAAGAATTAATCAATGGCTGGAGACATGGCTCAGTAGTTAAGAGCACTGACTGGTCTTCCAGAGGTCCTGAGTTCAAGTCCCAGGAACAACATGGTGGCTTACAACTATCTGTAATGGTATCCAATGCCCTCTTCTGGTGTCTGAAGACAGCTACAGTGTACTCAGTGCATTTGATACATTGCTATTGCGTGTATGCAAGTCATCATGCATTTGGCATTACTTTCATTCATCTTGCACTTGTCTACACGCCAGCGAGCTCCTCGCCATGATAATGAACTAGCCCCCTGAAACTGCGAACCTCCAATCAAATGCTACCTTCTCTAAGAGTTGCCATGGCTGTGGTATCTCTTCATAGCAACAGGATAGTGACTAAGGCACCTGTCTTCTTTATGACATGTTTTATTATAGTTGCATTACTTTTTGATTCTTTGTGTGTATATGTGTCCAGATGTATATGTACATGTATGTGTGTTTGGAGGTGTAGCTTCGTGTGTGTGTGTGTGTGTGTGTGTGTGTGTGTGTACAAGCACTTAGGTGCATGGGCCTGTGGGGGTTAGAGGACAACTTCAAGTGCCCTGGGGGTGCGTTTGATCTTTTTGTTTGAGATATAATCAATTATAGCTTATCTTCTTGGAACTATACAAACTAGACTAGGCTTGCTGGACAGTATGCTCTGTAACTTTAATTATTTCAAACCTTATTTTTAAATGACGGTTCTTAAACACCTTAACCTTCCCTGTAGCTCACCACCCACCAGAGGTAGTCGAAAAGAAAGGATATGGGAGGAGTGGACCTGTTTAGAAAGGTTCTTTGGAGCAACTCCTGTCTGTGTTGTCTGGAAATCAGCAGTCCAGTTCACAGGCTAGCAGTGGCAGCTCAATCCACTCACAAACACTTCATGGAGAGATCAGCAGTCAAGTTTGGTAGAGTTAGGTTAGCAACAGTGGTGACACAACCTAACAGAGACAGCCAGGCCTCAACCTGGGCTCAAGTCAGCAGGAGGGGCCTAGATGAACACCAGGAGAAGTTCTTGGCTGTGCCTCTTTCAGGGAAGCAAATATCAGCAAAAACTCAAGACCCACAAGCATTGCACAGCTAGCTGTACCAGCAAGCCAAGCTCTGTCTCCATCACTCCATGGAGTCCCATTTATATCCTCCAAACATCAACATGTGCATCCAATCACCCCAAGTCCTTGGAAGAGGTAAGAAAATGCTGCACACCACCACAAGCTTTTTTTTGGGTACATTTTTCTCTATGGAGTCCTGACAAATCTGGTTCAATTATGCAAAGTAAGGCAGATCAATACATGTATGTTGCTAGCGAAGAATTCTTCATCACGTGTCCTTTCACATGCTTGCTTTAGCAAAACATCCTCTCTCCTGTGTCTGCTTCAGCAAAATGTTCCTTCAAGACTCTGCCTTAGCCTTTCACACCTCTGTCCACTTTAACGAAACGTTCCTTCACATCTTTGCCCCAGCGAAACACCATCCAACTAACCCTCCAAAGAACTCTCAAGTTTCCAGGTCAACGTTCCAGGGATCCATCTGCCTCTACCTTCAGTCTCAGAATATGGATGTACAACCATGACCAGTTTCTTACAGTATATAAACCCATGGTCCCAAGATTGCAAGGAAATAGCTTTACATCTCTCTAGCTTCTGTTTATAATTTTCAAAACCTTTGCCATGTATTACTAAAAAAGACTTAACTAATATAAAACCCTGAGTTATTTTTAAGGGATCTTAAAATTCCCATTCTAAGCATTTACCACCACAAAAAATAAATCTGCCTCTTAACATCTTTTCCTGTTCAGTCTGAATGAGTTAATGTGAATTTGGCAAGACTGTAATGCAACTCATATTATTTTCCCTTAGGGCTTCAAGAGTGAATATTTTCCACTACCAAGATCTGTAGTTACAAAGGAAATCCGGGAATCACTAAATCCTCATTTCAAAGCTGATTACAACACACCAACAAAGGAGGAAATGGATTTTGTTGCAGAGATGTGCGCGTTATACAACATAGGAGTCAAAGTGATAAATGGGAGTTTGTAGGTTCATGTTAAACCCAATAGCATTTAGAAAGGATTCTCTCAGGGTCATAGGAGGCCGCATGGACTGAGACAAGAAGGCTCAGTTCTAGTTCCTGTTCTACCTCTTCTGGTCTGTGTGGCTTTGGATTCTGTTCAGTAAAACTGGGATGACTGCATCCTTGCCTCTCACTTCGTTGAGTTGTCATGAAGAGAGGATGAGATAGTGCATAGTATATGTCCAGAAAACAACACACTGCCCTGTCGGAGGCAGAGCTGGCCGTGCAAAGGCTGCTAGCATCTACAGTGCATTAAGGAACGGTGGAACTTTATCCGTTCAGTTAATTCCTCAATAGCTTGCCACCAGACCACCACTGCTCTCCACCATGAAATTCTAAAGAGTGTCTCAACTTAGATGTGAGAGGCTATAGAAGTAAAGTCACAAATAAACTGAAAACTAAACTTCTACATCCCATGGATTCAGGACCTAACCCCTCCCCAAGTTGCCTATGGAATGTGTGTTTTAAAATTCAAACAACATTCTATCTATCTATCTATCTATCTATCTATCTATCTATCTATCTATCTATCTATCTATTATCTATCTATTTGTGTGTATGTATGTACATATGTATGTATATGCACATACATGTGCACATGCATGCAGATGCACCCCACAGAATGTGTGGAGGTCAGAGGCCAGCTTTCAGGAGTCAGTTATCTCCTCAGCCATCATCTCGACACCCTGAAACTATATTTTAAATATACAGTGTATATGCTAATTCACTTTTGTCGCTGTGATAAACCACCATAGCCAAAGCAACTTACAGAAGAACGGGTGTTTGGGCTCACAGATGTAATGGGAGAATCCATATGTCAGCAGGTGGTCAGAGCAGGAAGTCGAGAGATCATATCTCCATCCATACACAGGAAGCAGAATGAACGGGAAGTGAAGCCCTAAATTATCAAAGCCCTCCCTCAGTGATACTTCCTGTAGCCAGGTTCTACATCCTATACGTTCTATAACCCTCAAGTAACATCACCAATTGGGTGGGGGGCAGGGGATGCACCAAGTGTCCAAACACATGAGCCTGTGGGGGACATTTCTTGTCAAACCACCACATAGGGCTAGTTCACTTCAAAGGGGCACAACATGGTCCGTCCTGGAAATGAATCTTCATCCTCACCTTTTGTGTGATGCAGGCCTCAGTATCCTTCATCTACCTGAACTCTAGAAATACTTGAACTGATTGAACCCCAGGAGTCACTTACCTCTCACTTGCAACTCATACGCTCTGGTTCTCAAAGGACAACTGCTTCTCCAGCAGCAGCTGCTAATGAGGAGGGCAGTGGATCAGGTCCTATGCCTCACATGGAATGGGAAACAAAAGGAGGGGAACCTTGAGTGCTCAAATACTCCTGAAGATGTTGCCTCCTTCAAGTAAAACTCAAACAGGGTTTTTATTTGTCAACTGCAAATATACAGGGGCAGAAATTTTATTTCCTATTAAGTATATAATTTACCTGTATAAGAACACAGCACAGTGTGTACATTATAAATGCTACACAAACAGGAATGGCTAGAACAAAGCCATTCAGAGAAAAGAAGCAATACACATGTCTTAGTTAGAGTTTCCATTGTGATAAACACCATGACCAAAAGCAACTTGGAGAGGAAAGGGTAGATTTCAGCTTACACCTCTCATGTAACACTCCATCACTGGGGGGCGTGGGGCCATGAGGTCAAGGCAGGAACCTGGAGGTAGGACGTAAGACAAAGGCCACGAAGGACCATTGCTTACTGGCTTGCCTCTCTTACCTCTCAGCCTGATTTTTTTTTTACATCTTAGGACCTCCCACCCACTCATCAATCATTAATCAAAATGGTGCCCCACAGACTTACCTATAAACCATTTTTTTCTCTTATTGAACACAGACTTTTCTTTCAATGTTTATAGCTTCCCCTCTCAGTTCCTCCCCACCCTTTCTGTCTCTCGTTAGAAAATGATCAGTCATCTAAGGAAAAATACTAAAATACAATAAGATAAAACGAAACTGAAATAGAACAAACAAACAAAACAGGGAAAAGAGCCAAAGAAAAAACACAAGAAACCTATATAGACATAGAGACACATATGTTTGTACACATGGGAATCCTATAAAAAGTAAAAAACTGAGCCTGGCAGGGATGGTGCACACCCACCACTCAGGAGGCAGAGGCAGATGGATCTCTGTGAGTTTGAGGCCAGCCTGGTCTACAGAGAGAATTCTAGGACAGCCAGGGCCACATGGAGAAACCCTGTCTCAAAAAAACAAAACAAAACAAACAAAAAACCAACAGCAAAAACAAAAACCATTAACAACAAAACCCCATAAAACTGGAAGCCATAGTACATACCCAAAGGTCCTGTAAGATTAAAAAAACACAAGTGTCCAGACAACATTATGAGACAAAGAACCTCTGAAGATGCCACTGAGTAATTCATTTTGTGTTGGCATCTGCTGCTAGCATGGACCACCCTTAAGAGTGGTGTTCAATGGGTTGTGTAAATATTGTCTTCAGCAAATGTAGTCTTACCATCGGTTTGTGGAGAGCCACTGGCTTTGTTTGGGGTTTCCAAAGAGACCCCCTTTGGCCAATGACTCAATTAGATGTAACCCAGCCCTGGTACTGGAGGCTTCATTTGATGATAAGAGATATCCAGTTGGGGCACTGTCTCTCCTGTTATTTGATGATTCCATTTCGATCACTTGACATGTGTATATATTTTAGAGAGCTTCTACTGTATTAGGTTTTCAAATGACACTTAGTTTTAGCTATCTGTCCTATATTCCCTTCCTGGTCATTTTTTTTCTCTCCTTTCCTGTGTGATCCGTCCATAACTATCCAAGTTCCACTCCTAAGGGGATCCATCCTTCCCTCCAATCCTTTACTTTCTACCTAACTTCTGTGGTTATATGGATTATAGTGTGCTTATCAATGACTTAACAGCTCACATTCATATAAATGAATATATATCTCTTTGTCTTAGTTGGGCTTACTATTGCTGCAGTGAAAAACCATGACCAAAAGCAATTGGGGAGGAAAGGGTTGATTTAGCTTATGCTCATGTCCACATCATTGTTCATCATCAAAGGAAGTCAAGACAGGAACTAAAGCAGGACAGGAACTCAAGAATAGCAGGATCCTGGATGAAGGAGCTGATGCAGAGGCCATGGAGGGTGCTGCTGACTGGCTTGCTTCTCATGGCTTGCTCAGCCTGCTTTCTTATAGAACTCAGGACCACCAGTCCAGGGATGGCCCTGCCCTCAATGGGATAGGTCTTTACCCATCAATCACTAATTAAGAAAATTCCCTACAGGATTGCCTAGCTTCTGGAGGCATTTTCTCAACTGAGTCTCCTTCCTCTCTGATGACTGTAGCTTGTGCCAAGTTGACATAAAACTAGCCAGAATATTTGTCTATAGACCAATCTTATGGAGACATTTTTCTCAGTATTTCTTCTTCCCAGATATGTCTGTGTTTCTGTCATGTTGACAAAACCACCCAGCACAAATCACTTAGAAGACTATGTACCATTTCAAGGACTACATAGTATACTTTTATTAACAATCGGATGTACGTTAATTCAATAACATTGATTAATGAATGTTTAGAAGTGCCGAGTCATCACTTTGTTAAACTAAATGCCATAAATATGAATACACACCATTATATTTGCCAGAACATAGGCACATGGTTCTAATCTATTTGAAATCTGATATTACAGACAGTTTAGGATAAACAATAAATGCAAGTTAGTAGTCAAACAATCAAACTCATGGTCATGTTAAATACTAGTCCAGTTTATAGGAAAAATATGTTTTGAAAGTTTTAAACAGATAGTGAACAGATAAAGCAAACAATTCAGATAGAGAGAATAGATAGCCTTCAAAAACCTCAGAAATCTATGGAATGTGGCATTTAAAGATGTTTTATTAATAAAATATCTTTTTTTACAAGGAGACATGTCTACTCCTAGGAGCATCCTCACTCCACGTCAGTGAAGAAGATGAGCATCAAAGAACCTCCACATGGAGTTTGCTTCAAATACGGCAAGCTGCCCCTGAGCAGGAAAATGCCCTTGCCTCAACAAGGGACAAGATGCAGTGAAGTCAACTGCCGAGCTTTATAAGGACAAGAAAGGTAAGTCCTATGTAATTCCTGCTTCACAAAAATGCCTCTCATATACTGGGCCAGAAGGCTGAAGATGATGCTCCAATGTTATAGAGACAATTTGTGGGTGACTGTCCAGGCAGCCAGAATCTTCTGTCATTTCAATAGTTTTGGAAGCTACTTGCTTTGCACTTCCTGCATAGTCATGCAATATTTATTCCTTCTCAGGTCTCTAATGGGGTTGAAAACTGGACAATCTCACAATTAAGCTTAAATTGTTAAGATTTAGAAAAATGTTTTAAGGTCTACTCACGTTAAATAGAAAATGATTTAAGTACAGAACTCTAACTCACCAAGATAGTATAAATGATAGAGTACTTTCTCCAAAATTGCCAAATACAATGGACTAGACATTGTAAATGTAATTCTTACTTGTTTTTCAAAATTGTTAATATTGTATATAATTTATTAATATATAATAAAGATACTTTTATTGGATTAAGAGGTAGAAATGTAGAGAGAATCTCTTATAAATATCACTTGTCAATAAAAAAGCCAATGGCCAATGAACTGAGGCAGGAAATGGAGGCGGGACACTAGCAGGAAGAGAGAGGATTCTGGGTAACAGTAAGAGATAAAAAAGAGATGTGGGGAGAGCTGAGAGAGACAGACAGGAAATGAATAGGCCAAGAAGATGGACATTAACCAACAGGGAGATGCTGAGAAGATGCTAAGGAAGAAGCAGGCTGGGACTGAAGGAGAGGTACCTAACCACACGGTAGACATAGAACAATTAAAATGAGTTAAATAAGTTATAAGCCAGTCAGTGAATGAGCCAGAGATTATGGCCTAGGTATTTAATAATAAATAATTATCTCAGAGTTGTTATTGATGGGAGCTAAGGGATGGGAAGAAAAAAACAGATTTAAAAATATTTTCTTACACATGGTTACATATAAACAACCCTGAAAAAAGTCATTGCTACTTAATTAAATAAAAGGCTCTTATGGTTAGATTTTGGAGATTATTTATGGCTCCCATCGCATACTGTGTTTTGAGCTTCTGTCGTCTTCAACCTTCTCTTCTTTCTTTTTTATGCTACCAGTTCTAGAAGTCGTAAGCCAGATACTTTTCAAGCCAGAATTTGTCATCTTAAACCTTTTCTCCTCTTATTCTCCAATGTCAGGGCAAGCCTTAAGTGTGGTTTATTCTACCTCGTTAATCTCTCTTGAGCAATTTCAGAGAGGGGTTCTGACTTCTGGCCTACCATCATCCTAACTTGTTGTTTGTCCCTCCATCCGATACCACACACACACACTCCTTTCAGATCATGTGCTTTTCTGGAGCAGGGGCCTTTTCCTGAATGTTCATCTGGCTATGTCTCTTGCTGCCTAGAGACCTACAAGGCTAAGACTTTCAGCATAAAGTCCAAGGCACAGACACAATGCAGCAGGGCCTCTGTGATGTGTGGTCCCTGACTCTGTGATGTGTGGTCTCCATTCTGAAGTGCATAAGTCCATATGACCTCAATGATATAAGATCTCAAGCCTGCCACAAAGCTTGGCTGTCCCCACGCATTGGGCGTGCTGAGCTATCTAGAGTGTTTTTCTCTGATCTCCAGGAAGCACTTGAAGTTTTCTGTCATCGTTCAAGACCTATGTCTGTAAGGCTTTTCTTTACTCCGGCTTCTGGCACCAGATGGGCACTACTTCCTTGGTGCCTCCCAGTCTTGTTCTCATACATTACAATGATTCGTTTACACATTAATCCATCCTACCAGGGTCTGAGTTTCTGCAGGACAGGAACCACGCCTTACTCATCTTTGCAGAACTAATACTGATCGTATCTGCCAAGTTACAAGCCCTCAGAACTCAGCCACAAAGCCAAGCCCTGACTGGGAGGAGGTGTGCTCTGAACCTGTTACCCTGAAGCACACAGGCAAGCCCACACTTGCCGTCTCTCAGCCCTTGAGTAGCAACTGGCAGGCATTTCTGGCTGGAACCTCAACTGTGAACTGGGTTATGCACTACTTGGCCACAGTTCTGGCACCAGAGATGGCTTTTGCGAGGCACAGTCACGTCCTTGTATGCTCATATGTAAAACATATGCAAAGCACATGAACATCTAAATCCCAGAGAAGCTCTTTGAAAGATGCAGCAGAGGGCTAGAGAGCTGGTGCCCACGGGGAGTGGCCAGACCTGATCTACCATCAGTAGCAAGGGTCCATCCTTGGGTCCTTCTGGGCCACCTTTACTCTGTCACTACATGGCTATCAGAAGCCACCACAGCATTGTAACATGCCGTGTGAGTGACTTCCAACTACCTTTACCTAGAGACAACTGGCCAAAAGCCACCATTTCATACCAAACTTTTAGAAGTCAAATGATGACACGCATGGATGAAAGGCCTAGTCTTCGTTTACAGTGTAGTTAGGTGGTGGCCCGACCTTAAACACACCATGGTGATAACATCGTCACATCGTTTATTTGGATGCTCTCTTGTTAAGTTATCCACCAATGACAAGACAAAGGAGGTTTTAAATAGCTATGGACACAGGTGTACTAAGCTAATGGCGTTCTATAGTCTATTATTTCAAACTGGAAAATAAGGCTAGGATGCTGCTCAGCTGTGCAATGCCTGCCTGGTCTGTGTGGGAATAGAAGAAAAGAGCATAGAATAAAAGGGAAGGAGATGGGAAGGATGAGAGGAAGAGGGGAAGAAGCAGGGAGGGGAGAGGAGGGGGAGAGGGAAAATAACTGAACAATGACATCTGAATACACAAAAGCATGGTTCGTACAAGGCGGTTGTCCATGGAGAATCCTAAGTTGGCCTCTATGAATCCCAATAGTATCCTGGTTACACTGCACTGTGACCTAAGGCTCCATCAGTATCCCTGATGTATGCAGAGCCATCGTTGATATTTCATCCCTTTAGCTTTTGGCCCAGATGCAAATGAAGTTAATGAATAATAATGAAAAAGGACAGGTTCTATGTGAATTCTTTACCCCACCCTCACCCCAATCCTTAAACCACCTGAGCGTTGTTTTAGTCTCTACAGAGTTAGTATCACTGCAGGTTTTATGTATTTACGAGGAACTGAACCCAGAGCTATTACATGATCTAACATTTGCCCAGATGTCCCCAGGTAAAGGTAGTTGGGAGTCGCTCACACGACATGTTACAATGCTGTGGTGGCTTCTGACAGCCATGTAGTGACAGAGTAAAGGTGGCCCAGAAGGTCCCAAAGATGGATCCCTGCTACAAATGGCCAATCAGGTCTGGCCACTCCCCCTGGGCACCAGCTCTCTGGCCCTCTGCTACATCTTTCAAAGAGCTTCTCTGGGATTTAGACCTGCCTTGCTGTTTGACAGCTTTGAAATACTGGACAAACTACTTAACTGTTTCATGCCTCTGCTTCCTTATCCATTGGGGATGATACTAGAGTGATGTCATTATGAAAATTAACTGAGGTGATACAAGTGAGGTGTCCAACATAAAGCCTGATGCAGATACGTGCTCTATAAACGGAATCACTTGTGTTATATTAAAAACAGAGATCTTGTATTATAATTAAGAATCGTCCTCATTAGCCCAGTGATGAGTTTCTCCATGTGTCACTCAGGAGACGGGCTCAATTCCCTGATGGGAAAGTGTGCTGCTGGATTTTGTTGTTGTTGTTGTTTTGTTTTGTTTTGTTTTGTTTTGTTTTTGTCAACCTGACACAAGCTAGAGTTACCTGAGGAGAGGAAACCACAATTGGGAAGATACCTCCATAAGAATGGCCTGAAGGCAAGCGTGTGGGCAAGCCTTAATTTTCTTAATTAGTGATTGATGTAAGAGAGCCCAGCCCACTGTGGGTGGTGCCTTCCCTGGGCTGGTGGCTCTGGAATGCATAGAAAACCAAACTGAGCAAGCCATGGAAACAAGTCAGTAAGTGGTCCCCTTGCATAGCCTCTGCCTCAGGACCTGCCTCTAGGTTCCTGCTCTGTGTGCGTTTGTACTCTGACTTCCCTCAGTGATGGACGATGTGGAACTGTAAACAGAAATAAGACTTTCCATCCTCAAGTTGGTTTTGGTCATGGTATTTTATCACAGCAATAGAAACCCTAAGATGGGAGTCAAGCCAGAATAGGCTCACCCTTTTTTTTTTTTTTAAATTTTTTGTTTTTGTTTCTTTTTTATTTTTTTTTTATTTATTATTTTTTTTAAAGATTTATTTATTCATTATATGTAAGTACATTGTAGCTGTCTTCAGACACTCCAGAAGAGGGCGCCAGATCTCGTTACGGATGGTTGTGAGCCACCATGTGGTTGCTGGGATTTGAACTCTGGACCTTTGGAAGAGCAGTCGGGTGCTCTTACCCACTGAGCCATCTCACCAGCCCCTAGGCTCACCCTTTAATGCCAGCACCTGAGAAGCAGTTACAAGCCAGCCAGCTAGATAGTGAGACCCTGTTTCAAATGTATGCATATGTGTGTGTTTCTATGTGTGTGTATGTCTTTGTGTGTATGTATGTCTTTGTGTGTGTGTCTTTGTCTATGTGTGTCTGTGTATGTCTTTGTGTGTCTGTGTATGTGTGTGCCTCTGTGTATGTGTCTGTGTGTGTGTCTGTGTATCTATGTTTGCATGTGTGTGTCTCTGTGTGTATATGTCTTTGTGTGTGTCTCTCTCTGTGTGTGTCTCTCTCTCTGTGTGTATCTTTCTGTGTGTGCCTCTGTGTGTATGTCTCTCTGTGTGTGTCTGTGTTTGTGTGTCTCTGTGTCTGTGTGTATGTCTGTGTGTGTGTGTTACCTGGGATTGACTCCCGCCTCTATCATTTAATAGCTATGTATCACTGAAAAACCTATTTAGCTTCATTGTGTCTCTGTCACCTACTGTACAAGATAAAAGTAATTTTAGATTATTGTGAAAATAAATTAAGTTAGGTATGTAACTAAGACAGCCACTCACTGTTGATGGCATTAAGTTTTGTCCACAGCTTGGCTTTTGTGAATTGGGCTATGGAAAATTCAGGAGTTTATACGCCTACCTCTTCAGGAGACTGGCTTAGATTCCTTTGACCACCAACCCAGGAGTAGATTGCTTGATCGCACAGAACACCAGTGGTTACGTTGGTATTATGAGGAGTCTTTACACTTCTTTCCCTAACTTTTCGGAACAATCTCTGGAAGTTCCCAGCCAAATACCCGTTATAACCAGACAGTACTGGCATGGATTTACTCTGCCGACCCACCTCCCACCTTCCTTTAAATATTTGCACAGCTGCCCCCCTTTCACCACAAAACCTTGAGGCATTATTTCCCCAGCACATATTTAAGGAGATATGCAATATTTTTCCTCTGTTGCAAAGAATATAAGATTCCAGTAACTGAAACTACTGAAATTTTAAAATAGTGACATTCATTTAAAATGGGCCAAATAAAATACAAGTGTTCTGGTGACTGGATACCAGCAGTTATCTATTTAAAATATATATGAGCAAGCTCTTATTTAATCATTAGAATCATTAATTCCTTGAAGTTATTCAATGATATAATATTTATATAGAAGCTTTCTTATTACTATATTATCCTTTTGTACAATACAAATGAGGAAGGACTGTATGCCTTACCACCTAGAACTGTGCCTGACACAAAGCAGCCACTCAATAAGTGTATGAGGTCAGGTGAGTTGTCCAGGATGCTTGTAATCTCAAGGTTTTTAGAAGCTGTGGGATAGCAGAGGGCACCAACTCCCCTAGAAGGCAAAGAAGAGTGGGAAAGGGGCAGGAAGAAGTCAAAAGCCCCTGAGCAGGACAGTCTGACTCCTGTTGCTGGGAGAGTTTGTTTACAGCAAAGACAACAAATCCAGCAGCCACTGGAGCTTTAGAGTGGAAATCTGGCTGCACAGCAGTGGCTCTGGGGGGAACCCTTTGGCTTCAGACAGAAGAGGAGAATCTTTCAGTGTCATCATTCCTGCCTGGATGCTTCCCAAACTGGAATCAACCTAAAAAAAATAAATGCTGGCTGAGACACGCTTGCTTAACTCATGCCACACAAGAACTTGGAAAGCAGATGCACAGAAGGAAGGGTGTGGCTAGCTCAACAGCAGTAGTAAACTCTGAAGTGACATTAGCTCTCAAAGTCAAGGGACACAGACAGACAGAACCGACAGAGAGACAGGAGGACGCACAAATTCACTAAAGACAAAGACATTCAAATACCTGTGGTTGTGGAACAGTCACTATGTGTCTGCTGCAGTGCTTGGTGCTGGGATATATCATCAAATCATACAAAACAGCTCTGCCAACTGGGAGGCTTAAAGTGGAAGCTGTGTGGCAAAATGAACTAGGCATTGCGGACATTCTCTGTCTGTCTCTGTCTCTCTGTCTGTCTCTCTGTCTCTGTCGTCTCTCTCTCTCTGTCCCTCTCTGTCTCTTTCTCTCTCACACACAAACACACACATGGTCAAGGGTCAAGTGCACACACACACATACACACACACGGTCAAGGATCAAGTGCACACACACACAGGGTCAAGTGCACACACACGCACATGGATCAAGTGCACACACAACACATGGTCAAGGGTGAAGTGCACACACACGGTCAAGGATCAAGTGCACACACACACACACACACACACACACACACACACACACACGGTCAAGTGCTATAACACTGAGCTTTGCACCAGTCTCTTTCAGGAATGAAAGGAAACCTCACCATTAGGCTTGGCAATGGCAAAGAAACATGGCAGCAGGAAGCCTCCTACTGTGCCCCAGATTTCTTTTCAGAGAACCCTTGCCAAGGTAAGTTCTCCACGACCTACTGCATAGTCCGATGCCTCAGGTGATTTCAGATCTCCTACAGCAGAACAGCCTGACTAGACTCAGAGTCCAGTTTCCAACCGTCCAGATAAACTCTTATCAGCTATTCACATTAGAAGGCTTAAGGCAGAGCATGGGGCTTGCTTTTCTCTCTGATCCTGCCATAGCAGCACAGCACCCTAACAAACCAGTTCTCAGGCCTTTCAAAAGCAATATCAGTTGTCTTTTTTTCCCATCCCACCCCCAAGAGACACAGAGGGAGAGGAAAGGGGAGTGGGGAGAGAGAGGAAAAAAGAGGTAGAGGGGCAGGGAAAAGAAGGAGGGGAGAGGAATGGGGAAGGGAGCAGGGGGGGGCGGGGAGAAGGAGGGGAAGAGGAGAAGGGGGAAGGGAAGGGGAGAGTCTTGGGAAGATGGAAAAGAGCTACATGTTTTCTACAACATTTTAGCCCATGAAAATATCAGCACAGATGTTAACCCACTGGAAAACCGGGGCCAACTTGAAGTGGGGTTCAGAAAAAAATCACAGAGCAAGGCTGTCCAGTGGTAGTCCTTTCCCTGTTGCCTGGAGGACTGAGCCCACCTACTTGATAGCCCATGGTGCAAGCAGGAGAGTCTGCAGACATTCTAACTACAGTGCTGAAGATAAGGCCCCTCAGAAGTCTATGACAGACATCAGCCCCTCCTAACCTGAGTTTAAGCAGCCCCTGCTTCTTCTGAGTCCAACCTCCATTCCCAGCCTCCAGGGTCCTCATACTTTCCTGTGAGCTTCCACCCCCACCCCCATACGCAACCCCAGTGTGTGCAACTGAATCTTCCAGGGAGACACCAGTGACTTTGACTTTGATTAGGAGCTTTTCAAGATAATCACCTCTTCCTGTTCTGTCCTCTGGCAAGGGTTCCTATCCTTAATTCAGTCCAAGTGGCTTCCTTCAGAGGGACTGTCCAACTTTGAGAAAGTCCACAAGTAGAAACCAGGAGGATTCAAACACCACACACACAAAAATGTGGTACAGAGAAAATTATGTTGTCCTCTTCTCTCCAGGGCCCTTGCCATTAAAAAAATGGTATGGGCAAAAAGGAAGGTAGTGGGAGAGACTGTGGGAGTGAATGAGCAAATGGATTTGAAAGCTTACGGGTCTTGGGGAAGCAGTGGCTCTGTTCAAAAGCCCAGAGAAGGAACAGCAAGGGTACCAGGAAAGGTCACTGATGGACTAGACACCAAGGAGCCCTAAGCCCTGGGAGCAGAGCTGGCTGTGACTCCCTGCTCTGCCTCTTCCTGTGTGACAGGGACATTTTGCTACACCTGTCCTTCCGTTTTCTCCATAGAACCTGACCTAAGAACTACATCCTGCAATTAGCAAGTGCTGAATCAATACAGATGAAAACAGTCCTGTGTTAGACCACGGTTTCCCATTACTATAACAAAATGCCAAAGACTGGGTAAGTTATAGATAAAAGAGGTTTGTTCTGGCTTACAGTTCTAGAGGTAAGAAAGCTCAAGAACATGGTGCTAGCACCAGCTCACCTTCTGGTAACATGACAACATGGCAGAAAAGGGGAAGAAAACAGGCTTGTGTGCAAAAGATGACAGAAGCCAAGCTGTTACCAGCAGCCCACTCTTGCTGGGGGGACCTAACTCCCTCCCTCCAAATGGACTTCAGTTTGGAGAAAACTACCCCAGCTCTTGACAAAGACATTAAACCACACTAGGGTAGTACCATGTGACCTAGTCACCTTCTACTAGTCCCCACTCCTTTCCTTCCTGCCGCCATCAGAGACCAGGTTTCCAGCACAGAAGCCTTTGAGGGAGAAACCATATCCAGACTATAGCAGTTCCCAGTGACTGTAATAATAAGTTACTTTATTGACAGTACAGGGCACAAAACAAGTATAATCTGCCCAACAATTCTGTGAGCTGCATACTCTCATTCTAACTGCTTTAACAATTGGAAGGCCAAACACAAAGAGGTAAAGTATCTACACCAAGCCTCAGAGCTAGGAGAAGACCAAGCCCATGCCTGGACACAGAACAGAATTTTTTATTTTATTCAATTTTTAAGGAACTTAAATTTAAATAGCCACATGTAATTAGTTGTTGTCACTTCAGGAAGTCCAACTCAAGAAGCCAAACTGCAAACACTAAAGAGTAACGTGCCTGACATGGGTAAGAGCTAACAAAGTTGGGACAAGCTTCTTCATTCATATAACACGAGAGATGTGTTTCATCAAGCTACTGTTGGTGTGATGTCACTGGATTATTTTCTATCTGACAGACACCTGTGTGGCAAATGTAATTTCTAGTCATGAGTAGTACATTATTTTAAGTTTTTTTTAAGATTTAAAACAAATTGTGTGTGTATGTATGTGTGTGTGTCTCTGTGTATGTCTGTATGTATGTGTCTGTGTGTATGTCCGTGTGTATGTGCCTGTGTGTGTATCTGTATGTACGTGTCTGTGTATGTGTGTCTATGTGTATGTGTCTATATGTATGTGTCTGTATGTACATGTCTGTGTGTGTGTGTATGTCTGTATGTGCGTCTCTGTGTGTGTCTGTATGTATGTGTCTGTGTATGTGTCTCTATGTGTGTCTGTATGTACGTGTCTGTGTGTGTTTGTATGTATGTGTCTGTGTGTGTGTGTGCCTGTGTGTGTGTGTCTGTATGTACATGTCTGTGTGTGTGTCTTTATGTGTGTCTGCATGTACATGTCTGTGTGTGTCTCTGTGTGTCTGTATGTATGTGTCTGTGTATGTGTGTCTATATGTACATGTCTGTGTGTGTGTGTGTGTGTGTCTGTATGTACATGTCTGTGTGTGTGTCTTTATGTGTGTCTGCATGTACATGTCTGTGTGTGTCTCTGTGTGTCTGTATGTATGTGTCTGTGTATGTGTGTCTATATGTACATGTCTCTGTGTGTGTGTGTGTGTGTGTGTGTGTGTGTGTGTGTGTGTGTACCACACATAGAGAGCATCAGAGCTCTGGAGCTGGAGTTACCGGAGGTAGTGAGCTGCTCCACATGGGTGCTGGGACCCACACTAGTGTCCTCTGGAAGAGCAAGAGACCCTCATTTGTTTGTTTTTTTTTTTTCATTAATTTATTTGTTCATTTTACATCTGGTCACTGCCCCCCTAGTCACCCCTCCTCACATAGTCCTTCCTCCCTCCCCCTCCCCTTCTCCTCTTGAGAGGGTGGAGGCCTCCCTTTGGTATCCTCCCTCCCTGGCACATCAAGTCTGCAAGGTTAGGCACATCCACGCCCACTGAGACCAGACATGGCAGCCCAGCCAGGGAAACAGATTCCACAGACAGGCAACAGCTTTCTTAGCCCTCCAATCATCTCTTCAGTCCTTAAGAATACTGTATCATTTTTTTAAAAGTTCAATTTAAAAAAAATACAACCCTTTATGCTGTCTTAGTTGCTTTTCTATTGCTGTGATAAAAACACCATGAACAAGATAATGTATAAAAGCCTGCATTTAATTTGGCTTATGGTTTCAGAGGGTTAGAGTCCTTTATGACAGAGTGAAGGAATAGCTAAGATCCCACATATTGATCCCTGACCTTTGAGGCAGAAGGAATGGAGGGAGACAGACGAACACTATGTGTGGTCTACATTTTTTGAAACTTCAAAGCCCACTCCCAGTAACACACCTCCTCCAATAAGGCCACACCTCCCAATCCTTCCCAACCAGTTCCACCAACTGGAGACCAAGTCATCAAATACAGAAGTGTTTGGGGATCATCCTCATTGAAAGCACCACAAGAGTCAAAACTCTTCTACAATCCTTGATTGTAATCCCTTCAGACTGTACCTAGGGAAGCCTGTGTCTGTTTTAAGCACACACGTGCTTGACTGCAGACAGAGGATGAAGATTGATCAGACCCGTTTGTCGTTCTATAACATTCTCTGTTGGGAGCACTTCCTCCACCCTCCACGTGGAGGGTACAGGTATGGTTCACTTTTCACTTGAGTGGCTGAGTCAGATTTAGATTTAGCTCTTCCTCTATCAATGGACATCGTAGTTCTTAAGTTCTGCCTTTAAAGATAACTTAGCCAAGAGTGTCAATCACCACAGAGGTGCAGTTTTGTGAGGCTGCTCCCTTAGTGGACCTTCAGCAGACCCAGCTGCTAACAACCTTCCGAGAGGCACCTCTCCACCTCTTCTTCGCCAGTATTAATAGGACTTAGTTTTTGCTCCCATGCAACTCTGTTCCATCAGATATAGCAGAAAGTCACTAATGGTCTTGGAAAAATCAAGGCACACAGGGACATTCTTCAAGGCCATCATGCTGACTGTTGCTTCTGCCTTCAGCCACCAGAGATCCTTGTGTGTGTGTGTGTGTGTGTGTGTGTGTGAGAGAGAGAGAGAGAGAGAGAGAGAGAGAGAGAGAAGCTGAGAATGACCACATAGGATTACAGAAAACAAAATTCAAAACTGCAAAGCACTGCTGAGCTGTCCATTTAACTAATCTTGGAACCTTGCTACCTCTAGATTTCTTAGAAATCTTCTTCATCATCATCATCTTCTTCTTCTTCTTCTTCTTTTTCTTCTTCTTCTTCTTCTTCTTCTTTTTCTTCTTCTTTTTCTTCTTCTTCTTCCTCTTCTTCTTCTGGTAATTGAGGTAAAACTAGGTTTATATTAGAGCTAAGAGCATCCTAACAGATACAAGTGGAATTGCAGGTTCAAAGGCAATATACAGATTTTATTATGCAAGGAACCCCAACTAGCTTTTGTTCTCCTTCTAGCATGATGCTAGGGTTTCAAGTCTGGCTATGCCTTCCTCTGGAATGGCAGCTATCCTGCCATGGAAGGTGAGACTTATTGGTGCAGCTATCCATCAGGTACCTCTGCCTGCTGATGCACACAGATGATACTGAATTAAACATAAACCCAGAAGTCTAACCAGGCTAAAGATGGAGATCGACCAGAGCGTGCCTCTTAGCCTTCCTCATATCACATTGCAGGTAAGAAGTGAACACATGTTAGGGCACTCTGGGGTAAGAGGGCAGTCACGTTAAGCCTATGGGTTCCAGGTGCCTTAGGTCCTGTGTGGTCTCCCTAAGAAAGGAAGACAGCAAGTGTAAGACCCATCAGAAATTCATTCATGAGAAAACTCATTCACGGGCCACTGGTTTTGAGTGCTTCTTTAAAATGATTCACTATCACACACACACACACACACACACACACACACACACACACACACACACACACAATCTCTGAAATTCAAATGCCTCTTAAAAACCAATGTCTTACAAATCATCCAGGCAGCACAACTCCACAACTACTTCTTACCCTCACAGAAATCCACTCTGTTGCGCATCCTGGTGAGGGCAAGGAAACCTCATTGTCCTTGGGTGTTACTATTAAACATGGACAGACCTGAAGTTTGATGTAATGAGAATAGAATTTCTGGAGGTCAGTAATCGTGCTAATTCCACAGGCAGCACCCATGCAGCTGAACCTTGCCCAGGAATCAGCATGTTTTGGGCAGTGTAAATTCACCACAGTCAAAGGGAGAAAAAAAAAAAGGCTTAGTGTCAAACTGCACAGGTGTCAGTGGCTTGACTGCAGCACCTGGGGCTGGAGAGATGGCTTAGCAGTGAAGAGCACTTGCTGTGCCTGCAAAGGACCCAGATTTCATTTCCAGCACCCATATGGTGGCTTATAAACATCCATAACTCCAGTTCCCCTGGAACTGAACCCTCTTCTGAACCCTGAAAGCACCAGGCATGCATGTGGTGTACATACATACATGCAAAACAGTCATGCACGTAAGATAATTAACGCTGTGCACTGATGACACAGAAGATGATGCTGTATGGCAGGGGGGAAAGTAGATGCAGACACCTGAACTTGCTTGCTTATTTATTTATTTATTTATGGTTTTTCAAGACAGGGTTTCTCCATCTTAGCCCTGGCTATCCAGCAACTCTCTGGCTGCCCTTGAACTCACAAAGATCTATCTGCCCCCTTTACCGCCTGAGTGCTGGGATCCAAGTTGTGCACCACCACAGCCAGGCTGACACCTGAGCCTTTAATAATACTCCAAATAGATGATTTGTTTTTATGATTCTTCTCTTAATGTTTCAGCAGAGTAGCAGAATATCGAGACAATAAAACAGACCTGGAAATCCCTCACCTGTCCCTCAGATCACACTAGCCGCCGTGGGCTGTTCAGGTGTGCTATGTGTCCCTAGTCTTTGTGTTCCGCCAGTGGGAGGAGAAGGAGGGGGTGCTGGCTGTGCAGGCGAGCTGCCCCCAAAGCCATGACTCCTGCCTGTAGGATGTGGACAGCCATCTCCTGTAGCCTCCATTCCCAAGGGACCTCCTTTCCAAACAGGAGAGCTGAATGATAATAACTGCCCACTCTGCCTCCTCAGTCCATTTCTAGCCTGGTCTATGAGGCCCACCAGTGCTTTAGACCAGCAGTTCTCAAGCAGAGGGTCAAATGACCCTCTCACAGGGGTTGCCTAAGACTGTTGGAAAACACAAATATTTACATCACAATTCATAACAATAACAAAATTATAGTTATGAAGTAGCAACAAACATAATTTTATGATTAGGGGATATCTCACCACAACCTGCGGAGCTGTATGAGGGGGTTGCCGCATTAGGAAGGTTGAGAGCCATTGCTTCAGCGACTTCCTTATCAAAGCCCTCTCCAGCCTCCACCTGCAGCTCAGATGCTCTCTGTATCATGCGTCTTTGATATGCTTTAGCAATGGGCAATTCTTCAGATTTCATCAACCAAGTAAAATTCCCAATATGTCATTAAGGGGTAAAGAAATATTTCTAATATTACACTCTAGAATTAACTGAGGACTACAGCCAAGCAAAGTTTAATGTTTGGAAATTTAAAAATTTAAAAATTGGAAATTTGGAAATTTAAAAAATTTTTTAAAGACTCATTTATTTAATGTATGTGAGTACACTGTCGCTGTCTTCAGACACACCAGAAGAGGGCATCATATCCCATTACAGATGCTTGTGAGCCACCATGTGGTTCCTGGGAATTGAACTCAGGAACTTTGGAAGAGCAGTCAGTGCTCTTAACTGCTGAGCCCATCTCTCCAGCCCAGTGTTTGGAAATCTTATCCACAATGTGCTTGAGTGTGGTATCTTTTCGGGGTCAGTACTACCAGAAATACACATGAAAGGACCTCACATACAAGTTGCCTTGGGTGTTCTTCCATGTGGCCATTCCAGGCGTCTTCCTGCTCTCATTCTAAGCCAACTCACACCTGTCCTGTGCACATACCCCATGCCCTGTGCACATACCCCATGCCCTGTGCACATACCCCATGCCCTGTGCACATACCCCATGCCCTGTGCACATACCCCATGCCCTGTGCACATACCCCATGCCCTGTGTACATACCCCATGCCCTGTGCACATACCCCATGCCCTGTGCACATACCCCATGCCCTGTGCACATATCCCATGCCCTGTGCACATACCCCATGCCCTGTGCACGCTGCACACCTCTGGCTACTGCCATGGCTGCCCTGTGATTCTTTAACAGCTTCATAACTGGGAGTCTACTTCCAAACATCTCTCCCTCTCCCTCTCCCTCTCCCTCTCCCTCTCCCTCTCCCTCTCCCTCTCCCTCTCCCTCTCCCTCTCCCTCTCCCTCTCCCTCTCCCTCTCCCTCTCTGTCCAGAATGTTTTCTACAAAAGCAGGGCTGAGGGCTCATTTTCTATGTTTGAGATTTTTTCATTGTTCTCTGCGCCTTTCAGGACCAGCTCAAACTGTGAAATGTAGTCCACAAGGTGCTCATGGTTTTCCCCGGCCAATCTTCTTCCCCGTTGCTCACACAAGCTCTCTGCCTGCCACGTGTGAAGGCTTGCTAACTCCTAAGCACACCGCACTGGTGCCTAGCTCCATGAGTCTGCACTTGCTGTTCCAGTAACCAGAATGTCTTTCCTTCCCTCTGCCCAGGTACCTAGTATTCTGCTCCATTATCATCTCCTTTGGGAAGCCTTACTGGACATTTCCAATTGATGGAGCAGGGTTCTGTATGTGTACCTCCCCCGAACTGTGTCACATCGACGCCTGTTAGGAACCCAAGGGTTATTGACTGAACATTAATGTTTGGTTCCTACTTCTTTATTTTTTTTCCCAAACAGTTTTAACCAGGACACTTGTTGAATAAATTGCTATTTTTTCCTCAGCATTCAATTCTGCCCAGTGGTAATGTGGGCAGTACACCCAAAATAGTACAACACTTTCCAAAGTAGTGCTATGGCCACCCTGGAAAACAACCTCCCACGCGAAAGAAAAAACTAACATTTGCATTGAGCAGATGCCTGGCTCTCAGCACTGAATGTTGAATTCAGACTTCCAGGTTTTATAGCACCATAGTTAGGCATAGAAACAATACAACTGCATGCAGTAGTTCTCAACCTTCCTAACACTGGGACCCTTTAATACAGTTCCTCATGTCGAGGTGAGCCCCCGTCATAAAATTATTTTTGTTGCTACTTCATAACTGTAATTTTGCTACTGTTATGAACCATAATGTAAATATGTGACATATGCCCCCTGTGAAAAAGTCATTTGACACACACTCCCCACCCCCAGGTTGAGAACTACTGCACTACAAACCATGTGTTGGTTTTAATGTCAACTTGCCACATATTGGAGCCTCACATGAGGAACTGTCCTGGTTGCACTACACTCTATAGCATGGCTACTCAGAGCAGACTATGATTCTGAGTGCTGGCTCTGATGGCTGGTCTTGGTTGTCAGGTTTGGCACACTTGGGAAGAGAGAGCCTGCATTGAGGAATTGTCTCCATCAGACTGGCCTGAAGGCACGTCTGTAGGAGGCATTTTCTTGATTGTTGATTGGCGGGAGAGGGCCATTGGCTGAGCAAACCAGGTAGAGTAAGCCCCCATGGCTTCTGCTTCTGTTCCTGCCTTGGCTTCCTTTGATGATGGAGTGTAGTTTATAATCAAAACAAACAAACAAACCCTTTTAATTTCCCACGCTGCTTTTGGCCAGTGTTTTATCACAGCAAGAGAGATACAAACGAAATTCTTAAAAGTTTTACTTTCCCATATTAAGGCAACCAGGTCAATTCCTCACGTGAGGTTCCCATATGTGCCAAGTTGACATTAAAACCAACACATGGTTTGTATCTGACGTCAGCCAGACTAGCCGCAAGCCCGAGTTAACTTATGTAATCTGTTGATGCCTCAATTTCCTCGTCTATCACATGAATGATCAACTACAAGGACTTAACATGTGAATGCTTCTAATGGCACTCCCCACAAATTAAGTACTGTACAATTATGCTAGGCTCAGATTAAGTGCTGCGCAGCTACACTGGTTTATTTTCCTATGAAGGAGCGGCAAGAGACTTGCTAAGTAGCACAGCAAAGAAGCCATCCTGGCATTGGCTTTTTCCTCAGGGGAAGCCTCTGCTAATTTTCCTAGCATCAAGTTAATGAATGTGTGGATCATAATCGTGAGAATCCTCCCCATCTTCCCTCCATCAGTCTCCAAGGCTGCCATATGGGATTTTAGTCCTTCTCACCTACAGCAGTGTGACCAATGTTCTGCTATTTCCCCCTTTTGCATTAAGACTTCAATCTGTGTCTGAAGTTCTTATCCCAAGGAAACCCCTGTCCATGCCACATGTACTGTCCACTCAGAACACTTTAAGTCACAGAACAAGGGCTAAGCATGTGCTTCCTGAACATCACATGTGGACTTAATGGTAACACACCCGTGGCTCCTGGAAATCCCAAGAGAAGAGTATCCACTGTGCTCCCAACGATTGAAAGAGTTTCTGAGGGGCTAGAGAGATGGTTCAGTGGCCAAAAGCATATGCTGCTTGTAGTGGTTTGAATACACTTGGCTCAGGGAGTGGCACCATTTGAAGGTGTGGCCTCATTGGGGTAGGCGTGGCCTTGTTGGAAGAAGTGTGTCATTGTGGGTAGGGGCTTTAAGATCCTAGTCCTAGCTGCCTGGAAGCCAGTCTTCTCTTAGCGGCCTTCAGATGAAGATGTAGAACTCTCAGCTCCTGCACCATGCCTGCCTGGACACTGCCATGCTCCTGCCTTGATGATAATGGACTGAACCTCTGAACTTGTAAGCTGGTCCCAATTAAATGTTGTCCCTTGGTGGTGGTGTCTCTTCACAACAATGAAATCCTAACTAAGACACTGCTCTTTTCAGTTTCTGTCACCCATGTTGGGCAATTTACAACTGCTTGTAATTTCAGGCCCAGGGGGAACCCATGCTTCTGGCCTCCCAGGGCATTAATAATCATGTGCATATACCCACAGACATGTAATTAAAGTAAGTTTTAAAGTCTTTAAGGAGTATCTGAGTACATAGGGAGCTTCTAGGAGTATCTGAGCACACAGGGAGCTTCTAGGACTTTTTTTTTTTTTAATTCAAGGTTACCCCAAATCCTGGAGTTTATCAACAAAAAACCCTGAGGTCCAGTGGCACAGTGCTCTAGTTCCTCACTCTGTGGGTATCTTCCAGAACCAAGCCCACAGTTGCCAACCTTTGCATTTGAGAATAAAAACACTTGTTCAGTGCTGAAAGGCGACTGGTGTCCATGACATACAATTCAGCTGCACCTTCAGTTATTTTACTGGAAATGAAGAAGGCCCTGGGCCATGCAAATTGGGGTGCTGGTGACAGTACCCCCTGGCTCAGCAAGCTGGGTTAAAATAACGCATAGCCTTCCCCAAAGGCTGTCCCCCATAGCCTGTCCACTCTTCCCAGCCATGCTTAACACCCTTCCTGATGATGGTGGCATTGCCAACCACTAACATGAGAATGAACTCCAGAACGAACCGGATGTCAGCTGATTTTGCTCACAGCTGTACCCTGGCATCTAACACCTGATGCTCAGTTGGTAACAAGGCTCTGGTTGCTCAATGTCTAAAGTCAGTGGGAGTATGCCAGCTTCACAGCACACCTAGCCTGCTGGTTTTCCTCGACCCTACTCCCGGCATGCACACCACCAGCATAAGCCACAAAGCCTTCCTTCCTGGCTGGCCCTTCAACTCGCTCATGGCCAAAGCAAGAGTTTTCACCAAATCATTTTTATAATGAGGTCAAACCAGGTGAACCCAAGTGAGGGATTCCAAACCTGGCTCTTTCTTGAAGGTAGAGTCCTGACCTAATCCTTTGCATGGATGGCTACTCTCCCAGATACTTCACCTTACCTGCTCAAAGGACCACTGCATTCTCATACCAAGTTGGTTCTACCTATTGTGAGAATTCGTAGTTTCATAGTATCTTGTGAACACATTCATTCACAAAAACCAGGAAAGAAAGTCCTCCTCACCAGGAAGCATACCTTATATCTTAAATGAAAACCAAAAGAACCCGAATTTGGATCACTTTATTCAACTGCAAAAATAACATTCTCTACCTTTTGAGTAGAGAGTTGAAGCAATGAAGCTCAACGGTCAATGGCGGAAAGAAAGGAGACTGGGTGTAGCTAACAGTCTCAGAAGAGCGCCTGGCTAGGGGTCCAGACAAGTACTGCCAACTGGCAAGTCCTTCCATCCGGCTCCAATACTTTCCCATTGGCCCTTCCCAATTATCTCTACTCCAATAGGAATGTGCTCAGAAGTAAAGGCGGTGGATCAAGTAGATCAAGACTTCCCAGAGTCACACTCCAGGGGACCCCGGGGCTTCTGAAGCATTCTACAAATGCTGCCAGGACTGAGCTGTCCCTAAGCAACAAAGAAGGCTTCATTCCTTTTTGCTCATCACTAGGTGTCACAGCTTGACACTCGGGCATACATGTGTCAGGTTAGCACCTTTGTTAATGACGGTTTTGTAATCCCTTAACTCTATTCGATCTCCAGCCACACCCATAAACATCAAAATAGGGCAATGACCGGGGAGCAGGATACAGTTCAATGCCAGTCACTGCCCACTGCAGAGCGCACTATTAACTGCAACTGCCAGCCACAACCCACATTCCATTAGGGTTCAGGAGAGCAGTTTCTCTGTACAGTATCTCACAGCTCCAAAGTATAAACACTGACCTCATAAATGACTGTCAAAATGCTTTCTTAGAAAAGGTACTTCCTTTCCATTAACAACCCTCCCCCCCACACACCAAAAAAAAAAAAAAAAAAAACGAAAAAAAAAAAAAAAAAGGAAAGTGAGCTGGGCCTAAATCAGACTCAGAACTGAAACTAAATCCCCAAACCCAATCCTTGCAGGCTCATTTCTCTAACAGGGCATTTGAGTAAAAGGAACATTATCTGTGGCTTTGGCACAAATGCATTTCCTTCTCCTAGGGTACAGTTTGAACATACCAACACACTCATCAATAAACTTGTGGTCCTTCTCTCCTTGCTCAATAAGTGAAGCCAGACTATTTTAGTATTTTAAAAATAACCTTGAAAAACATGCAATCAGTCCTCACGAGGGTAAGAAGAAAATGGGGGGTGGGGTGGGGTGGAAGGTAGTTACTTTATGTGATCTAACCCATTGACTTTAAAGGAGTTTGTCAGGTTCTTCACAAAGCCCTTCCCCCAAAGGAAAGGTGCAACGACGTGGCCAACAGGGCCACCAGCTTGGCGTCCAGGGCCCTCGCGGGGAGGCGGCGACCACAGCCTCTAGAGACAAAGTTCTGTAGTGCACTGACTTCTATCATACTCAGAGTCGGAGTGTCTCAGAACTTTGTCTCAAAAGACCAAACTGGCTGTCTTCCTCTGGAAGTTTCGTCCTGCAGGTGTGCTCCCTGCCACCCGGCCTCGCCCCCAGCGAAGGCAAAGAAGAGTAACTCATTAAGAAGCAGTTTAGTCCAGGATGAGACCAATAGTGGTACGGATAGTTAATTATGGAAAATTACTGCCACAGTCAGCAGGAGTAAAAGTCCAGTAGAAAGGGTGTCCTAAGAGACTCTGGTGGCAATGTCACAGCAAACGGACCAGTGGAATCACACAATGCCCTCTCCTTCCTACCTACTCTACACAAGAATCCATTGCCGGTCCAGCCCCCACCTCCTCCGGTCCTGTTACTAAACTTTGGCAAGAAGCTAATTCACTCAATCTAAGTTGCGGTAACTTTTTACCTTTCCATCTGGAAAGTTGGTGAGGGCTGGGAGGACCTCATGAGGACGAATTCCTGGAGCAGGGAGTCAAAGCCGGCGAACACAAACCCTAGGGAGCAGTTTCCCCGCAGATGGGACGTCCCGGGAAAGCCAGGCTTTTCGCGGCCTCCCCTTCCCCCAGCCATTCTCACAACACTACTCCGGTTATCCAGCTGCCCGCACACAGTCCAGGAATCCGCGTCCACGCAGCCCTAGCCCCTCGGTGCCACCCACCCACTCTCCCGGTTTCCTTCTGCCCGCTGAGGCAGCGCCTCCGCAGCCGATCTGCATGCAGTCCACGACACAGGCCCGGCGCCCCCAGCCCGTCCAGCCCGGACCACCGTGCGGGGTCCCGCACGCCTCCCCAAACACTGCGCGCAAGCAGCTGTTGCGCGCGTGCAACAGGTCCGCAGAGCGCAGTCCCCATCCTGCCGGGTTGGTGCGCGTGGCCGACAGAACGCGGGGCCAGAGCTTCGGAGCTGCGGCCGGGGGTTGCATCGGCCTGTCTGGCCTGGCCGCCCTCCCAAGGGTCCCCCACACGCCGCAGCCCGGCCCTCTGCGCCCCGGACCGCTGAGCTAGGCTTCCAGTGGGCGCTCCGCTCCGCTCCCTTCCATCTTGACTTTTGCCGACGTGGAAATTTTGGGTTTGGAGACGACCTGCGCTCTTATTGGCTGCCGGCGGGCGGGGTCGGAGGTCACGGCTGCTCTTGCTATTCCGCGCCAAGGGGAGCCGCAAAACGGCTCGTGTCAAGTCAGCAGGTTCCCTCCTCCTCCCCGGGGTCACGTGCGCGCTGGGCGGGGCGGGGAACCGCCTCCTTATGCAAATAGAACGACGAAGGGGCCCCAGGAGGGAGGGGGCGGAGCCGGCAGGCAGAGGGGCGGGGTGGGGGCGGAGCCTGAGCCGGGCTGGGTGCGACACTCCAGGTGGCCACCTGGCTCCCAGTCCGGCTCCACCCGGCCTCTGGGTTCAGCCCTTTGTGGGCAGTCTGGGTAGACGTGGTCTCCATCCCGCCCGCGTGCAAGACGCTAAACACAGCTTTGCCCGCAGCCCCTTCCGCTAGGCCGGGCCAGAGCCCAGTTCGGGTCTAGGTCTCTGCTGGGTTGGGGAAGACGAGGCTGCCACCTAAGCAGAGTGAGAAATGGAAACCTTGAGGAGGACACTTTGCCTCCCCCGGGGCTGAATGTTACAAGAACTGAGAGAGGAATTCTCCGTAAGAGAATTCTAGAACAAAGCTAAATCAAGAATTCATCAAAGTTAAAAAGCCATCCTTTTGAATTAGCTGCCCATTGCCCACTGTAAATAAGAAAAGGCCAAGAGCTACCTGAAAGTATCAAAAATAGCAGTTTCTTTTGTACCGCCTACAGGGACAAACCCAAAGGTCCATCTGTCTGTTCTGACCCCTGCTGGACATTAGGCACGGGGGTGGAGGGCGTGGGGGGGGAGGAGGGGGAGCGTGGAACCTGGAGTCAAGGTCTCCTGCATCCGAAGGAGGTATAACTCAAGGTGCTCAGAATTGTCCATATCCACGATCTGTCAGTGGTTCCCCAAGCACGCATGGAGGAGGGCATGAAGGAAAGCGTGCTTTGCCGAAGAACGGGATTGATGAGAGGCCACATGACTAGATGTCTTCCTTCCCTCCACCCTCCCCAAAGAGAAGACAGCAATGTCAATGTACAGGTAGAGCCCAGGTTATGGTGAAAACCACAGCCTCTGGCCACCGAAGAGACGAGCTGCATCTTTTAAAACACAGATATTTCTCAGAACAGGCCTGGTTTTTCTTTGTGATAAAACGTCTGTATCATTTCTTTTTTTCCAATCTTAAGTGTGGCTGGATGATGCAGAAAAAGAAAGGTACATTTTCATGGGAAGATTCTTACCTGGAAAATTCTTCCCATCCTGTCTTCTTAATTTACTGGCCCCTTCTCCCCCATCCCCCTATGGAAAGGTAAATCCTTGCTCCTTCCAACTGTTTATCCTTAGGGATCTTTCTACTTGCACACTTGCGTGTTTATCTGACCCTTCCGGGTTTGGGGGTGGGGGGCTCCACCAGGCATTGTCTCCTCCAGCCTCCCACCCCCCTGCTCTGCCAAGGTCTGTCAGCGGTGCTCTCTGGGCCTCAGAGTTGGTCCGGGCTCTGCCGCAGGTTCTGTTGTGTGAGCTGGAATATTGATTTTTCTTTTTTTTTCAGTGTGTGTGCGCGCCGCTCTGTTAAAAAAAAAAAAATCAATATTTCAGTAGCTCAAGCACAGCGCAGGGCAGTGTAATGGAGCCAGCCAGCTGATGTAACGCACCGGGTCCACCCTCAGCGATTGAGGTCAGAGAATGGCAATGCGTTTTTCTATTTCATTGTTTGCTTCAGGGACAGGGAGGGGGTTGGCCTACGTTTGTGGACATCAGATGCCAAGCTCCTGGGGTGTACCAGAACCAAGTTAGGAAAAACAAAAGGTGACAATCGCAGATGTCCTGTTATCCATTCATGTGAGAACTCTTATGTAAAACACTAGGTGATCTGGAGTTATTCTCAGCCATAGGTTTGCCACGTTTCACACTGAGCAAAAGAAAATAGGCTTGCTTGGACACGCACAGAGTAATTTCAAAGGGGAGAACAGAGGAATAAGCATCACTGCCTAGGGGCTACCCTGGTGCCCCCTGCAGCCAATGGGGGTAGGCTCTGAACCTGAGTGGGGCATGTGGGTCCTCCAGGCATTCCCACTAGATGAGCCCAGGTAAATCTGTTCACTCTCACCAGCCTCTCGGCTTCTACCTGTAATGTGAAGGTAAAAGGTCACTTGAGGTGATGTCTGAATCCCCTCTCTAACTACGATTCTACAGAAGAAAGGGATAATATAGCTAAAGACAGGAGCATAATTATGTTGAGTGTGGCTCTTAGATATGAAAATGGATGAATACCAAGAGCGTTGTAGAAGCAGAAGCAACTCATTCCAATTCTAGTTGTCTTTGTTTTAAATTACATCTCATTGCAATCTTTTTGGAGGATGCTTTGGCTATTTTCTACAGTACACTCTTTTTTTGATCCAGCTTCTCTCACTCTATGAGTGTCTCTTTAAAAAAAAAATACTATTACTTAAAAAGAAGTCCATCGCTTGCATTTTGTACCATTGAAACAAACACTGGAAACAACCTAGCAACGTGGAACCTATCACATAAAATACACTAGTAGCTTTGTATTCATTGGTGCGCAGATGTGTCATAGTGGTGCTGACTAAGGAGATGTTTGCACTTGTGGATATGCATGTCACGGGAACCTCCGTCTATGCAGGAGTGTGTCCCAATGACCCAGGAAATGGGCTCTGGGAAATCTCATCTTCATCACTAGCTAGGTCTACATTGGCTCTAAACTAAGTAAGTTGGTCTCCTGTGGCTTATTGAAAGCACACAAATTTATAGGCTTGAAGTAGCACTACTTTGTATCTTACAAGAACTGGTACTAGAAGACCAAAGTGGGTTTTGCTGTGTAAGAAAAGGGTCAGGACTCACTCCCTCCAAGGACAACCCACCTATTTATCTTTCCAGAATGCCTCTTGGACCCATTGGCTACAAGGTTGGGTGGTACAGAGTTCTGATCTCTGTTTTTACCGTTTCTTCTCCCACTCTGACCCCCCTGACTCTTTAAAGGAAGGAGCTTTGTGCTTATGCTGGGATCGGGTCACCTGGATAATCAAGAGTCATGTCCCGTAACTCAAGATCCTCTTGATATCACCATGTTAGCCACCATCGGGGCTCGTAGCCATTATTGAGCTAACATGGAGATATCTGCAGTACTCACTATATTTCCTTCTGAGAACTCCTGGAGTGAATCCCAATCAGTTAGAGGCTGCTCACATTTCCTCAGTGTTTGGCCGGCAATGGAGGCAACTCTTCCCCATGTCTCAGCCCTCTGACACCGACTCCTCTACTCCAGTTCCTTTACCCTGGAGATCATGTTGAACCCTGATAGGGACATTGTGGATAATCTCCACATTTTAAGATCAACCAAATATCAAACTTATACCTATTTGCAACCTTATATTTTCTATTTTAAGGTCAACCTTAAACTTGTATCTATTTGCAACCTTATATTTCCTATGTCATATAACAAGTAACATGACGTAATCACGTGCCCCTGGGATAAGGATACAAACACCTGTGGCTGTGGTACCAGTCCCCTTAGACCCAGCAGGGGGGTTTCTGTGAGTGTGAGGCCAGCCAGGGCTATAAAATGAGACCTATCAAAATGAAAGAGAGAGAGAGAGAGAGAGAGAGAGAGAGAGAGAGAGAGAGAGAGAGGAAGAGAAAAGAAGAAGAAGAAGAAGAAGAAGAAGAAGAAGAAGAAGAAGAAGAAGGAGGAGGAGGAGGAGGAGGAGGAGGAGGAGGAGGAGGAGGAGGAGGGGGAGGGGGAGGGGGAGGGGGAGGGGGAGGGGGAGGGGGAGGAGGAGGGGGAGAAGGAAAAGAAATGAATAAAGGATGCAAATATCTTTGGATCGCCTGCTACATTCAAGGTAATGGTGATAATCCCTATTAGAGTGTTGTGAGATAAAATATGTAAATGTTTAGCATCGTGCTAAACATAATCTGTATAGTAAGCACTACATAGTAGTTGTCACAGAGCAAGCGTTCCAAGGTGACTCTGTCCAATATCACCTGGAAAGGAAGCTCTGACCGTGCCTGTAGCATCTGGTAGATGGAGTCATTAAAATGGGTTTAAATTTTCCTCAGTTTTAAAATGTTTTTCTTTTCCTCTTTTTCTATCTTGAACATTAAATTTCATTAAATTACCATGAACATTAAAAAGTTTAATGAAATGTGGCTGGGCAGTGGAGGCTCTCAGCTTTAGTCCCAGCACTCAAGAGGCAGAGGCAGAGGCAGGCAGACTTTCAGTGGAGCCTGGTCTACAGAGTGAGTTCCAGGACAGCCAGGGCTACACAGAGAAACCCTGTCTCTACAATTAAAAAACAAGTGAAAGAAAGAGAAAAAATCAGAGGCCATCAAGTATAATAGCAAAAGAGCTGAAGTGGGGTCTAGAAAGCCCAGGTGCCAGCCTTAGTCCCTGTATGGCTGCAAACTGTGAGTTATGGCAGCAGTCCAGTTACCTTATTCTTCCCACTCTGTTTCCTCTTGGGTAAATCTGAGGGAATGTGAGGGAAAGGGTCGATATATTTGAAAAAGATCTTTCTGGTTCTAAATGCAATACTTCTAAAAAAAAATTTAAAGATCAGTAAAGACAAAGATGAAGCATTGCTATTAAAAGTAACCTTGTAGTTTGAAAAAGATAGCTCTATAGATAAAATGCTAGCCTTATTGAGACCAAAAAACATGCCCTCCAAAAAACATTTCCCCCAAAGAATGGGGGAAAAAATCAAATGGCGAACAAGCATTAAGACATTAATCCTTGTCCATGAGAAGGAAATGCAAGTAAAAACTTCAGTGAAGCCATGATGTGAAGCTACCCCAGACCTGTAATCACAGCATTCAGGAAGTTGAGACTGGAGGATCGCAAGTTACAGCCAGCTTAGGTTACATGGTGAGATCCTGTCTCAAAAAGAAGAAAAAGAAAAAAAGATTTGAATCAAATATTTTATTCTCATCAGGTGAGCCAAAACTCACAAATCTGGAATCAAAAACAGACATGGGTGATGTGGGACAATGGCTGCTGGCGTTCCTTCACAGAGCAGGGCATTAAATCACAGCAAACCTGAATGACAGCTCTTCACACCATCATGACTGGAGCTCAGAGATGTGATGGGAGAGAGCAGGGAGCAAGTCTCCAGAGACCACAGACACTCTACTCGCCGTATACAGCTCAACCATGAGCAAAACTAAACGTGTTGGAGGCATTCATAAAGTGGAAGCAAAGCAGGGAAATAGTAAGGAGGACACCTAGGGAAGTGGTTAGTGGTGGGATTCGGAGAGAGGATCATGAGGAGGGAGTGCAAAGCTAGATGCAGCTGGTTAGGCTTTGATTGTAAAGCTGAATGGAGCTCCTATGCACCTAAGTGCTCACTGTGTCATACCTCACAGGTGCGCTCATGATAGAAAGGGAGGGGAGAGGAGGGCAGTCTTAGGAGTATCCACATAGCCAGCATCCTGCTATGGGCATTTGTCTGTGGAGATGGAATGACACAGATGCCACAGATTGGGTGAAGAGCTAGGCTTTTAACACTCACTAGTAAAGGTGGAATGGCCCCTAATCCTCTACGAGCCACTTTGTAAGAGATCCTCAGTTTTAGAAATAAAATTGTTGTTGTTAACTTTAAAAAAAAAAAAAGTTTCTGATGAAGCTGGAATCCTAGCTCAGCAGTTACTACATACTGCTTCTGCAGAAGACCGAACTTACATTCAGGGGTTCACAAACACCTATAACTCTAGCTTGGCATTAGTTTGTGCTAACTAGCCCCTGTGGCCACCTGGTAATTTAAAAAAAAATGGAAAAAGAATCTTTTGCAATTAAAAATTGCCAGAAATCAAAAAGAATTCAGTCTCAGTATATTCTACAAAATAGGTATAAAATTGTGTAGGGGTTACCTTAGGGTTTCTATTGCTGTGATAAAGACCGTGATAATAAGCAACTTGGCGAGCAGAAGGGTTATTTTAGCTTACACTCCCACATCAAAGTCCATCACTGAGGAAAGTCAGGACAAGAACTCAAACGGCGCAGGAACCTGGAGGCAGGAGCTGATGCAGAGGTCATGGAGGGGTGCTGCTTACAGTTTACTTTCCATGACTTGTCCCTACTGTTTTCTTATAGCATCTAGAACAATGGGTCCATGGGTAGTACCACCCACAAATGGACTGGCCCAAAGGCTTGTCTACAGGCCAATCTGATGAGGACATTTTCTCAACTGAAATTCCCTTCTCTCAGATAACTCTAGCTTGTGTGAAGCTGATGTAAAAAGTATCCAGCACAGGAGTATAAAGAAATCTCTCACTCAACACTGGTTTCAACAACCATTAAATACTCATTTGTTTCTTTTGCGCTTCCCTAGTCCCCGTGTGATGCTGTGAGGATGTGCTCACTCATGGGAATGAGAGCACTAGCCGCACCACTCAGACATTGTGGAAAACTATTTTAATCAAACCTATGAGGATGTTCAAGTTGTTTATTCTTGACACTTCCTCGAACATTGCAGAGGGCACATTCCTCAAGCTCAACACACAGGAGACCAAGGCAGAGCTGAATGGCCAGGAGGAGGGAGCCTGAACCTTATCAGTCTCATTATCGATGGAGTATTGAGAGTTAATGCAACGCATCAGTCCTCCTTCAGTTGTCTTAGTAGTCTCCACAATCTGATGTAAGTTGCTGGTGTTAAATTCCTAAAGCCTAGCTTTCATCATTGTTTCTATAAACACAAGTGTGCTGGATAGTTTTTGTCAACTTTACACAAACTAGAGACACCTTGAAGAAAAGGAACATCTGTTACGGAATTGCTTCTCTCAGATTGGCCTGTAAACATGTTTGTGGGAATATTCTTAATGATGGATGTGGGAGAGACCAGCCCACAGTGGGTGATGCCACCCCTGGGCAAGTGTTCCTGGGTTCCCTGAGAAAGTAAGTAGAACAAGTCATGGGGGGCAAGCCAGTAACAGTTTTGCTCTGGGGCCTCTGTATCAGTTCCTGCCTCCAGGTTCCTGCCTGAGTTCCTGTCTTTGCTTCCCTTGATGACGGACTATCAAGTGTAAAGTTTGAAATAAACGCTTTTCTTCCCAAGTCATTTTTGGTCAGCATTTTAGCACAGCAGCAGAGAAGCAATCCAGGATGATGAGTGTGAATTGTAAATGAAGCGTTCTTCTAATTTCTGGAGAAGATTCAAAGATGAACCTGATAGAACTTCTGTTCCACAATAAGGAAGTTGTTTGTTGTCCAGGGTAGGCTGCTTGACCACACCTGAGTAGCTGATGGCTTAGAATGGAGAAGACTGTCACCATGAAGGACCAATCATGAAACCAGAGGGTTGAGCCTTTGTACATGGTGATGTAAATCCACATCCAGGCAAGGAGGAGGAGCTGGAGATTGGTTCAGCCATGCCACCGATGATTCATCTTGATTTTCAATGTAGCATAATCTAAAAATCACTGGGCGTGTCTCCATTAGTGGAGAGTGGGAAGACCACCTAAATGAGAGAGGTACCATTCCAAGGGCTGGGATCTAGGACTGCAGACGTTCGTCACTACCACCTACTTCTCTCTACCTCACAGTTCTGTCTCAAGATGTTAGCTCTCAGCTACTGCTCCCCCACAATGTCTGCCCATCTGCTGCCATGTTCCTCGGCATAGTGACCTTGGACTCCTAGCCTCTGAAACCATAAGCCCCCAATCAATTCTTTCTTCTATGCATTGCCTTGGTCATAGTGTTAGAACACAGCAATAGGAAAGTAAGACACCAGAGGAAGGAAGGAGCACTTACCTCAGGTCACTCTGGGGGAAGCTTGGGGACCTTGCTTGGAGCCTTTGAAGATGAATGAGATTGAACATACAAAAGTTGTAGTGAAATATGGCGTCTGTTGAGTAATAAACATACACGTTTGTGTTAGTCATAACCTAAGATGATTAACCTATAATGAATGAAGATCTGGGCACATGGTTGTAGGTGTTCTAGCCTGTGACTGGATGGATGAAAGGCTTTGGCTGTCTGGTAGGAGTGTTAGATGGCAGTGTCAGGGAGCACGTGGTGGAACGATGTGCTTAAGTCATGATAATGAAGCAAAATCACAAATAGGAAGGAGCCCGGATCCCCAAATCTGTTTTGAGTGATATTTACAATAGTCTAAAGCTCACCGAGCTCCACCTCCTAAAGGTCCCACCCCCTCCAGAGTTACCACTCTGTAACACAAAGCCAATACCGAAGGGGCTTTTGAGGACCACTCAAAATCCAAATGATAGCAACCATTCTATGATGGTGCACAAACGTTGTTTCTCTTTTACTCTCAGGTAAATTGAGGCTCTTAGCAACTCGTCAGCCTTCCAGGATCTATACTGTTGGATTTGAACCCAAAAGGCAGGACTCAGTGACCACTCTTAACCACTTCACTCAACTCCTTTTGAAGTGGAAAGAACATTCCAAAGGGAAGGAATAGCAGAGGTAGATGGGAAAGTATTATAGGTACAGGAAACGAGCAGTGACATCAGGTGGGTGAGGCCCCGTAGAAAGACTGACCTTGCCCAAACAGGCAGTGAGAAACCAAAGGTTCTTGGTGTTGGAGTTTTATGGTCTCTGGGCTTCAAGACACTACCTACATGGGTGTTAGGAATAACCATTTTAAAGCATGATCCCAGCTTCCATCCAAAGAGCTGCCCCCCCCACACACACACACACACCAATCCCCTGAAGGGCACATCACTTTCCCTCTGTGCCCATGCTGTGGCACACACCCCACATGCCAAGGAGAATCTACGTCATTTGCGTGTTTTAATCTCCCATGGAAATTGGCTTAATACTCACTTCAGACACTTGAGACTTTAGCTGAATAAGTGGGTTTCAAACTACGTAAAACCATATCAAATCATTGATATTTGACCCTTTTGACCTACAAAAATCCAGCATTTCATTATAGCCTCGTTCTGTTTTAAGAGTTGTATTACAGCCATGCATCAGAGATGGGCTAATAGGGTAATTCCACGTATATACCACGAAAGGGACTAAAGTGGCAGTTAGAAAGTATAAGCAACCATTCTTTACTTATAATGTACAGATTGAAGCTAGCATGAATGCACACATAGAAATATAAATAGCCCTATATATGAAGAGAGACGTGGAAGCCTGTCTGTAAGGTTTTCTCTACGAAGATTAGAGCCATGCAGGATGATCCTGATGTCACATTGTAAGCTCAACTTCTATTTGAAATGGGCTTATACACTTCAGATAAAACTCAGCACAGTAGATCCGATATGAGTGAAGGAGCTAGGGAAACAGGGCAAATAGAAAGACTATCCGGCAGAATGGAGCGGTGGATGAGCAATGGATCACTTTAAGGCCTCAATCAAGAGGTTAGGTAATTATAATAGCTGAGTGTGGGTTCCATTAGAGACGATGCTATCGGTGGAAGGGAGAAGACAAGCTTATGTAGGTGTCTTTCTTAAAGCAAGAGAATTGTCTACATTCACCCATGGCCCCTCCCCTTGAGGCCTCTCACTGAGCTAGTGGCCAGTTCTATACAAGTCCAAGAGTCAAAGTTACTCCCCAAAGGATGCCCACGGCCTGTGCAGTTTGAACAGAGGAAAGGGCCAGTAAGTGGCGTTCCACAGGAGAACATAGAGTGACTGCACACAGCGAGCCCGTCTTATCTCATGTGTTTGTTCAGTGCAATCAAGTAGCAGAGTGTAAGGAAGTTTAGTTCTGAATGCTTGTTTGCCGACTCTTCTGATACAGCCCTGCCCCTGGGAAAGGTTTTCCTAAAAAAGACTATTATGCCCAGCTATAGGAAGTAGATGATCGGGACTAGATGAGAGAGTCCTGTGGCTTTCAGATCTGTCCTCTCAGGGTACTGGCTCGCCCAAGACATGATGTGTAAAACTGTCCACATGAGAAAACATAGACCTTACATTTACAAAGCACAAGGGACAACGTCAGGCTATTTCACTCTCCCAACACAGCTTTCTAACTTGTGTGACTCCTTCAGTACTAATCACATAAACAGTCTGCAGTGTAGCCTACTCTGCTAGAAGAGACAGGCCATCCCGCCAGAAGTGCTGGGAGGTGCCACCCACCGTCGGGGACCACACCATACATACACCTTTGTCATCCTTCCCTCCATCCAGGGCAACTCTGCTAAAATCACTTTCATTCCAAGTGTTATTGTGACCCTGGTGGTCTGCTTGACAAGGAAGAGAGATTGTGCGCTTGAAACCTGGACAGCAGCTGCTGGGTCTTCATAGTTACTGTGGACAATAACATGAAACAGTGCCATGCCTGGCTCTGCAGTCTATGCCTGGAGGCTCCCCTGTGTTCCTCCTCCCAGAACTAGAGGGTAGACCCGTTTCTCTTGTAGCTTCTTCTTCCAGAGGACATCAGAAACTGCCATGGACCCTTAAGAAATCACAGGCTAGGCTAGAGAGATGGCTCAGTGGTTAAGAGCACCTGCTGTTCTTTCAGAGGACCCAAGTTTAATTCCAACAACCACATGGCAGCTCACAACTGTCTGTGATTCCAATTCCAGGGATCCAGTGCCCTCTTCTGATTGATCTCCTTGGACACCAGGCAAGCGCATAGTGTGTGTATGTGTGTGTGTGTGTGTGTGTGTGTGTGTGTGTGTGTAACATAAACATAGAATAAAATAAATCGTTTTTTAAAAGGAGAAGAAAACCCAAGGAAAGACTCTTGGCACCCTCACCCTGCCTGTTGTCTGGGTTCCTTTCCACCCTGCCTTGTCTGCCTGTTGTCTGGGTTCCTTTCCAGCCTCCCCTGGTGCTCCAGGTCTGAGTGGGGCTCATTTCCTGGATCCTCGTCTCTCACTCCCCAGACACACACTTACTTTCCTTCTTTACTTTAAAAACTAGTTTTCATTTTTAATTATTTGTAGGAGTGTGAGGTTTTGCACATGAGCGCAGTACTTATGGAGGGCAGAAGAGGACGTTGTCTCCCTCTGAAGCTAATGCTCACAAGCAGCTGCACCCTTAACCACGGAACCCTCTGCAGCACCTCTCCCTTAACTTTCAAATAGAATAGGCAGCACTTTTAGAAGTGTGTAGGGTGACACACCACCCCAGCGCTCGGAACCCACCACACCCCTTGCCTCACTGCTCACAACCTGACACCCCGTGCACCTAGTCTTTGTAGTCCTTGCTGTCCCCAGGACTGTAGGGTCCCTGGGAACAGGACTTTTAGGACAGGGTGTGTCATATCCTTAAGACAGCTCCACACAGACCGTGGAGGCTTCCTATAAATGTTTGGTGGCTGGATAACTGCAATGCGGAAGGTAAGAAGGAAGGGAGTGAAGGACAAACCTGCACAAATCAGCTTTGCAGATCCTTTTCTGTGAAACTGTAAGAATCTTTATAGGGTAGGAGAACTCCCCAGGAAGTGCTAAAGCTGTTGGGAACCTACTGACCCTGACTGACAACAGTGTAGTGTGTGTGTGGGGGGGGGGGAGGGAATCTACTTTTGCCTTTAAATATATACTGCAACCTGGTATTCTTTGTGGAGATGTTCTATATATAGAACCATCTTATTTAAGACTAAGTTAGGCCATAAACTCCAGGTTCTCCCCTCTTTGTAGGATATAACTCAACCTACACCGAGCTGATTTGCCTCTTGAATTGTTTATCCTTCTGAACAAGGCCCACCCTCACCAAAGTGCACGTTCCCTCTTTGGGGCAGTATCATTTCAAATGCAGAGCACTCAATCTGATGGTTCTTTCTAAGAGCTTCTAAATGAGAAGAGGGTTGTTTTTCTCAAACAGTACAAGGGCCCACGATCTGCTCCAACCGTTCACATTCCCTAATGCTGTCTCTCCACACTCTATGAAGCTCCTAGTAGAATATCTGATTTGTCCGGAGTCACTCAATCTCGCATTAGAGCAGCCAGGTTCAGGTCAGCCCGGTCAGCAGAGGGAATCTCTCCTCTGGTTCCTACTGTTTAAACATAGCGAGCATTAGCGGAGGCAATACTGATCAATTACTTCTTCTTGTGAATGGGACTTTGATTATGACAGTCATAGTCATCAAACCCCAACCCCACCTGACCCCCGCCAAAAAAGAAGTGAGAAACTGTCAAATTGATGCAGAGCTCAGAATGTTCCAGACACTTGGCCTTTGCTCCTCCTGCGTGGAATCCAGACGTGCCCGCTCACCAGGCAACAGCCATTGCTTTCCTCTTTCAGGAACCACTCCTGACAAGTCTTCCTCCTCCAGCCCCGCCACAGGGTTTTGTCACCACTCATTTACCCCTAGGCCCACTGCTAACTCATAGGGCCCAGGTATCAATCGGAGAAGGATACTGTTTCACACTGTCGAGTTAGGAAAGATGAGCCAACACTGAGATCTTTTATCTGATTTAGAAAGAAAACTAGAGAGCAAGAAGGACACTCATCTCCCCGCCTTGCAGGCCCATACCTATAACCTGGAACAAGAGACTCATTTGGCGTTCACAAAAGCTGTTGCTTAGTCTAGCTGCAAGATGTATATTGTTAACTGTGGTGAACGGTTTCCATCAAGACAAAATCTCTTCCAGAACAGAGGAACCAGGTCAATGATCTTCATGAGAAATACGTCTTTTGTTTTGTTTTGTCTTGCTTTTTTAGCTCTCCAGATGCATGGTCTCCAGGTTGTCAGCCACTCACTGACTGTTTACATTCTAAAGAAGGCTGGTTATAGGCGGCAATGATGGTTGATCTTGGGGTCTCCGTGAGAGATGCTTTCTTTCCTCTGTGTGTGAGACCACTGAGGTAACCGCTTGTTGCTTCTCCCTGCCAAATGCCCTTGTGAGGAGAGAGACAGTGGAGGGGAGAGGGAAGAACGGACAGAGAGATGATCCGCTACAGGGGTCTTAGCAACCCTCCGAAATGGAACCTGGAGGTACTGGAGGCTCTCCCTCCTCCATGGCCTCAGCTGAACAGGCAATAGAGAACATGCTCTCTCTCTTGAGGGCGCCCTTCTGTAGCTGAGCTCTTCCTCGAGATCCTACAGGCTCCACTTTCTTTTCAGTCCTGCCCTGAGCAGTTTGTCCTAGATCCTAACATGCATGGCGAGGATGCTGTTTCAGGGAACCCAGCTTGGAACCTGAGGGGACCTAGGGGTACTGTCTTGAAGTGCATTCAAACTTTTAAGCTTCACTCCAGAACTGACGCAAAGTTTTCACCCGGCAGCCATACATATAGGCATACCTGTGAAGGCGGATCTGAAACGAACGCTTTCAGAAATAACGGGCCACACAACATGGTATGCATCGCAACGCTTTTTATTCTATTCTTCCTTTGGATGTTGATCTCAATTCACTGAGTTGCTTTTGTGATTTCTAATGAGTCGAGGATGCCAGCTTGATACTCACTGGCCCATGCCAATGGCCTTAGGTTTCAGAGCAGGAAATTGAAGTTAAGAAAGGTTAAGTGATCTGGCCAAGGTCACACAGCTACTGCCTAGTGTCAGAGCCAGAACAGAACAAAGGTATCCAGATTGTCTAGCTGATTGTTATTGTTATTATTATTGTTGTTGTTAGTTAGTTATTAATAAGCTCTCCCCTTGAAAAGCAGTGTTCCAATACTGTGAAGATTACATGCCCTTAGCTACAAAAACACACGTCTTCTTTTATTGGTGGAAAATACAAGTCACACAAAGTAAAACTAAATAGGATCTCTTTCCCTGATCCTCATATACATATCAGTTATAAGCTCAATGTCAAGAGAACTGTCTATATAAATAATGTATATATAGAGAGAGTCTGTTTATTTTACAAATGTTTTCAATTATGCCTGTAACTTGGCTCCGCTATACTGGCTTGTGCAAAGTCTCTCCCTGACTTCAGTCACGGAAGAGGCGAGACCTGCACAGCCGGTTCTTCCAAAAATGGTGGGCTCTGTCTGCTTGCTCACAGGAGGGTCAGAGGACACCTTTGTGACAAGAGGGGGCCTCTCAGTTGTTTCTCAGCTGCTCGGGGCTGGGCTAGGTCTACATCTAAAGCAGGAGGCTTCTGGAACAGCAAGCCATCGAACGTGGTGTGAGTCCAGAACATTCTCAGCGAGGCTCATCCATCTCCTAAGTTATCCTTCCCAAGACAGTTCCCACTCCCGGCACCCACAGTCACTGCCACTGCCTCTGGTCTCACCATGCCGGGAGGAGCAATGTTTCCATTAACTTCCATTAGTCTGGAAGAACTCGGCGCTCAATATAAGTAACCGGCATACTTTCCTTTGATAAAGGCATGGGTGCCTTCCTGTTCTCCCTATTTTTAGCCTGTTTTTAAATTGTCTCCTTCAGCCAAAGCAAACATACTCTCCAGCCCCCAGTCCTACCTCCTCTAGCAATAAGACTGGTTGCAAATCTGAACAGGCTATGGGACGCAGGATGCCTGCTCCCATCTCTTGAGATACTTCATTTTCATTGCTCTGGTACCTTTCCACCGGTCCTACTACAACTGGTGAAAGCAGCTATGACCTTTTACAACAATTGGCCTCTGTCTTTACATTGGCTCTTTCCACTCACTGGGACCCACTGGGATTACCTTAGGGGCCCCTTTCTACCTACCCTGTAAAATGACAACAGGGCATGAAGTGGTGGCAAAGCAAAGGCGTGGCATCCGAGGACTCACTGGCCTGTTCCATGTGCGAATGTGAAAATGTCACAGGTCGTTCCTGAGCGAGTTCCAGCTGGAAGCTAAGTTCGGGATGAACATATGGAACACATGTGCAGAAGCACTGAGGATTAGGCATGAAAGTCGTGTGTGCAAAATCACCACAGAAATTCCTGCTCTGATTGTTAAGTTGCCCTGGGGTGCAAGGGTTCTGGCTCACTTTCAGAGCTCCACAGCCCCTTCCCATAATCCCCCTCCTCCCTTCCTTGATCTCCCCTAGAACACAGTGAAGGTAGTGCCTGCTCACCAGGCCTCGCTACTCAAGGATGGCTGCTTAAAAAGTGGTCCCTGCTGAGGCAGCAGGAAGGACAAGCCATGGGGGGTGTGGTTATAACGTTTAAAATTCAGTTTTAAAAATTGGCACCTTTTCACACTGTTGAAAAACACAACCCAGGGCAGAATCGTGTTTATTTTGGCAGACACATGGGTGCCTCTTGCTGTGTGCAGGTATCCAGAGTATTCTGTATTTATAGCAAAAAATAGTATGCAATGGCCCCTGCACCCAGCGATGACAAGTTCTCATCCCCTCTTGTCTCTTGTTTCATTTTTCCCCCCAAAGACTAGAATAGAAATAGAGAATACTTCCTCAGAGGAAGAAAAAAACAGCAGCTCTCAACATCTGGGGGAAAAGACGGTCTATGCAACCTCTACTCATTTCTCCTGTCCGAGCAATGCACTGTAGTACCCCACAGCTCAGTGTGGCGTGTTGGAGGAAGGTTGCCATCATGGTGGAGAGTGGCCCATAAGTTGGATCTCATGCCAACAACACTAAGAGATTCAGTGACATTGGGGGAAGGGGAGACTGTGCATTTCCAAAGGGGTGACGATCTTTGAGGAAGTCACACTGCCACCTGTTGTCCCTTCCTTCACGATCCAGTTCATCCCCGAGAGAAATGGACACACTGAAGAACCTGGGACAGAACATGAACAAAATACTTCCTTTAGCATCAATCTCAGGTGAATGAAAGAAGCCAGGAGGAACAAGCCTCGCTGATTTTAATGGTCACTGTAACGAGTTGTGACTATGGTTACTTCGGCAAGCCCTTACTGTGGGCCGAGCTCAAAAATCGCTTTCACATGTAGAATATAAAATGCCGAGGTTAACCTCCATAGGTGTAGAGCTATACATGTTTAGTTCTCAGACAAACTCAGAGACACCCAGATGTGTAGCTTGCTGGTGGTGCCAAGAGAGACGACATATGTGAGACCCTCAGAGAAGTAATTCGTCTTAGGAAATCCATCTGAAATTAAATCCTGCCAATACATCCAGAAAGATGGACCAAAGGAGGGAAAGAAGGCAAGAAATGAAGAAAAGGGCGGAGGAATGGAGAGGAGGGAGGAAAGGGAAGAAAAGGAAGAAGGCCTCCAAGGTGGCCTTCAATGATCAGTACTTGCTGATGCTCACATACTGGGGCATTTCTTTTTGACCATGAGCCGGACATACTTCTAACCTATAGATTACCTGAGACAGAACAGGATAGCACTTCAACCAAGTTAAGGCTATGAAGACAGCTGTGGTCTCTCTTGAGGAACATATCAGCCTTGGGCCAATCAAAAACCAAAAAACCTGTTTTGATTTTTCAGGACTCAACAAAGCTAAGTTGCTACCAGAGGGTGCCTAGACCACCCAGAAATTAGCAGGAGCAGGGAGATACCATCCAAATGTGAAAGGCAGGGGAAATTGAAGGCGCTATGAGATTCTGTGATTACTGGACCAGGGGGCCCTTTGTCCTAGGGTTTGGAGCCATAGAGTGCTGAGAAAAGAAAGTCAAGGAAAGATTCAGCGCTCTCTTCTTCCTACCATCCAGTTCCCATCCAGTTCCCATCCAGTTCCCATCCAGTTCCCATCCAGTTCCCATCCAGTCCCCATCCAGTTCCCATCCAGTTCCCATCCAGTCCCCATCCAGTTCCCGTCCAGTTCCCATCCAGTCCCCGTCCAGTTCCCATCCAGTCCCCATCCAGTCCCCATCCAGTCCCTATCCAGTTCACATCCAGTTCCCATCCAGTTCCCATCCAGTCCCCATCCAGTTCCCATCCAGTTCCCATCCAGTCCCCATCCAGTTCCCATCCAGCTCCCATCCAGTCCCCATCCAGTTCCCGTCCGTCCAGTTCCCATCCAGTCCCCATCCAGTTCCTATCCAGTTCCCCTTTGGATTCTCCAATGGACAAACCTGTCCTCAAACCAGCTGACCCAGGATCCCAGAGACCTCAACCATTTAGACTCAGTCGCCTGCAATACAAAGGAGAGCTAGGGAGAACAAGAACTATATGGCCAAGCTCCCAGCCACGCCCCAAACAAAAGCCACCTAACTGAAACAAAAGGATAAAATGTAACATAGTCTTCACAGATACAGCAGGGAGGGGCTTCTTATCGCCTCTGAGCACAGGGAATAGTGCTGTCTACATGAAAAAGCAAACTATGCTATAACAAAGTAACACTCCTGGTCCACGGCACAAAATGCAATGCCACCCACCAAGCCACAGATCCAGAGACGGAAGAGACCACACTGGCCTGGAATCTGTTGGATTACGAACCAGAAAGGAGAGTCAGGATTAGTTGGGGTTTCTGGAGCGTAACGGAAGAGTGGGGAGATGGGGGAGAGAAGCCGTATTAGACTCATATTAGAAGAAAGCAGAACAGGGCACCCTGAAGACCTGGGGAAAAGCCAGGCACCATGTTCAGACACATACAGGTACTGGGGACACACACACACACACACACACACACACACAAAACACACACAAACAATTATCACATTAAAAAATAAATAAATGAAACTCTAGAAAAGTACACACCTTTTGTTGGGGAAGGGAGCAGGTGTGAGTGACTGGTGACGTTGGAGGTTCTCTATGTCAGAAGGCAGGCTACAGGGAGTTTCCTGACCAGGTGCAGTAGTGCTATAAAGTCTGACAATTAAAGAAAAGAAAGGGGGAAAAAAAGCCTTCAAGGTACAAAACCCCTGTGGGAAAACTGATCAATGAGAAAGTAGCAAGAGGGGCAGAGGCCAAGAGTCTGAACTTTGATGGTCTTCGGCCAAAGTCGGCAGACCCCTGGAAGAGTCGGCAGACCCCTGGAAGCGGGAAGTTACAACACACATGTCTTCCCATTGCAAGAACCTTGAACAAGGTCTGGCCCACAGAGGTTCAAGACGCACAGTTGCTAAGTGAGTGAACTAGTCAGAGCGAAATCTCAGCATATGGGAGGGACAGAAGCATAAAGAACTTGGGGAAGATGCTCTGAGGTGATGTGGCAGCATGGTGGCCTCTGGAAAACCCCAGCAGCATCCAGAACAGTGTGGGCAACTGCCATCCGAAAATGAGATGGTTCCTTTAGGGCAATTGTGCAGAGTCATAAATAGCTTAGACCTATGCAAATTGCCACAGCTGCACAGCCAAAGGCTGGAATGTGTGCTCTCACAGATTGCTCTCAGGCCCTCTCGTCTCTTCCCAGAGATCACCCTCCTGGCAGCGGGGGGCAGGGTGGAGTGGGAGGCTACCATGGTGAGGTGACCACACGGGTCAACTTTTCATTACTTATTACAGATTACTTTCTGTTTAGGGAAGATATATACCTCAAATGTCACTTGCCCAGTGACAGTGTTATCAGGCCACATGTGACATCTGTGATACTTAATCTTCACTGCCAGCTTAACTGAATTGGAAATCAGCTTTTGAGACTCACCTACGTGACTGACAGTGTGAAGGTGTGTGGAGCAAGGCTTGGCTGAGGAGGGAAGACCCGTCCTGAGTGTGGGTGGCATCGTCCCACGGACAGGGGAGAATCTCCAAAGATAAAGGGGAAACTGGGAAAACCTGCTGAACACCAGTGTCCATCTCTCTGCTATGCTCCATGACTACAGACATAATGTAACCACCTGCCTTGCAGTCCCTCCCTCCCCCTTCCTTGCTCACTACAATGGACTATATCTCCCCTTAAGCTATGAGCACAGAACAACAAACAAACAAACAAACAAATAACACAACCACAAACCTCCCTTAACTTGCTCCTGCTGGATTTTTTTTCACAGCAATGAAAATAAGTTGTTAGTACAACATCTTTAAGGTGAGAAATTTTGAGCAGGACCTTCAGTCTTTAAGCTCGGGAAAATCCCCTTCATAGGGTGTGTTAGCAGGGGAAACAACCACCTACAGTGTTAGCACCTTAAACCTCCTTACTAGGGCCAAGACAAAGATGCGTCCCTTAACAAGGCCAGTAGCTACTTACTAGCATTCTGAAGAAGAGGAGAAGGAAGAAGAGGAAGAGGAGGAAGAGGAGGAGAGTGAAGAGGGGGAGGGGAGGAGGGAGGGGAAGAAGGGGGAGGAGGGAAGGGGGGAGGAGCACCTTACTCTGGTTTTCTCAGGTTTTTCTTTCGTGTTGCCAAGGATCCAGCTCAGCACTGCCTTGGTGCATACATCCAAGTATCTGTCAAATGAAATGATCCCATTAGAGAACTGTGACAGCTCTCCAACTCAAATACTAAAGTAAACCTTAAAGTGCAGCTTATACTTAGTTATAATAGCAATGGCAACTGTTACAATTAGCTACCAGAGACGTCTCCAGTGCGAAGTTCAGTTCTGGGGACTGGCTAGGTTAAGGCAATGGCTGTGGCATTTCGTAAGCCACACTTGGGAGACTGGCTGATTGTAATTCAAACCTCGGTGGCATATTTATTCATCAGCTCTCGACCTTTTTATTTAAAAGATTTGAAGTGACTTAAATATATCCATCAAAATATGGTTTTTAAAAAGCATAGTTTACGGAGTTGCCATGACAGAGTTGGGTGGCTTGCAAACAGAATTGTTACCATGGTTTTGGAGGCAGGAAGCCAAAACAAAGATTTAGTTGGGGTCCATTTTTTCTGAGGGATCCAGGGAAGAATCTTTTCCTCTTTCTGTGGTTTGTGGCTCTTTAACACCCACCTTCTTGTGCATTGTCCCTGTGCATGCCTGTGTCTACCTTTGTATTCTTCCTGTGTGTCTCCGTGTTCATCTTCATATATGTTCTTGCTGTGCATTCCTGTGCCCAGATTTCCCCTGTGTGAGGATGCTAGCCATGTTGGTTGGAGCTCACTCCAGTATGACCTCAACATTAAGATCAACATTATATATTGAAAGATCACCGGAGGTACTGCAGATTACAGCCTTAGTGCGTGAAGTTTGAGGGGGCATGATTTAATCCATAAGAAAAGACAAAAAGGATGTGTGGGGAGACTGGAGGGGTGGCTTAGCCTGTAAGAACACTCGCTGCTCTTGCAGAAGACTAGGTTCAGTTCCCAGAGCCCACATGGCACCTCATAACCATCTGCAATGCTAGTTCTGAGACCTCTGACCTCCATAGGTTTCTTCACATAGTTTATGGAAGGAAGGATCCATGAGCATGCATGTTACCTAGTCTACTAAACACTTGTAAAACCATAAAATACAGCTGGAGAGATGGCCCAGTGGACAAGTCATTTGTCACACAAGCCTGAGGGCCTGAGTTTGGATCTCCAGAGTCCACGTGACAAAGCCAGTGGCACGAGTTTCTAATCCCAGGAGTGAAGAGGCAGTGACAAGAGATCCCTGGGGTTCACTAGGCAGCCCAAATAACCCACTTAGTGAGACCCAGGCCAGTGAGAGACATTGACTCAAGGCAAAGGTGGACTGTACCTGAGGAAGAACACCCAGAGTTATTCTCAGCACCCATACCTGTGCACACACACACACACACTAAAATAACAAAGTTATAATTAAAGGGCTTCAAAAAGACAAGAGTGCTCACAGTGATGTTAAGAGAGAATGGCCTAGCAGGGAATCAGGGAGTTGCTGAGAGCCACCTACTTCCTAGACACTCAGAGACCCTGAACTTGGAGATGCTGCATGTGAGACAGGCCGACGGAGGGCATGATGTGGACACTGGATCACTTTTCCGCTATTGCACACTTCCAGATGACAGGAGTAGCCTCCTACAAAAATCATAAGCTTATTCTGAGTCAGTAGAATAGAAGACACTAAACCCAGAGGGCACCAGACCTATAAGAGGACTGGGATAGGGTGGGGATGGATGTTGATGTGTGTGTGGTCCTGCTGTTGCTGGGAATGGGAGGATCATATGATGTCCATGGCCCATGTTAGTACCTAAGGCTATGTGGATTTCCATGGTCTATGCTGCCACCTGAAGCCATGTTGATGTCCTTGTCTTGTGCTGCCACCAAGGGCCATGATAGTATCCATTGTCCATGGTGCAGCTGAGGGTCATGTTGATGTCCGTGGTTTATTCTGCTGCCGGAGACCACACTGAGGTCTATGCTCCATGCTGGTGCCTGAGGCCATGGGGATGCCCATGGTTCATGCTTCCAAGGACTGTAAAGGGCAAGGCTTCTTTTGCAGTGGTTTTGATCACTGCAGACACACAGTTGAGAATGAGAGACATAGAAGGCCTCTGTGACAACCTCTCTCCCCCTAAAAACAGAAACCTTCTAGATAGGAAGCCATTGAGGAGAGCTCTTAAAAATTGTGAAAGGGATCCTGAAGTGTAGCTCTTCACAGCTGATGGATTCTGGTGGGGGTTGGGGTGGGGGACTTAAGTTTTTCTAAGAGTTCAGCCACTGGGAGTTTGACCATGCTCCAGTGAGTACATGGGCAATGCAAATTGGATCTGGTATTTCTTCTTCTTCCTCTTCTTCCTCCTCCTCTTTCTTCTCTTCATCTTTTTTTCCCAGAGGGGAGGTCACAAGGGTGGGAACATGAACCTGGGAAGACTGGGAAGTGAATGTGATCCGGATACATTATGTGAAATTACCAAATAACCAATGAAAATATTATGTTGGAAAAAACCCTCCTGGAACAAAATAGCCAGGAAATCTGGGATGCTATGAAAAGATCAAATCTAATAATAATAGGAATAGAGGAAGGGGAAGAAACCCAGGCCAAAGACACAGAAAGCATTTTCAACAAAATTACAGAAGAAAGTATTCTTAACCTGAAGAAGGAAATACCTAGCAAGGTACAAGAAGCATACAGAACACCAAATAGATTGGTCAAGAAAGGAAATTCCTCTTAACATATAATAAGCAAAACACTAAATGTGTGGGGGGAAAAAAGAAAGGATATAAAAAGCTGCAAGGGGGAAAGACCAAGTAACATATAATGGCAAACCTACTAGAATAACACCTGACTTCTCAATGGAGACTCTAAAAGCCAGAAGGGCCTGGACGGATGTTCTACAAACTCAAGATTCCACAGATGTCAACTCAGACTACTATACCCAGCAAAACTTTCAATCACCATGGATGGAGAAAGAAAGGCATTCCAAGACAAAACCAAATTTAAGCAGTATCTATCTACAAATCCTACTTTACAGAAAGTGCTAGAAGGAAAACTTCAACCTAAGGAAGTTAACTACACCCAAGAAAACACAAGGAATTAGTAATCCTGACCAGCAAATTAAAAGAGTTCTCCCAAGCTCATGGACCAGCATGATTTATAAAGTAAAGATGGCCATCTTATCAAAAATAATCTACAAATTTAATACAATCCCCATCAAAATTCCAACACAATTCTTCACAGATCTTGAAAGGACAATCTTCATTTTCATGTGGAAACACAAAAACCCCAGAATAGCTCAAAGAAGCCTGAACAATAAAAGAACTGTTGGATGTATCACCATCCCCGATTTCAAGTAGCACCACAGAGCTATAGTAATAAAACCAGCATGGTTTTGACATAAAAACAGACACATTGATAACTGGAATGGAATTGATGGCCCAAACATAAATCTACACACCTATGAACATCTGGGTTTTGATATTAAAAAAGGAAGGAAGGAAGAAATGAACGAATGAAGGAATGAAAGAATGAAGGCAAGCAGTCAGTCAAATTGAATGGCTGCATGTGGAAGATTCCAAATCCATCCATACTTATCACCTACACAGAACTGAAGTCCAAATGGATTGAACACCTCAACATAAAGTCAGATTCACCAACATGATAGAAGAGAAAGCAGGGAATACCCTTGAGCTGATTGGCACAGCAGACATTTTTCTAAATAGAGCACTGTTAGCACAGGTAATAAGATCAACAATAATAAATGGAACTTCAGGAAAGGGCAAGCGCCTGCAAGGCAAAGAATGCCACCATTCAGACAAAGTGGCAGCCTACAGAATGGGAAAGAGTTTTTTTTTATCAACTTCACATCTGATAGAGGGCTAATATCCAAAATATATAGAGAACTCAGGAAACTAGACACCAAGAAACCAAATTACAGGCCCAGTAAAAGCCTGAGTGTGATGGTAACTTGATGAGATTTAGAGTCTTGGGGGGTGTCAGCAGGGGTTGAGGAAGGGGGGTGTCTCTGTGCTTGGCTGTGAAGTCTTATCTGGATTCAGCTGAGATGGGAATACTACACTAACTGAGGGAAATACCATCCCATGGGCTGCCCAAAAGGGGATGCAAGCAGAGCAAAGCATTCCCAATCTCTGCTTTCTCACAGCAGACACTGTGTCCAGACACCCCCTGATCCTCCCTCATACATTCCCAGTCACAATGCACTCTACCCTCAAACTGTGAGCTAAAAGAAACCCGTCCTCCCTTAAGTCGGTTCTCTTTGGAGTTTTGCTGCAGCAGCAAGACAAGTGCCGAATATAGCATCATCTTGTCACAACCCGAATGTGCAAATGTCTGTGTTGCACATTAGTGTCTGTTCAGGTTGTGTTTGGTACGAGATTATAAAAGCCAGCTGTAGCAGCCTCACCCCTATGGGACGTTTACCTCACAGAATCAGTGCAGCCACTTAACAGCCAAGTACATAACATTCTAGACCACATATTCTGTGTACGATACCAAAAGGGCAACTGCCAATGTAGGATTTGTAACCTGCATCAGGAACCACAGAGAGCGGCACTGCATAAAACATTACAGAGAGTTGGGTTCTGGGGGGAGTTGACCCCAAAAGATGGGAGCATCTCCCTAGAAGTCCTCCGTTAGTAAACGTGTGTTCCCATTCCATTGGATAATACTGTGTCATGTTGTTAGGTAAAGTCAATTATCTGATGGTATTCAAATGGTTGAGAATTTTTTTTAGCACCTGAGTACCATTTCAACTGGGGGAAGGGACTTGGGAAGCAATGGAGGTGAATGAAAAAAATTGTAATGATGCAGAGGTATAAAAATGCCATAGTTGGTCTGTTCCGTCGTTCCGTTGTAGTCTAGCATATATATATCACTAGATTGGAAATAAAATGCCCTATTTATTATTTATTAGAAAGGGAATGTTTTTGTCGGAGCGAGCAAGATGGTGAGTGGTTAAGAGCACTTGGGTCCAGATTCCATCCAAGCACCCACATGGCAGTGCAGGACCGTCGGAAACTCCAGATTAGGAGACCCACTGCCGTCTTCTGACCTCTTCCAGCACTAGACATGCATATGGTGCACAAATACACATGCAGGCTAGCACTCATTTACATAAAATAAAAGTAATATTTTTGTTTTATCATGCAAAAGCTTCCCGTACTAAAGAACATTCTAAAGGCAGGAGGTTGAGGAAAGAATTCATCAGACTTTATCTGCCAAACAATGTTTCTCAGAAAAATGGCACATAGTGATAAGAAGTCTAAAATTTCACACTATTGTGGTTATTGGTTCTTGCTCACTGAGAATGCACAGACTGGAAGCTAACATCTCAAGTTAACATGGATCTGGTGTGGCACGTTGTCCCTACCGGATGGCGCGGTCAGTCTTGCTGCTTCCAAGTTCTGAGTATCCACAAATCTCCCAATATGTAATTGAGATCATAGGATGCCGCGTGCTCTCCAAATCTGTCTCCACAGCATCCTTGTGAGAACTGTGACTTCCAATTCTTGCTCATCGTCATGGTTTTTCAAATATACAGTAAAATCTTTTTAAGCATTCACAGGTATTTAGACTGCCAAGTGACTAGGGAACCATGGAGAACCGCTCCATTCTCCCGATACTCGCTCAGAAATGCCTGGTATAAATGAATCCCCTTTATCTTGTAAATTGAATTTATTGCTTTTCCTATCATTTGATGGCACAGTAAGTCATCCACAAAGAACAGATCATTCCAAAGGCCATGGCTAAGGAAAAGAGAGTGGAAGGGGCAATTTGAAGGTGTGCCCCAATCTCTCAGTAGCAACTACCCAGAGCAGTCAACTCAGTGGCTACCTGTGTGCCATCCAGTGTTATTCAGAGAGCTGATTTGTACCTCTGACCTAGTGGTCCCTGTGATGGGCTCTGGAGCCATTATGTTGGCATCTCCGTACCATAGTATCCACATGTGTAGAATTAGAATAATTAATGGTTCTAATTAGGAGGCTAGTGCTGGAGACGAAATGAGGTACCAGAGGCCAGTGTGGGGGACCAGTACTTAGTTAGCAAGTGGCCAGCACCCAATAGCATCCTAACACCAGCCATTATTACTAGTATCTTTTCTATTTATTTTTACACCAAATGTTGTGTGTCATGATTCTGTCCCTCTGTCTCTCTGTGTGTGTCTGTGTGTGTGTCTGTGTATGTGTCTGTGTGTGTGGTGGTGGTGGTGTGTGTGTGTATACAGGTACATACATGTGTATGTAAGGTGCCTATGAATATGCATGGAGGCTAGAGGTAGGCATCAGGTGTCTTCTGCCATCCCTCTCAGTTTAGAGGTCAGATCTCTCACTGAGTCTAGAACTCACCATTTGTCTAGAGTAGGCCAGCCAGCCTCCAGGATCATCTTGTCTCCACGTCCCCAGTTCTGAAATTATAAACACTCACCACCATGCCTGGCTTTTTATATGGATTCAGGGGATCTGAACTCAGGTCCTCACACTTAGACAGCAAGCATTTCACTGTATTAAATTAAAATGCATAAGGTTTCCCCTTTCTGCTTTCCTGTATTAGTGCTGAGCCCAGGATTTTGCTCTCCCCCAGTCTTGCTCTACCACTAACCTATATCCCAAACCGCTTGGTATTTTTTTTATTAATTTGTTTAATCAGTCTTAATTTTGTTTCCTGTTGCTGTGAGAAAATAATCCTGACAAAAGCAACAAAGGGGAGGGTTTATTCTAGTTTACAATTCCAAGTTAGAGTCCATTGTTGAAGGGAAGTCACAGCGGCAGGAACTGGAAGCAGAAAGTGAATACATGCTTACACTCACATGCATGCATGCTTGCACCCTTACATGCATACATGCTTACACTCACATGCATGCATGCTTGCACCCTTACATGCATACATGCTTACACTCACATGCATGCATGCTTGCACCCTTACATGAATCCATGCATTCACTCACATACATGCATGTTTGCATGCTCATATGCATACATGCTTACACTCAATTTGCTTTCTTTTCCTTAATATGGTCCAAGACAGGCATTCAGGGAATGCTGCTGCTAGAATTTAAGCTGGGTCTTTCCATATCAATTAATGTAACCAAGACAACCCCCTACAGACAAGTCCGTTGGTCAATCTAGTCTAGACAGTCCCCCACAAAGATGCTCATGGGTCAATCTAGTCAAGAAAGTCTCTCACTAAGACTCTTCTCAAATGATTCTACATTATGTCTGGTTGACACTTAAAACTTAGCATCACAGGGATTTCCAAAATCATATAAACTGGCCCAGACAAGCAGGCTTTGAATTGTCATCCTCCTGCCTCAGCTTCTTCAGTATCTGGGGTGAGTGTGTGTGTGTGTGTGTGTGTGTGTGTGTGTGTGTGTGTGTGTGTGTGTGTGTGTGTGTGTGTTATGACACATGTGAAGGTTCTGTGGAGGCCAAAAGAGGGTTTTGTGGAGGCCAGAAGAGGGCATCTGACCACCTGGAGCTCCAGTTTGAGCTGACCGACGTGCATGCTGGAAAATGAGCTCAGATCCTCTCAAAGAGCATCTGAGAAGTGTTCTTAATCTCCTCTCCAGGATCACAAGTTTCACTTTTAAAACTATGTTCTTCAGGCTTCTCAGACTCTTGAGAATGAAATCCCTTCCTATGGCAAATTTTGTAGACTCTGAAAGCCTGAGCACAGCAGTTCTGAAGCAGCTGGGGGCTGACAAAAAAACACACCTCCCCAGACGGATGCAGCATACTGTGACCCTCCCAATGGGCCACACCCTTGAGTAGCCCTCTCCGTTTTAGGGTGGGAGGGACTTGGGACTCTATATCTGTCCCACAACTAGAGAGAGAACAAAATAGAAGAAGGACCAATTTCACCCTAAGCTAACCCTCAAATGGGAAACATGCATGATGGACTGTAGAGGCCTTCATCTGGTGGCCCATAACAACCAGGCCCTCCATGCTGCAACAAGAAAGTGTATTGTACCAACAACTGCTTACACATAGATTTAGAGTTTTGAAGTGGATTCTTCTCTACACCTTTTCAATGAGAACACCTTTAGACTAGCACTGACTGTAGCCTGGAGAGGCTATGCAGGGGACTCACAGAGCCACAGATGGTCCAGGGAAGCTGTGATGTGACTAAGAATCTTAAGGATATTCAGGCTATGACAGCCTTCTACACATCAATAGAAGACGGACACACCTGCTCTCAGGTCTGCTGTGCACCGAATTGTGCTCATGCCAAAAAGTGGCAAAATACTAACTCATATGCATTACCTGTGTGATGTTCTTTATTTGAAAACAGCCATCCAACTATAAAGGATCGAGTGAACGCACAGCCTGGAGGGAGAGAGCCCCAGCTTAATTTGTCCAGTGAATGAAGAGGAACCTTGAGCACAGACCAGACACATGCACACATGCAGAGGGAAGGTGAGAAGACCCAGGAAGGACCATTGACAAACTAGGGGCGACCTGAACTGCCAGCCACAGCAGGGTAGATTGTGGTGGAACCTCCTTGGAGTACTCAGACAGCCCTGCCACCTCTGGATGTTGGACTTCTTGCCTACAGAATTGTTTGTGAAGCCATCTTGGTGGTGGTTCTTTGCCATGGCTGCCATAGAAAACTAGGCAAAGGCTGCTTTACAACAACAGAAAGGCCTGGAAGGAGGAGAGAGTCCATCCATACACCCATTCATTAGACACTGAGTTGAGTTGGAGCCTTTACTCTGCAAGTGCAGTGCTAAGTGCTTCTTGTATGTCATGCACACATGTTGTGGGGTTTTAGACCTCTCAAGGTCTCACCATCCAGAAGCATGGCAGAGCCAACACAAGGGAGTCCACACAGAAGAGCACTAGATCAGAGGAGGATGGAAGGCAGAGTGCTTGAGGAGACTCATTTAATCCAACCTTGGTGGAGGAAGGCAAAAACCCTCCCAAGAACAAGATTTCAGGAAAGAGAGAGGAAGGAAAGATTTGTGAGAAGGAGGGAGATATCAGAAAGCATTCTGAGACCTGAACATGGCTCTCCATACCCAGAGCCAAGCATATAGGAAATGAAGCAGAGACTGCTACCATACACTGAACTGCAAGATCTGGACCATATACCCAACACTCTGGGAGCTATTGAAGAACTTTCCAGAAACCAATGATATAACGAGATGAGGTTGGGATTTTGACAGACAGTTCAAGCCATGGCCTTGGAAGCAGTATAAAGATACTGGCAGAATGGCAATGCTACAGAAGAGGAGAGGGGGGATATGGGCTCTGTCATGATTCTCTTGCTAACCACATGGACAGTACCTTTCCTCTATCATAGGAAGAGACAAACTGAAAGGAAGTCAAGAACCCATGAACCAGCCATTGTCCTTTTCCTTGGCTGGCAGAACCTTGATTTTTGTCTACTGTCCTCTGAAGATGGAGACTAGGTCCCTTCATGTAAAAGTAACTTTTATTCCCCTGACATAATTATCGTCTCAGAGGTTGACTGTTGAATAAGTTCAATCGCTCTGGTTCTTTCTGAACTCTGGCTGGCTGGTTCAAGTCAGCTGCTCGGGCTCAAATACCACTCCAACATGACTGCTTCAATCTGGATTCTCAATGAATTGCTCTGCTTGGCCTCAAACTAACTCTGTCAATTTATTCTAATCTTCTGCCTCCTCCTTATTCTCTGGTCAGTTGTCTCCACTGACCTGCACTGAACCTCATGAACTCCACTCCACTGCGTGCACTGCACTGACCCCCAACTGACTGAGCAGAACTGACTCCTGAGTGCTAGGGTTAAAGGTGTGAACCACCATGACTGGACTTAAGCAGTTCTGTACCTGGAACTTGCTCTGTATCAGGCTGGCCTTGAACTCGGAGAGAGATCTGTTTGCCTCTGGCTCCTGAGGTTAAAAGCATGTCTGTATTCCACACAGACCTAGAAGCTGTTTGGATGTGATCCCTTGCCAGAGCAGCCATGTTGCTGGATTAAAGTTTCTCTACACCTCCAAATAACAGGGCAGTCTGTTTTGTAGGCTGACAAGTACCACCCAGTGCAGAAGCTACCAGCCCAGCATGGCTATTGCTCACTTGGAATGTGATTATTTGTAACTGAGATGCACTACAAGTACAAATAAGCTCTGGATTGCACAGTATGGGAAAGAAGGAAGGTAAAGGCAGTAGTGATGCAGTCTGTTACTTGAATTCAATAAATTGAAATCGTATACTTAAATATTGGGGTCAGTACCATAGCCTAGTAAGACTAATCTCGCCTGTGCTGTCTTTTTTTGTTTCTTAATAGCTGCTGGAAAGTAATGTATCACACATAATATATTGACCACAAAGTAAAGATCTAATCCAAACATGGACCCCATTCCATCAGCAAGTTTAGATAGGTGTGTGTGTGTGTGTGTGTGTGTGTGTGTGTGTGTGTGTGAGAGAGAGAGAGAGAGAGAGAGAGAGAGAGAGAGAGAGAGAGAGAGAGAGAGAGATGTCCATCTGACCAATGAGAATGGAGAATTGGCATCAAGATCCTGGAAGAGTTCCCCTTTCTCTTTAAAGGGAGCATAAGACTAAAAGATGTATTCTTTTTTTCTGACATTGATGTCACCAATGGTATCACTGCCTGGAGTCATGAAAGCCATTTTGAGACGTAGAGAACAGATCTCTATACTAGGCACGGTGTTCATATCTCTAAGCTGTTGGGAGGCAGGCAGAGACAGGAGGAAGTGGGGAGAAAGAAGATGGGGAGAGGAAGAGAGGGAGAAGACAAGGAGGAAGAGGAGATGAGCTGGAGGAGCAGGAGGAAGAAGCAGAGGGTGGAAAGTCAAGAGAATCTGCTTCTTAAAGAAAACTGAATGCAGCTTTAGTACTTTGGGGCAGAGGCAGGAAGCCTCTGAATTTGAGGCCAACCTAGTCTATAATAGCAACAGCCAGGTATACATAGTAAGACCGTGTCTAAAAAAAACAAAAACAAAAACAAAAACAAAAACAAACAATTTTAAAAAACCCATAATATTTATTTATGCTAAAATGTTTCAGCATTAAATAGACATCCTAAAGCTGAGTTTAACTGTATTCTCTAGTCCTGTAGACAAGGTGTTGCTTCATCTTTGACATCAATGTTGAAAGCATAATATTTGCTTGTTCTACTTCGTTAATACTGAAACATTCCTCTGGAAATAACAAAGCAGAAATAAAACAATATTATTATCATTTTGTGTGAATACATGATTTAGCCTAAAATGGCTCTGTTCTGTGCCCATGAAAATCTCAGAGGCTGACGCTGATGAAGTAGGGTGTTTGTTTGTTTGTTTGTTTATGAACTCTGCTCTTTCTTACCAATCTCCAGGAAGGATTTGTCTTAGTTAGAGTTTATAATGCTGCAATGCAACTCCATGGCCACAAAGCAAGTTGGGAAGGAAAGGATTTATTTGACTTGGACTTCCAGATCATTTGTTCACCATTGAAGGAAGTCAGGGCAGGAACTCAAACAGGGCAGGAACCTGGAGGCAGGATCTAATGCAGAGGTCACAGAAGGGTGCTGCTTACTGGCTTGCTCCCTTTGGCTTACTCAACATACTCTCTTATAGAACCCAGGACCATCAGCCCAGGGATGGTACCACTCACAATGAGCTAGGCTCTCCCCCATCAATCACCAATCTAGAAAAAGCCCCCACAGGCTTGCCCACAGTCCTAGCCTATGGAGACATTTTCTTAAGTGAGGTTTCATCCTCTCAGATGACTAATTTGTGTCAAGTTGACACAAAACTATCCACCACAGAATTAGTCCTGGGTCAGGCAGTCATTAGGTGGCTTATTGATGTAGCAACATGTGCTCAGAGCTCCAGATATCTGTCAACTGCAGGAAGGAGCCATCCATCTGACCCACTGCCGGTGTCTGTCAAACTTGGTTGTGATTGTCTTTGCAAGCAGCTTTGTAGCTTCACAGAGAAGGGGTCTTGGTGTGGTAATCACAGACCACTGAGTCTTTAGAGCCAGTGTTGAAAATGGTAATGTCAGAAATACTCTCTGACTCTTGACTGTACACCAGTGTGAAGTTTTCTGTGTCCCTGACTTTGACCCACAACCATCTGTTTTCTTATCTGCACTCTCAAGGTCTGAGCAGAATAAGCAGCCAACGTCGGAAGTCAGAAGTACTGAGAACTCTGCTCGGTGCTCAAGCCTGAAGAGAGATGAGCAGGGAGGGAACAGGAAACAGCCAGTGCAGCGCTGGTCCCAGGTCTGTGATCCCGAAGCAGGGTGGAGAGAGCAGGAGAGGTGTGGGTTAGAGCACCGGGCCTGAGACCCTTTTGGTCCAGTCCCTCCTTTTCAGCATAAGGTGACAGGCTGGAGCCACACAGTTCTCTCTCCCTTCATTATTTTCCTGAAGGTATTTCTTTTTCACCTTGACCCTGGAAATGGCAAGAATTATGTCTTGATTTGAATAACAACCAAACAACTACTGCAAACTAAAATGCAGAAGCTTGATCTTCCCCAGGAGTCTCTCAAGTGTCCCCTGTAATGTTGCTGTCCTCTAGGGGAAACGGGAAGCAGGGCAGATTTGCTCCCTCCCTGCATGGGTGACAGACGCTGATGACAGAAATACTGAAGTGGAAACCGAGCACATTTAGAAGGCCACCCCAAGGTAGATTTCTTCTTCAACTACTTTCCACCTTATTTTTTAAGACAGGGTCTCTCAATGAACCTGGGGCCTACCATGCCAGCTACACTGTTGGCTGTCCAACTCCAGAGATCACCTGTTTCTGCCTCCCCTGTGCTGGGATTGCAGACACATGCTACCATGTTTCGGTTTTTTCCTAGATGCTAGGGATCCAAATTCAGGATCTCATGGTCACATGGTTGGAGCTTCAGTTACCTTCTGAAACCATGAACTAGATAACCAGTGTGGTTTTCTCTCGGCACCCATACCATCTGTGTGATTTACAAGTCCCTCCCTAATTTTGAGTGTCACCGCTTGCTCTCCAGCTCTTTACAGCAGCTGCCTGGATTTCTCCAGAGGCTTGGATACCTGACCCCACTCTTGCCCAAGGCCTTCTGTCCCCACAAATCCCCTTCCAGCTCCTGCTATGGCCATGCTCAGAGCAGCCATGTGTCTGCTCCTTCATTCCTCTCATCATTACTTAACGGATCCGTCTGATTCTTTCTTTCCCCCTTCATTGAGATATTGCAATATTTGCATGTCTTAGGGTATGTACATCATGGTAATTCAACACACCCACAAGTGTAACGATCAAATCAGAGCAGTGGCTGCTTCCAACTTTTCAACCGTTTATTGTCCTTCTTGGGAACTTTAAACTCATCCAGTGATTTTGAAATAGATCACAGATCAGTTTGACCGGCAGTTACCCTACCATGCTGAAGAGCTAGCCGCAAAACCTCCCACATTGCTGTTCATCACCAAAAGAAGGCGGGTTACCAACAGCAGATACCCCAGCAGTCCAGTTTGGTAAAGTTTGGATAGCAAACATGAATCAGCAGCTCTGGCATGACCTAGCAATGACAGCTAGGCCTCAAGTCAGCAGGGGAGACCAAGGTCAAGCAGAGTTCTCAGATGTGCCTCTGTCAGCAGAGCAAAGATCAATGAAGACTCGAGACCCACAAGCATTGCACAGCTAGCTCTATGAGCAAGCTTAGCTCAGTCCCTGTCACTGTCCATTAAGTCCTATTTATATCCTCTGTGATGGTTTGTGAATGCACTTTTAGAAGGTGCTACTCCTATTGGAGTAGATGTGGCCTTGTTGGAGTAGGTGTGTCACTGTGGGAGTGTGCTTTAAGACCCTCATCCTAGCTGCCTGGAAGTCAGTTTTCTGCTAGCAGCCTCCAGATGAAGATGTAGAACTCTCAGCTCCTCCTGCACCATATCTGCCTGGGTGTCACCATGTTCCCACTCTGATGATACTGGAGTGAACCTCTCTGAACCTGTAAGTAAGTGCAATTAAAAGCTGTCCTTATAAGAGTTGCCTTATAAGAGATTGTCTGTTCACAGCAGTAAAATCCTAACTAAGACACCTTCCAAACATCACATATCCTCCATGGCGCTTGCCTCAGTGTGTATCTGTCTCAGTTGACATCACTCTGTCAATCAGCCCGAGTCTAGGGAAGTGGCAAGAAACTGCTGTACACCAGCAAAACGTTTTAGGTGTGTTTCTCTCTATGGAGCCCTGACAAGTGCATCTCAACTGTGTAATGTAAGGTGAACCAGTACATCCACTTTGTTAGCAAATAATCCTTCATCGTATGTCCTTTCACGTGCTTGCTTTAGCAGAACATCCTCTCTCCTGTGTCTGCTTCAGCGAAACATTCCTTCACAAGTCTGCCTTAGCCTTCCATACCTGTGTCCACTTTAACGAAATGTTCCTTCATGTGTTTGCCCCAGCAAAACACTATCCAACTGACTTTCCAAAGAACCCTTAAGTTTCCACTTCAGAGAGCCACAACAGATAGACACATCTTTGACTGAACCAGTCTAACTTCTAAACACAGAGAAGGCTGGAAATTGAATGTTTTATACTGTTCAGAGGCTACCCTGTGTCACGTTTACTCCCAAGAGTCTTCACACTTGGTCTACAGGGAACCCAGAGATTTTGTATCAAATCCCACATTGACAAACATCTACACTAAAGCAAAATATGAAGTGCATACTCTAGTTTCCTTCTACAGGTCATCAACTGGGTCTTCTTTGGGTTTATACAGACATTTCCAAGAGTTATGGAATTATTTCTACATTTTAACTCATTTTCTTCACAGTAACTATCAAGATGGTTGAGGTTTGGGTATTAACACCCTCTTGCTGGTATTTTATGGATTAGAAATGTGCTTGAAAATTTTAGTGATCTACAATATGTTAGAACCAAAAGTCCACTGTATGGAACTCAATTCAATCCTCCAACTCAGCTAGGAATTAAAGGAAACACGAGGAGAGACACATCGGCCTTATCCATCAACTACAACCAAACCCACCTTGCCTCATGAATAACTGTTATATATTTCATTTTCATTTATTATTGATGCACAAAACACAAATAATATGTAAATTTTATTATAAGTGCAAAAAATGTTTATAAATTTTCCAATACCTTCTTGGATCTAAGTGTATAGAACTTTCTAGAATAGAGACTTAGAGAAAAGTCAACCTGTAAGACACTAAATAAGCATTGTACTGGCTAGTTTTATGTCAACTTCACACAAGCTAGAGTTATCTAAAAGGAGGGACCCTCAACTGAAAGAAAATGCCTCCATTAGATTCCACTATAAGGCATTTTTTAATTAGTGATTAATGGGAGGGGAACTAGTCTATTGTGGGTGGTGATATCCTTGGGCTGGTGATCCTGAGTTTTGTAGGAAACCAGGCTAAGCAAGCCTTGTAAGTCAGTAAGCAGCACCCCTCCATGGCTTCTGCATTAGCTCCTGTCTCCAGGTTCCTGCCCTGTTTGATCCTGTCCTGACTTCCTTCAATAATGAGCAGTGCTATGGAAGTGTAAGCCAAATAAACCCTTTCCTCCCCAACTTGCTTTTGGTCATGATATTTCGTTGCAGTGATAGAAACCTAACTAAGACAATCGTAATGCTTAGCACTTAAACTAGGAACACCAAATTGAACCTTTTGAATGAATGATATAAGCTGAATCTCTAGAGTCATCGCTGGAAATAAGGCCAACAATATCAGCAAGCATGAAAACAGAAGTGTGGTTCCTAAGAGCCTTTCCTGATGATTGAACCTGAGTTTCTGAATTGGGGTTCCTGGGAAGTCTCATTTGTTAGCATTGACTCATTTTATCACAGCATCCAACATTTTCCTGAGCAGATTAAAATCCTGCTTCTGTAGCTTCCCTGGAGAAAAGGCATAAGAATGCCACAAAGTCAAAATACACTCCTGGAAAACCATCAACTAAAATTAGGTAATATGAACCTCATGTTGTAAATGTAAAAGGTGAAGTAGAAATTTCTGGTTTCTTTGGAGACTCAGTTGTGTCATGTGGTGTCTTTCTGGAAAAGGGATGCATGATGTTTTGCTAGAGCACACACTTGAGAAGATGTGTGATGTTTGGGATGGGTATAAGTATAACCCTGGTGCTGTGGTGTTGGTTCATTGCCACTCTTTGCTGGTCTTCTTTGGGCTTTGCTAATGTTGGTCTTCACAGACTATGCTGTGTGGCATTGGTTCACCTTGCCTTCTTCACTGATCATTTGTCATGACTCTGTAGGGAGAAACACACCAAAGAGCCTCTCATGATATCCTGAGGCAGCTTCTTGCCGCTTCAGCAGAGTCAGGCTGACTGGCAGAGCCTTGCAGTTTCTTCTGGATTGAACTGCTGTGGCGGATTCTGAATGGTGTTTGTGAGTGGATCAAGCTGCCACTGCTGATTCACGTGAACTGAACTTCTGATCTCCTGACAACGGAGATTGCAATTGCCCTGAAGAACTATTTCTAAACAGGCCCCTTTTGCTCTGTTAACATTTCCTTTCCACTACCTCTGGTAGATGGTGAACTAGAAGAGAGATGAAAGCATTAAAGAATCCCAATCAAAGTAAGTTTTGAAAAATCTAAGCCTATAATAAGGTGTGAAATGAGGAAGAAGGAATTTGATCAACAGTCTATAGACTTTTTAAAAATAAACTTTTATTATTACATTTTAAATTGTTTTTTAATTTTTTTCCTACAATATATATTTTGGTCTTATTCTTTCCTCTCCTCCAAGACCTTCCAGATCATCTCCACCTCTCTGCCCATTCAACTGCATGTTCTCATGTCTCAAAACAAAACCAAGAAAGATTTTAAAAACAAAACCAAAACCCAAGCAATAACGCACAAAAATGCCCCACAAAATGACAAGTCTGTTTTTTGTTGCCCAGCTATTGCTGAGTACGAGGTCTGCCCCTGGGTGTGGCTGATATACCCAGCATCACTCCACTGGAGAAAACTGGTTTTCTCTCTCCCAACAGATATCAATTGCAATAGCTTCTTGGTTAGGAGTGGGACTTAGAGTCTCCCCCTCCTTCTCTGGGCTGGGATTTTACTGTTTTAAAAAACTCCTCAGCGTCAATAGAGTATGTGCTTAGAGGGCCAAGGGTACAGGACCTTCAAAGCTTAAAACAGACACTTGGAAGATTCTACATTCCAACATTCACTGAAAATTCACTGACCTTCTAAAATAGTTATTAAGGTCTCAATAAGCAAAGATTTTCCAAAAGAAAAAAATCCCTTTGATAAAAATTTAATCTACATGCCATAAAACTGTTTATATTTAATTTGCTATTTATTGTTTTGATTCGGTACTAACAGTAGTGCACACTTCCCAAAGAATTTGGAGTAGTACCAACGAGTCAGTCATCTTCCTACAGCCCCACTAAGCTCAGCCTGCCCCCCTCTCTTGGCAGGTGGTTAGACAGTCTGATACGGCCCTTTCACCTACTTCTCAGAGAAGTATATAAAGTATTCACATGAGCTTCTGAGGCTTGGTGTCATTGCAGTTCTCATTTTCTCTCTTTATATTCAATAATTAACTGTGTTCAGTAATATTTTTCTCACTGAGCCATATGGTACAAATACTGCCCTTCCCCCAGATTGGTCCTTCCGGTTCTGCCTCCTCATGCTTCATAACAGCCTCTGCTATCAAATATTTCATAGTGTGACTTTATCATAACTTACTCAACCATGTGCTCGGAGTCAGATACTCTGTGTTTTCCTTCTCTTTGTTCTCTGCTAGGATGTATACAGCGAGGAGCATTACGGTCCAGCCCCACAGCAAGCGCAACACCAGGCACTCTGCCTCTCTGTCAGCTTAGACTCTACAAGCCGCTTTTCTTTTTCAATGACTGAACTAACTTGATAGACAATCAAAATTTCTTGTAGAAATCTCCCCCACAGTGTGTGTGTGTGTGTGTGTGTGTGTGTGTGTGAGTGTGTGTGAGTGTGTGTGTGAGTGAGTGTGTGTGAGTGTGTGTGTGAGTGAGTGAGTGAGTGTGTGTGTGTGTGAGTGTGTGTGAGTGTGTGTGTGAGTGAGTGTGTGTGTGAGTGAGTGTGTGTGAGTGAGTGGGTGAGTGTGTGTGAGTGTGTGAGTGTGTGTGTGAGTGTGTGTGTGTGTGTGTGTGTGTGTGTGTGTGTGTTTTACAGGACTGAGCCTACACCCTGTCTTTAACTGGCAAGACAGTTGCTCCTTTCTGGAGGCAGGAAGTATTCCTCCGTCTTTGATCGCCCGTAGCTTTTCTATGCTGGGAACAGTCCTTTCTCATCTGTAGACTCCGTGCCTGCTGTGCCAACTAGAACTGCTCTGTAAACATGCAGACATGCATAAAAGTCTAACGTTCACCGTCAAACCCTCTTTAGAATGAAGCCTGCTGTAACACTACATCCTTTTTATTCAACTGGGAAAGTAAAATTCCAGCAGAGAGTTAGTGTAAGGGCATTCAAGAGCGGAAATGCCATAAAGAACCTCCTCTTGGTTCCCAAGCGCCTGCTGAAGCTTCCCCACCTCGTGGAGAGACCACATTCCTTATCACTCTGAGATGGCAGAGCGGCAAGATTTAGGAAATAAAATAATATCTCTGTTTAAATATGAATTTCAGATATGCCACAAGTATCTGGCACTACATTAGCAATTTGTATTTTGTTATGTTATATAATATTTTATTAATGCTGCCTAGGATATATTTATATTAAATTGTTATTCGTGCTCACGGAGAATTTGAGTGTAATCAGGAATCATACATTTTATCTGGCAACTCAACAGGACAGAAGAAATCTGCTGCCTCCCTCCCCGACTAGCTCAGAGCTTTCTTTGCTTTTGCCTCTGGTTGGAAACACACAGCTGAAGGATTCGCTTTCTTGTGCCATGCTTTTCTGCAGACATAGTCAAGTCCAGCTCCAGTCTGAGTTCCTGGTGATCCAGGCTGGCCTCTAGGTCTATGGGGCTTGCTTCAACACTGAGTTCGAGTGTACCACCCATAGCCGAACCCTCCAAAATCAGTCATCAATTTAAACGAAATTCCTTCACAGATATGCTCATAGAGCAATCTGATAGAGGCAATTCCTCAATTAAAGTTCCCTCTTCCCATGTGACTAGTTTGTATCAAGCTGACCAAAACTAACCAACACATATGACCCCATGTCAACTTGATACACAAACACATCACTCTTAGCCATGACCTTTCCTTTTTTATTTATCTCTCAAATCTCATGTGAATATTACATTTATAACATAGTCTCACAATCTTTAAAAAATAAAATTCAAGCAAACACTGTAAGAGCTTCATCTCTTTAAAATATTCAACATCTCTTTAAAAGGCAAAGCCTCTCAACTGTGGGCTCCTGCAAAATAAAAAAATAAGTTCCATATTTATTTTTCCAAGAGGGAAGAATCAAGCCAGTTGCAGTGGAGGCTCCGGGATTGGAAGAGTGGCTGGATGCTGAGATTCGGCGTGTGTAAGGCAGCTCGCCCTGCTTTTCTAGGCACTGCCTTACCCCATAAATCACTAGCACAGCATTTGATTGAGTAATACGCTCACCTGTTTGTCAGGGGTGGTTACAGAAAATGCCTGTGTGGTGTGAATTACAGTGTTGTTACACATCCAACTATTTCTACGTTTGCACAATCAAGTTACTGTGTAACTGTAACAGCCCTACCTGAAGAACAATTGATAGTTGATGACTTCAGGGGAGGGGAGAGGCAGTTTTCTTTTTCTTTTTTCTTTCTTTCTTTTTTTTTTTAAGTCTTTAAAAAAAAAGTGTGTGCCTGCTTGTTCATCTATATGGGCACTGTATGCACGCAGATGCTTGTGGGAGAGGGGTTAGACCTCCCTAGAGATTTTCTAGAGATTCTAAACTGCCTGATGGGGGTACTGGGAACGAAACTTGGGTCCTCTAAAGATCAAATGCTTTTAAGGGTTGAGCCCTCTCTCCAGCCTTAGGGTCAGTTTTGTTTTATTATGTTTTGTTTTGTTTTTAAGGTTTGGGCCCTGGTAGTCCAACCATAATCCAGTGGATGATTCCACACCCATTAATATATGAGCAGCACAAAATGAAACCAGTGGACTATTAAAAGTGGGGAGAACAACCATGGGGGAGAGATAGGGGTGCATTCTGGGGGAGTTAGGGGAAGAAAGGGAATGAATATGGTTAAAATGCATTGTGCACATGTGGAAAATTCTCAAAAATGTTAAATTTTCATAACTTTATAATTAAGTATCTTAAATTTTCTTCTCACAAAGAAAATCCTTTGCCCAGAGGGCCTCAATCTTAGCACGCACAATTAAATCAGGAGCCAGCAAGATGGCTCAGTAGGTAAGAGTGACTGCTACTAAACTTAAGGACTTGAGTTGATCCCAGCACCCACACTGTGGGAAAGAAAGACCTGACTCCCACAGATTGTCTTGGGACCTCTGCATCCATGCCAGGTATACATGCACACACATATACATACAAACACATGTACAAAATAAATGAATACATTGACATTTACAACTGTAATTAAATCAGTACAGTTTATAACAGAAAAGTTAAAAATAAAAGGCATATGATCATCTCAGCATGTGTAAGAAATAGCACTTGACAAAAATCAAGCATCCATTCCTGACTGAAAATAAAACCCGCCACACTGAGCACAGTTGTAAATTCATTCTATTATTCTGTATAAATAACCAATCTTCTGATCTGGGCTTTGAGAAAAAAAGAGATAAGAAAAGAAAAAGAAAGCCCTTGCCAGATGTGGCACCAACGTCTGGGACACTGGGGCAGATGCATTAACACAAGGTCAAGGTCACCTTAAGCTATATAGTAAAACTCGGTTTCACAAACCAATAAAAAAAATTAGGCACACAGTCAAAGAACTGGGAATAGAAGGAACCTTTCTCAGCCAGATAAAGGACATCTCCAGACAATTATATGCTTAATGAAAACACCATATTTAATTCTGAAACACTGAATGCATCCCTGAGATCCAGAACAAGGCAGTCTATACGTTGCCCCCACTTCCATCCAACACTATACTAGAAGTCTAGTACATGCAGTCAGGTTAAAAAGAAAAAAAAGGAAAGAATTTGTCTATTAAAATGCCCTAAATGAAATAATTTTTAGTCACAAAAGATATGATAATCTGACTATAGAAAACAGAAAAGCACAAAAAATAGAACAAGGCTGTAGGAGGTCAGGGCTGTGGCTGAGGGGGATGGTGTTTGCCCAACACATGCAAGACTCTGGGTCCCACCTTCAGCAACATGCACATGTGTGTGCAGGCAAACATACACATACACACACACACATGCACACACACACACATTCTGAATGGTATTTAATTTTTTTAGTTTCTGACTGTTGCTAGTATGTAGAAATAAAGTTTTGCGTGTTGGTCATGTATCCTATACTGTTGTTAAATTTACTGATTCTAGTAGGGAGAGAGAGAGGGAGAGAGAGAGCATGATATGCATTTCTGTGTGCACTTATACATAGTGAAGAATTACTTTTCCACAAAGAGTGAAATTATGTTCTTTGCAAAAAAAAAAAAATAGGTGTGACTAGAGATCATCATGGTAAGTGAAAACTCATGCATTTTGTTTCATTTTGTTTTGTTTCCTATGTGGAATCTAGAGTCTAAGACATTTTCAAGGGAGGCTGTTTGAGATATGAAAGGTGATGAAAGAAAGTGGGCGAGGAGACCGGAGAGGGAAACCGGAGTAGTGACTATGATCACACACATGTCTGACATTGTCATGAGGAAATTTGCTATGGGGTGCAATTATTTTTTTTTGTTTTGTTTTTTGGTTTTTTTTGCAATTATTATGACCTAATAAAAAGATGTTTACTATTGTTTTACTAAAGAAACATAACAATAAAACGACTTCCAGTGACATTCTGCCAGACCCATAGATTGGTGCTTCACTCAGCCATCATCATAGAAGCATCCTCCTGCAGTAGATGGGAACTAATACAGAGAGACCTGGAACACTCAGTCCCAAGTGGGTGGCATTATCAAACCCTTTCCTCAGGGCTCAGGGAGCTGTGGGTGAAGCAGAAAGGTTGTAAGACCCAGAGAAACCAAGGAAACAACCTTCCAGATACAGCAGGACTGACACACAAACAAGCCCACAGAGACTGTGGCTGCATGCACAGGGTCCCGACAGGTTCAAGCCAGATGGGGCTTCTGCTATGAGAGGGGAAGTGGATGCAAGCCCCCATGCCTGACCAAGAAGCTACCTCTGATTGATAACCACCCTCAAAGGAAAATTAATTTTCTCCAATAGAGTCTCACTGGATATACAAACCATATTTAAGGGCAAACACCATGTCCAGCGAAGACAGCCAACACAAAATGAATGCTATGGTACTTTAGAAAGATTTTTTTAACCTTACAGGTCATTTGCTTGTATATTAGGGTTTTGGGTTTTGTATTGTAATGGGTTTGGGTTTGTGTGTATATGTGTCTGAGTGTATATATTCTTCTTGTGCTTTTTCTTTGTTGTTGCTGGGGTTTTTAATTCATATTTGTTTCTTTTTTGTTTTTCTTATATACCTGTTTGTTTTCTGAGAGAGAAGTGGCAGAGCTGGGTAGATGAGAGGTGGGGAGAATCTGGGAGGATGTGGGGAGGGGAGCCATGATCAGAAAATAGTGTACAAAAATCCTTTTTTGTTTTTACATTTTTTACTGTTTAAAACATTTTTAAATATACATATATTTTGATCATATTCTTCCCCTTCCTCAAGTTCTTCCAGATCCTTTCCTTTTCCTTACCCACCCAACTTTAAGTTCTTTCCCAAAAAATCAACCAAAAACCCAATACAACATTGCCCCCAAAACCCAAAAAATAAAACAAAAAAAGGTTTGCCCAGAAGACAAAATAAAAAGCCACACCCCAAAACTAAAAAAAAAAAAAAAAAAACCAAAGCAAATCTCCAAACTGTAACCAAATAATGTCATACACAAGAAAAAACTATGGAGTCCAATTCTATGTTGGTCAACTACTCTTGAACATTATCAGGCTTTTCGTGGAGTGGTGATATATCCAGTGTCACTCTATTGGAGAAAACTGATTTTCCTTCTCCCGACGTGTACAGATTCAGTTCGGTTGTTAACCCTTACCGTAGTAGCTTAGTTTTCATTCATTCATTCATTCATTTAAAAATATATGGTAGTATAACCTATAATAAGATAAAACAAAAACTATTACATTGAAGTTGGACAAGACAGGCAAACAGAAGGAATAGAGTCCAAGAAAAAGCACAGGAGCCAGAGACACACTCATTTGTACATCCAGAAATCCTACAGAGACACACTCATTTGTGCATCCAGAAATCCCACAAAAACACTAAACTGGAAACCACACTACATACACAAAGGATGTCATGCAGACCTGTGCAGGCCCCGTGCATGCTGCTGCAGCCTCTGAGTTCATATGAGCTTGGATCACATTGATTTAGAGGGCCTTGTTCTCCTGGTCTCCTCTGTCCCCTCTGGCTCTTACACCCTTTCCACATCCTCTTCCACAGGGTTCCCGGAGCTTTGAAGGAAGGGATTGGATGAAGACATCCCATTTAGAGCTGAGTGAGTCTCTCACTCTCCATATAATGTCTGGCTGTGGGTCTCTGTATTCGCTCCCATCTGCTGCAGAAGGAAGCTTCTCTGGTGATGGCTGAGCAAGGCACTGATCTCCGAGTCTAGCCGAATATCACTAGAAGTCATTTTATCACTGCATTTTTAAAAGTAGCATTATTTGGTTTTACATTAGGTCCCTGGGCTATCTAGTCTCAGGTTCTTGGTCACCCAAGTTGTGTCAGGTATAGGTTCTATCTTGTGGAGTGGGCTTTAAGTTATATATTGTATGAAAAAAGTTATTTTCAGTTAAAATAAAATTTAAAGGTATACACACATAATAAAAGAATTTTTCACTCATAGCTTTTTTTTATGTGACCTTGGGTGTGTATTTATATAAAGCAGGTATACATTTGCCTGCACATTTGCCAATAAGAAAGACTATATCTTCAGAGAATTCTTGGATACACATATAATTCTATAATTGATTAACAATTACAAAATCTGCATGCTAATGAGACTTTTGTGAATATTTTCATATAAAGGATTAAATCTTGACCAAATGTTTGAGATTGCAAGATTAGTCCATCTTCAATGTCTGTCAAAGTTGTTTGATATTTTGATTTAATAAACATCAATGTTGAGATAAATATGTAGATAAAATACAATGATTTGTAAATACGTGGAATAAAATGGCAGAAGTAGCTTTAGGGCCATTTCAGAAATTGTTCTGTCAAATCTCATGTCAAAATTCATCTGCAGTTCCCAATATACAATATTCTGGTCTGGGCCAGGAGTTTCAAGAAGTGTTGGTTAGCGTTACATGTCATGATGACATATGGACATGCGAAGTACCCATGCTCAATTTTGGAAACCAAGGCTGCAGTAGAGTATCCATGCAGCGTGGACGAGCAGGCTGCCAGAAACACCTGGGATTCGTCACAGGTTTGACTTTTAACTAACTTTTGGTTGTCAAGCATTCAAAAGCTTTTTTATTCTCATTAACCTATTTGTGGCCCCATTTGGTTATGTGATCATATGGAGTCAAAACTCACAGTGTAAGAAACCTAGCCAAGTTGACAGATAGAACTTGAGAGGACACTGTTAGCCCAGTGTGGTGGGTGTATTACCTACTCTTTTGAGTGCTCAGTATCCGGTGCTGGAGAATGGAGGTGCCAATCCCCACCACTCCGCTCTAATATAAAGATTAAATAAAGGAAGGCATGGGAAAGGCTGCAGTGCACAGGTAAGATTTTGTCTCTTCAACGTGTCTTTGTTCTGAGAATGGCAGCCTGTCATCCAGGGACCAGAGTGCTGAAGGGTGTGACTATCCTTCTTGTCCTCTGCCCATAGCTTTAATGATACCCCAGTCAGTTTCTTCTCCATTTCTCTTAGCCCCAGTCTGTGCTAGCCAGCCAGCCAGTAGTGAGAAGATTTCAAACTGAAATCAGAAGAGGAAGGGTCTCTTGTCACCAATGGTGGGGAGTAGGGAGTAGGGCAGGGCTTACGGTTCTAGCTGTGGGAAGAAAGTTGATCTGGGCAAAAAGAAACTTTGTAAGGAGGGGGTATAAACTGAACTATAAGCTACTCACATTTAAAATATATAATTTGACCAAAGTTTTGATATATGGTTGTGTTTTATGAAACCTTCTCCACAGGCAACACACCCTCCATGCCAAAAGTTTTCAATGGTCTTCCCTCTTTCTTGCTCTGATCATCCCCAAACAACCACAGACCTATTTTCTGTCTCTGTAAAATGCTTTGCATTTACAAGTTTTATTTAGATGAAGTCTGTATTCTAGGTCCTAATTGCAGGGTTTAGTTTTTAGCCCCACTTTTCCTTTGAGTTTCTGAATCATTCCTGGAAGCCATGGCCGCTGCTGTATACTAGAGGACAGGCATGGTGGTTCATTTATCCAGCCACTCGCTGGGGACATTTGGGTTGTCTGAAAGCCGGCCTCTTAAACTGTGAATTGTGAACCCACAAATGTGGGGATTTGGTGAACACATCAAGAATAAAAGGTTGCTGAGCACACAACAACTAACAATTCAAAATAAAATGTGAAGAGAATTTGAAGTGCTTCATACATCACACTCAGCCATGTTGTATCAGGTGACCCCCACTGGCGACTTGTTCCAAACAGAGGACATGGGTACCTGATACTATGCATGCTAACCCACCAACAAACACCCTCAAAACACCACGGTTCCACTCCAAGATTGTCTTATGCATGAACCACCATGTTTTCATAACCAGTTTTCTGCTCATACAGAAACATCACGGTTTCTAGAAGAAAACAAAACTCAGTACTCACTGTTTCCTGTCATTCCTCCACAGGTGAATGCCTCACACTGTATTTTTTTTAAGTTTCTATTTGAGTTGTTGATTTGAGTTTCGTGAAAATATCATTAGTTAGATGATTTTAGACTTGGACATAAGACCGAATGTCTAAAATGGCCCTAAACTATGGCCTGCCACTTTTGTGCTATGTATTGACACAAAATACATTCTCACAATTAACAAATGGAAAAATCAGAATGTCAATCAACTCTGGAAAAGGCTGGTGACGGTTAAATATCCTGCAGTATTAAATATCCTACCAGGATATCAACGTTTCATGTAAATATAAACCATCAAATCTACCTCGTGCAAATTCACTTTCATCTTTGATACAATGGTAAAATTATGTGAATATCAAATAATTGCTTTAAAGTTTAGTTTTAAATGCATATATGTTTGTATGTGTGCAGGTGTGTGTGTGTGTGTGTGTGTGCACATGGGCAAACATGTACACATGTAAGCATGTGCATGTGGAGGTGAAAAGACATCCCCAGGAATGTTATCCATTTCTTTTGAGACAGGACCTCACTAGTTAGGCCAGATTAGCTGGCCACCAGGTCCTAAGTGTTCTCCTGTCCCCATGTCCTCGGGGACTTGTATCCTTGTGGGTTACAAGTGTGCACTGCCATGCCCAGAATTTTTACATGGATTTTTTTTTAAAGCTGGAACTAGGTCCTCAGGCAAGTCAACCCCTTTGCTGACAGAGCCGTTCCCCAAGTCCTAGGTTAAATTTACAGTTTATTATCAGTAAATCTTTATTGTATATGCCTATTCTAGATCTCTACATACCTAGAGCCATATCAAAATTTCTCAGGCAAGAAAAGGTCACAAACAGAAAAAAAAATTAAAAGCTCTGTTACCAAAAAGATGGCTATAAGCAATCACAGATTTCCCTTAAGAACGTATATTCAGCTGGGCAGTGGTGGCGCACGCCTTTAATCCCAGCACTTGGGAGGCAGAGGCAGGAGGATTTCTGAGTTCCAGGCCAGCCTGGTCTACAGAGTGAGCTCCAGGACAGCCAGGGCTACACAGAGAAACCCTGTCTCAAAAAAACAAAACAAACAAACAAAAAAAGAACATATATTTCATTTTATATGGGGTAAATACATGACTAACGTGGCTGGACCATATGATATGTGTCTAGCTGTGAAGGTTAGCACTAATTGTCAACTTGAGGAAGGCTAAAATCCCTTGGCTGCAGAACCTGTAAGCACACCTATAGGGGGTTGTATTGATCACATTAGTAGGACCTGACCACGGTGGATGGCACCATTCCCTAGACTCTGGGCCTAGAGGATCTGTGTGAGAGTAAAGGAACCTGGCTGTGAACAAGCAAGATGCATTCAATGTTCTGCTTGCTTATGTGGATGTACTGTGAGCAGCTGTCTGTGCTCTTGCTTCTCTGACCTCCCTGCAGTGGTGGACTGTAACCCGGACCTGTGAGCTAAAATAAACCTTCCTCTAAGTTGTTTTTTTTTTTTCAGAGATTTTTTTTTTGAGACAGGGTTTCTCTGTGTAGCCCTGGCTGTCCTGGAACTCACTCTGTAGACCAGGCTGGCCTCGAACTCAGAAATCTGCCTGCCTCTACCTCCCAAGTGTTGGGATTAAAGGTGTGCGCCACCACGCCTGGCGCTCTTTTCAGAGAATTTTACCAAAGCAACTGGGGAAGAAAATAAGACACCAACTTTTAAGTGCCCTGCAGGGTCTTTTTCAAAGTGTTGGTACCATCTTATGCTCCCTTCTGCTGTGCCAGAGGGTTCAGGTTCCTTTACCATCCTTACTAACACTGGACAAGGTCGACCTTTTAAATATTGCTGGTCTAATAAATCTCTGATGGTATCTCATTGTGGTTTTATTTTGTACTTCCCTGATGACTAATGCTACTGAGAATTTTTTTGTGAAGTGTCCAGTCAAATCTTTTGTCTGTTTTTATTGGATTGTATTTTTCTTATTGCTGAGCGTTCTTTATACTCTAGATATAAGTCCTTTATCTGGTATATGCTTAGCAAATATTTTCTCCTCATTCATGGCTAGGTCCTAGTGCACAGATAATTTGTTCAAACAAATTATTTCTATGCATGTTGCCATACAAATTATTTTTAATAAGATTACCATCAGACACCCAGTGGTGTCTGAGTACAATAGATCTGTAACGTAGGTGGGCTTCAGCCAACCAGTTGAGAGCCTCCAGGAAACGGCTGGCCTCCATGAGGAACAATTCTGCAGAAGGCTGTCTCCGTACCACAACTTCTGTCTTAGCTCTTCCCATCCAGCAGCAGCTGTGACACTTTACAACTTAACACTTTGAGACTGTTTCTCAAAAATCTCTCAGTCTCCCTCCTTCTGCCATCCACACCTGCATGTACTCACGCACAAACACACACATCCTGTTGGTTCTGGTTTTTAGGACAGTATGTGACTCATCCGGACAAACCTGCTCCCCTATCAAATAACTATCAGATCTTATTTCAAAACTCTTCCCTCTTGCTTATGTCCACCAGCCCTAAACAGTTTCCTCATAAGTGGTGCCCAAGTCTAATCAGAGACCTTAACTGACAGACCCACCTTAAGCCACTTAAACTCAGACCCCAGATTCTTTAGTTCTGTTCTGAGACACCATCAAGACCCCATGAGATCCTTTCCCTTTTGATAGTAAATAACTCACTCATCTTGGTGAGGGATTTTGACATCTTTTAGAAACATCAGCAGTTCACACCTAAGATGGACTCAGTGAGGATAAAATTAATCACAGAAATTGGGGGTGTTATTAAATCAGGATTAGTGAAACCCTGATATCAACCAGAGTGGGACATACACCTAGGACTGAGGAGACAGGGAAGGAATGACCCCCAGAACACAGCGTGAATGAGAACTGCAGAGCCATGCGCTGTCCAATAGAAATCACAGTCATAGAGCATATAGATATATAATGGGATCTTAGGGATCACAGATGAGGTGCAAGTAGGAGGGGAGGGTCTGTGGCCTCTCACCTCTTTTGACTTTCATTTGCCTGCTGGTCAGATCACACTTTCTGAGAGGAGCAGGAACGGGCAGCCACTTTTGAAACACCACCAAAGAAAAGGGGGTCCAGACTCTCCATTTTAAAACCGTGATGAGTTGGTAAGTATTAATCAAAGCCAAGGAAGTTAATTAGACTTGGGGGCTGTGTACCATGTGACAGGCACCCCCAGGGTAATACGTTCGAGCAAACTGTGGTCCTGCAATAAGACTTGAATTTCACACTTGCTCCAGCATCCTCTGTGACTTCTTGTAAGAGATGGGTATAGTGTTCATTTCATTCCGTGCTTTGCTTTGGCAACCTTCTTGCATGTTCCAATGCTTTCCCTATTTCCCAGGACTTTAAGCCTGGTCACAAGTCCCAGAAACAACCCTCCCCTCGACTACACATCCTTCATAGTTCTTGATAAGAAAGACATTTTGGGCTTCAACAGCTGTGATGTTTCAAGGTCAAATTTTCCCTCTTCAGTTACCAGCCTGGTGCTGTGACACACTGTGACCATGAGCAACAAATTCCTATGGCTGTTTTTTCTTTTATTAAAAATGGAAGTTTTTTTCATACAATATATCCTGATTATGGTTTCCCTCCCCCTACTCCCAATTCCTCCCCACCTCCCTTCCCATTGGGATCCACACCTTCTCTTTCTCTCCTGGAAAATAAAAAAGGTATCAAAGGAATAATAATAAAGTAAGATAAGATAAAACAAACAGATCAGAATAGGACAAAACTACCAAACAGGGAAAAGAGTCAAAGAAAAAGCTCAAAAAAATCCATATAGACACCGAGACACACACTCTCACACACAGGAATATCCATGTAGACACCGAGACACACACTCTCACACACAGGAATCCATAAATAAAAACACAAAACTGGAAGCCATAATATATACACAAAGGACCTATAAGACTCTTTTAAAATGGCCTGACTTACCATTACAAGACAAAGAACCTCCAAAGATGCCATTGAGTTCGTTTGTGTTGAGCTGAGAGCAGGGACTGGCAGTTAGACTGCCGTGCCAGCTTGAACATGGCAGTGGCCCTTCTTGTCTTTTTCTTCTTTGGCCCTTGTAACATTTTTTAAAATTGCTTCTATAAAATCTATTTCTGCATGGGATAACTACACTGGATTCTGTTTTTCTGAGTGATGGTTACTAGAGTATAAGGCACATCCCTAAATTTGTAGGAAGGAGCCTTGAATGGCTGGTGCTTGGAAGTCCTTCAACATAAGCATAACCATTTATAGTCTAAGGATCTGAAAACTCCAGAGCTCTCCAGAGCAATGGTAAGTGGACAAATGTGGTAGTCATCACAGTGACGCTTTAATTTAAAACATCTATTTAGTTAGGATGGGTCTTCTACCAATTGAAGTATAGAATTGTGTAACAGTGTAAGCCAAAGGGTTAGTGAGATGTCTCAGCAGGTAAGGTGCTCGCCTCGGAAGCTCAATGACCTACATTTGAGCCCCAGATGTGGAAGCAGAGAACTGATCTCCACACACGCGCCATGGCACACTCACACCTCAAACACACAAATCAAGAATACATACACACATACAGACTCAACAATCCTCTTCTTTACTTTTATTTTAAGAATACAGATGTTTGGTCTGCATGTTTATCTGAGGTCCAGGGAAGGTGCCACATCCCCTGAGGCTGGAGCTACTGATGCTTTCAAATTGCAATGTAGATACTGAGAATCAAACCTATGTCCTCTGGAAGAGGAGCCAGTGCTCTTAACCACTGGACCATATCTCCAGCTGCTACACACATTTTTTAAAAATTCTAAGTATATAAGCTGAACTAGATTTCTTAGCAAGTACAGGAAAGCTTATAAAACCAAGCATGGCTGTGGAGGCAGCTCAGTGTGTAAAATGCTTGCTGTGCAAACATGAAACTTTAGGTTCAAGCTCCAGCACTCACATAAAAAGCTAGGTGTGGCAGCACAAGCCTGCGACACCAGAGCCTGGGGAGTGGAGAGAGGAGAGACAGGCAGATCCCATGGGTCACTGGTCAGCCAGCCTAGCTGAAGTGTTGATGTCCAGGCTCAGTGAGAGACCCTGTCTCAAATATAAATAAGGTAGGGAGGTAACTAAGACATCCTGACAGCAGCCTCTGGTCTCCAGCTATGCTGTCTGTCTGTCTGCCTGCCTCTCTCTCTGTCTCTCTCTGTCTCTCTCTGTCTCTCTGTCTCTCTGTCTCTCTGTCTCTCTCTCTCTCTCTCTCTCTCTCTCTCTCTCTCTGTCTCTCTCTCACACACACACACACACACACACCACACACACCACACACACACACACCACACACACCACACACACACACACACCACACACACACACACACACACACACACACCACACACCACATACACACACACACTAAATAAACAAATAAACAAACAAGTAAATAAATAATGTAAGCGTACACCCAGGAACTCAGTGCTGTTTCCCTTTCCAAGAGTACACTGATAGTCACTTCTCAAGACAAACTCTTTTACCTTAAGTGATCAGAACCCTGACTGGAGGAGGAAGCCCTGTCTCTGAGAAAACAAGCGCTGGTTAAGTAGCAGAAGCGCTGGGGAGCTTGCATTGATTTCCGCTGAAGGCAGAGCAGTCGTTCTTTGTCAGATATGCTAAGGTAAAGTAGGATAGAAGCGGACTCCAGGCTTCCCTCAGAGCAGCCTATGCCGGGGCTTTCCACTTGAATTGTACGCACTTCCACCCCTCCCAGAGGAGGCTGATCTCCAAGGCAGGCTCCAGGGCTTCCCCATGGGGGAGTCTCCTGTGCTGTTCTGCACTTTCCAGGCAGAGGCCAGGACTCTGAGATACTCAGAGAGAAAGCACCACCATACCACCCCAGCCTCAGAGCAGCTTGCTCTCCTGCCTGAGTTTTCAAGGCCAAGTCCTGGCCTGACTTACCTTATTCGTCTAATTAATCTTATCTCTCAGCTAATGAAACTGATTGCACGGCACTTTGTAAATATCCAAGGTACTCCCCAGAAGGTAAACATTGGTAATGGTCAAGATCAAAGTCTGGGGGATGGAGCGCTGATATTACAGCCTGTGGGGCATGCCTGTCTGGAAGAACAATAAACACAGGCTGCCTTTGATCCCAACATGGAACTTTCGGTGGTCCCACACTGCCCTCAAAAGCTCACACTTCTTGATGGACTTGACCTCTGGTCTCAAACAACCCTCCCAACATGACCTCCCACTGTCTCCACACTGTGAGCAAGATCCCCAGTCACATAAGCATGACTCATGCCCGCACCAACAGCCTCTTACCCTCAGAGTACTCTCTCTGTCTCTTCCTTTGCCTCTCTTGACCTGTCCAGGTCCCCCATCTCCTCTCAGAAGCATCATGTGATGCTCCACCCACCCGCCCACTGTAATGAGAAATAATAGTGACTACGTCTTGTATACAGATGAGCTCCGATGTGCAATGGTTCAACTTAATGATTCTCAGCCTGACAGAGGTTTGAAAGGGATAGCCAACCAGCAGAAATTGTGCTCTGAATTTTAATTGATTTTTTTTTTAATGTTCTATGGTACGCTGTGTGGCTGATAGCTCAGGATCACTGGGCTAGGTACACTACATGCATTTTTCCACCCATGATCGTTTCCATTTACAAAGGGTCTCCCAAGCAGTAACCCCATCGCAATGGAGGAACATCTGTATCCATTAGAATGTGAAATGCATTGCCTGCCTTAATCACTGAAGCAACTCAGCGAGGCAGGACTGTGCGTCAATTTTATGGATGAGGAGAATAAGTCAAAAGCTCTTCCCACTGTACAGTTCAGTTCTCGGTTTGTATAGCTCATTCACACTCCACGAGAAAACATGGCTTGCTCTCAAAGCAACTGGTGGGAACTTGCAAGATTTCTTGAACAAAGTAGTCACCACATTGGAACTTCACTGTAATCCCCAAACTGCGGCGTCTATGGAATAAAACGCTTCCCACCCCTTCCGCACGTGAAATGATCTTCACCACCACTAAAGCAAAGCTTCGCTGAGTTGCTGCCTTGTACCTGTCAGTGCCTATTATTTTTTTGAGAATAACAAGCAGAAGGTTATGAGCTTTGGTGGGAATGTAGAGAAGCCTAAGCCCTTAGGTGCAGACTGGCAGGATATTAGCTGGTATAGGTTCTAAGGAGCAATATGGAAGCTTCTAGAAAAGTGAATCCTGGCAGCCATATGATCCAGCAGTGATGCGTCTAAACAGAAAGTGGACTCAAAGAAATATAGCAACATTCTTCATAGTAACCAGAAGGTAGAGACTATGCAAATGTCCATAAATAGATCAAGGAGACAGACAAACTCAGATGCATACAGCAAAGCCATCTAAGAGGCTATTCACCTTTTAAAAGAAAGAATGTTGATCCATGCTGCAACATGGGTGAGTGAACCATGAGGTCATCACAAGAAGCCAATCACAGAAGGGTAACTACTCTATGGTTCCATTTATATGTGAAAGCTGGACTCAGACGACCACGGATTAGTGGTTGCCAGGGGCCGGGGGAAAAAAGCCATGGGATGTTAGTGTGCAGTAGCCAGAGTTTCGCTCTGGAAATATGGATAACTGCCCGACAGCGTGCATATGCTTAATGCCCTACAACTGTACAGGTAGAAACGTAGGCAAGAATGGAAGCGCTAGGCCAGTATCTGCCATGAAGATAGACAAACAAATCTGTCTGAGTCCAGCATCCTAAGAAAGGTTGTTCACATGGTGGAGTGAAAGTCATCCCAGGGACACAAGAACGGTTTGTCATTCACAAACCAATAAATAAATTATACAAGATCAACAAAATCCGTATGTTCACCTCAATAGATGCAGAAATTCAGGTGACAAATTTCAAGATCCCTTCATGATTAAAAAAATAAAAACTTGTGTACAAATCAGGTAGAAATGTTGTGTGGTTCAATACGGCAAAGGGTATACACTAGCAATAGAAGCTGAAAACCTCTGTATGGAGCATGACAAGAATGCTGTTCTCATGTAATGAAGTACTAAAGGTCTTAGCCGGATTCATTAGGCAAGAAAATGAAAAAGGGGCGTTTATATTGGAAAACAGCAAGTCAAATGGTCACTGTCTGCTGATGACATGACTGGTCATAGATCTAAAAGGAAACTCTAGCCAGAAGCTATTGGATAAACAAAAAAATCAAATAGTCTTTCAATAAATAGCTTAGGAAAGTTGCAAGATACAAAATAAACATATACAAAAATCACTAAGGTTGCTATCCCATAGTCGTGAAGTATCTAAAATAGAAACCAAAGCAAGTAATCTCTTTTATGATGCTACAAAATAATTATCGTAAAGTGCCAATGGATAAATTTTGTCAACAAGTTGAAAAACCTCTACAATAAAACTGCAAATATTGACTAAATAAATTGACAAAAAAATAAATCAATACCGTGGACATGTCTGCAATGATCCGAGGTAATCTACAGATCTATTACAATCCTGATCAAAATACCCAACACCATTTTTCAGAGAACAACAAAAATCCTAAAATACATAATTCTCTGAGAATTTCATACAACATCTCTTGCTCATCACTGCCTGCTCCCCCTCCCCGTGCTCCCAGATTGACCCCTCCTATCTCCTCCCTATTTCTTTAGAAGAGTCTAACGTAGAACAGACATCCCCATCCTCTGACTCTCACGATCTTTCCCAAAGCAATCTTGAGCAAAAAGAACAAAGCAGACACCACTAAACTACTTGACTTCAAAATATACTACAAAGTTAACCAAAACAGATAATATTGGCATAAAAACAGACAGAGAGAGGGCCCCAGTAGACAGAAGAGAGAAGCAGCCAGGAGCAAACTCAGACTTACAGAGAATCTTCAGAAAGGTGCCTTCAGACAGTGGGGAAAACAAGTCTTTTAATAATGTCCAAAAATATATTAAAAACTAAAATCTAATGCCTGAAACTATGAAAACACCAGAAGAAAACAGAGAAAGAATCGAAGTGGAATAGGCCTTTTTTTGAACAAGACTTTATAAGCAATGAGAAACAAAGCAAAATAGACAAGTGGGGTTGCTTTGCATCCTGAAGGCTCCCTGCTGTAAAGAAAACAGTCAACACAGCAGAAAGGCGACTTTCAAGAAAGATTTGCAAAGCACACGTCTGACAAGGTGCTAACACTACATATAAGGATCTCCCATCTCAATAGCAATGGAACAATGAATGAACGAACAAATGAAGAAACAAATAACCTAGCCGTAAAAAACTGTGAGTAGACTTTACAGCGGGTTGTCAAAATGGAGACCTACAAATAGCCATCGGTTACATTTTTAAAATGCTCCATATCACTACTACCCATCGTAGAAATGCAAATCAAAGCCACAGTGAGATACCATCTCACTCAGAAAGGCTGTGATTAAGAGGACAAAAGATATCTGCCGAGGAGCTGAGAAGGGCACCTTCAAATACTGTTTGCAGATAGGAACATAAGCCCAGCCGTTATGAAACTAGCATTGTGGGCTGTTGACATTGAAAGTAACCACATGACATACCAGTCCACTATTGCGGATGCATCCAAAGGAAGTTAAAACAATGTGTTAGAGAAATACTTCACTCCTCATGTTAGCTCAGCACCAGTCACAGTAGCCAAGAAATGGAAACAACTGGCAAATGATTAAAGAAAGTGTGTTGTCTGTCCACAATAGAATATTAAACCATCAAAAAAAAATGGAATCCTATTATCTGTGACAACATTGGTGAAGCCAGAAATCAATGTGTTTAAAGTTAAACGCTCTAAGCCAGGCCCAGGAAGATAAGCACTGCGTGCCTGGAATTTTTAAAAGCCAGTCTTGTGGCCCTCTGAAAATGGAATGATAGTTACCCAGACAGAGGGAGAGACTCTTCAGGGGGTATTAGACACACGTAGACAGGAGCAGGAAGTGAGGTAATGCGGAGGAGGGTGGCCATGCATGCCAAATGTATACTACATATTCCAAGAAGTGATACCTTAACAACATGGCTGTCTAGACACGGCCTGAATGAGTACACCACAATAGACAGACAACAGGGAAGGGGGAACTCTCGCGGAGGGGAGGTGGGGGTGAGGGGACCTCAGGAAAGTAACTCTGTATCTCCTGATAGGTAAAGAGTACGGGGATGAGCCTGTCTGATTGCTTATCCCACACCAGTCGATGCTGAGGTCGTGTAATCTGAGCAACACCAAATTATGGGAGGGCTCAGAGGAAGGAAAGGGAAGAACAAAAGGATATAATTATACTTTAATTTTAAAAAAGAATGTTTACCCTGATCTAAACATTGCATAATACATACATATGTCAAAACATCACATCATAGCCCATAACTCCATACCCATTTTATAGCTTATTATATCTATCTTATTATCTTATGCATGTGAGTATTTTGCCTGCCTGTATGTCTATATACCATTTACATGTTGATCCTGGTATCTGAGAAGGTCAGAGAAGGTCGGATCTCCTGAGACTAGAGTTACATATGGTTGTGAGCTACCGTGTAGGTGCTGGGAATCAAACCTGGGTCCTCTGCAAGAACAAAAGCACTCTAAACTGCTGAGCCAACAACTCTCCAGCCCCTCTCCAGGCTCAGTTTGTGTATTGATTTAAAATGTTTAAAGAACTGTGATAAGATTGTGACATATTTTTCCTCAGAGAGAGAGAGAGAGAGAGAGAGAGAGAGAGAGAGAGAGAGAGAGAGAGAACGAACATGTTTTCACCTCATGCGTTTGGCCTTCACAAACACCTTGTAGGGATGGAAAGATGATATCAGAGTCCCTTGTTGCTAAGACACAGGCAGGAATGAGGCCCCAGGCACATATGTAGCAGACAGGCAACCCAATCTTCATGGCTGCCCTGTCTGGCCTCAGTGGGATAGGATGCACTTAATCTGGCAGAGGTTTGATGTGCCAGGATGAGAGAGTACCCAGGAGGGGTCCCACCCTCTCAGAAGAGAAAGGAATGGGAGCGTGGGGGTGGGGGGGGGAAGGAATTCTGGGAGGGAGGGTCTGGGAGGGGGAACAGTGTTTGGGATGTCAACAAACAAATAAATAAATTTTAAAAAATAAAAATAAAAAATACAGACAAAAATATATTAAGACTGAGACTCAGAGAAGTCAGGCGGTGCATTCTGCATCTGTGCGGGGATCTGGTTACTCTGCAGAGCATTAGGGTTTGCACAGAGCCAAGACTCTGTACTGTAAGTAACCTGTTCCCAGGCCAAGGCCACAGTCCTTAGTCAGTACTAGCATTAAGCAGAGCTGTCACTCAACACCTGATTTCCTAGATTCAATACCACCATAGCTTCTTGTCACTCTGAGAGTCTCTCAGAAATGCCACTGAACTTCACAAGGAGTCAGAGGGGGGAAAGGATGATTGAGGCTACAAAGCCTCATCATCTCTATGGGCTGACCACCTCAGATCCCCCCAGATGCCCCCAGATGCCCCCAGATGCCCAGCGCCAGGCTCAGCTGTGTGTGTGAAGGTTCAGAGACCACGTAGGGTAACCCAAGCTACACCCTCTTTTTATCTTTCAGAGATTAATTTTTAAAGGACTACCTGTACTCTAGCTAAAGCAAAACTATGATAGACAGGATTTAATGGCAAACTAGCCAGACAGCTTGAAGGTCTCTTTAACAAGATTATCAGAAGTCCTGTTTCTCAGATACATATGGAAAACACCTGCTCCCTTGTCAGTTTGTTGCTTTTTAAATACCAATGTCCTAGACTCGCCCCTGCCCCAAGACAACTGGCTTGGATTTTTTTTTTTTTGCCTTGTTCTGTGTCCTATATAAGTTCTCCAAGTAGTTCTAATAGCAGCTGAGGATGGATTGGAACCACTAAGATGAAATGGTAACCTAAATCCAAGGTATTTAAGCCAGGATTGGGGTGAACTCCTGTAATCCCAGCATTCAAGAGGCTGGGACAGGGAGGAAGGGAGGAAGGGAGGAAGGGAGGAAGGGAGGAAGGGAGGAAGGAAGGAAGGAAGGAAGGAAGGAAGGAAGGAAGGAAGGAAGGAAGGAAGGAAGGAAGGAAGGAAGGAAGGAAGGCAAGCAGGCAAAATCTCCTAATAGTGTCTGGAGAGATGGCTCAGCAGCTAAGAGCATTGGCTACTACTATTCCAGAGGACCTGGGTTCAATTTCCAGTTCCCATATGGCAGCTAAAGTTGTTCATAACTTCAGTCCTAGAGGATCTACACCCTATTGTGGCCTTTGTGGGCACCAGGCATACATGCAGGTAAAACACATATACATACATACATACATACATACATAAATATGTTTGTAAGCTGATTAATAAATTATATTGGCCTCTATTCTTGGTTGACATTCCTAGAGGGTAGAAGAAAAGTTTCATCTATTTTATTTATTAACTTCAAAGGCAAATGGGATAGTTCAGCTATTTTACTTGGTCTAATTTTACTCTGGTAGCAAACTTTACCAAATAAAGCAAGATTGCTAGCTATCTTATGGCCCTAGAAGCAAGCACAAAGATTACTTTGGACAACATTAAACTCTCAGCGCCACCAGTCTGGATAGTCGTGGTAAGCATAACATGCTAACTCCAATCAATAGCTACTTCTGCTGAGACACAACTTGCCACAGGGGCTATGTGGATAGCAACTTTCTTCTTGAGCTTTATCATTCATATTCAACCATAATTTGAATATTGCCAACCAACACTTCCAGCCAAGGACACTTCAAGATAATGTATATAAATCGTGTCTTATTGATCACAGAACATCTGCTAGTGCTCAAGTATGTTCACATATAAACATGAGCAGAAATTTGCAAGGCTGCATTTCTAATGCTCATAAAATTGTAATTTATAACAAAACAAGCACTGTTCAGCTTTTTAAAAATCACATTCATAAAGATAAAGTGATATAACTGGGAATTTTAAATTATAGAGCCATTAAAAGAATATAAAGCCCTAAAAGGTTTTCTCCGCATGATTTATGGAAAGAAAATGTCATTATTTTTCCTTGACACCTGAAACCATCTCATTGTGTTTTGCCACTTGTATAATGAAAACGGATGGCCAAATTATAATTAGCAAGATCAGACATTACAACACAGTAAAACAGGATTTTCTGAAGCTCAGTGCATATGTCTTGTCATTTTAAGACTTCAGGAGGTCACAGGAAGATTGGTGTGATTGGTTTCTCAGAACAGGTTCACCAGTGATGGCTTCCCAACAGCAATATAGAGTGTTATTAAAGAGAGCATAAGCAGCCTCAACTCTGTTGTAGGTGAGTGCTGTTAATATAAGTCTATATTAAGAATTTAACAGCTGCATCTTTCCCATGAAACACAAGATAAACCAGGCAAACAGTGAGCAGGTGTCGACCTGCCCTGGTACTTGCTGCTCGGAGTCCACGGGAAACTGGGAGCGTCTGTAGGAAGACACCTTCCACCTCGAGGAGTAGAGGGACAATTCACTCATGAGCACCTATGGAAAGGCTACGGTACCCAGCTTTATCCCTTGGAGAATATAGCTAGCCCTTGCTAGAAGCACACAACACCAGTCTCCTATGCTAGGAGACCTGGCACACACGCACACCTGCACCAGGAGTGATGTTTGCAAAACACAGATGGACTGTTCTTCCCTAGTTATATTCCTTTGTACCTTTGACAGTCTTGGAGAAGAGGGAGAGTGTAATTTGTCAGAGTGGAGGGAGGTCTCAAGCCCTTCCCCACTAGCAGAGGAGCCATCGACAGCCATGGCTTCTGGGAGTGAGAAAATTGGTTTTCTTCCAGGGTGTAGCCCTCAGAGTGTCAACCAGGCTTCAGTGGGTAGGCTAACACCCATGGCCATATTGATAGCTTGAACTGGACTTGGTGGGTTATAAAAGGAGAGACAGAGAGGGAGAGAGAGAGAGAGAGAGAGAACATAATACCTGGAGGGGAGAGGGGTAGGGGTGGATCAGGGAAGAATTAGGGGAGGAGTGGATGGTGAATGTAATCAAAACGCATTGCATGCATGTATGAAATTCCCAAAGAACCGATAAAACATTCTATTTTTAAAAAGAATACAAACCAGGAAAGTATGTGAGTCAGATAGGACGAGCAGTAAAAGAGAAACTGTGACTTTTTGGACAGAGAAAAAGTGAACAGAGCAGACTGGCAAATAAACTATTGCGGGGGGGGGAGGGGGGCGGGGACCCAGGCTTCGTGTCGATTGAAGAAAGATAGACGTCAAAGGTCTGGATATCTCAGGAAGTGACTTTCAGAACTAGGGCTCAATCTGCCAACATGGCGGAGAAGGGACCTGAGCCAGCGAGCGTGAACTTCATTAGGCTCTCCAAGTTGAGACTCATCAGTGTCTACTGCCCTTAGAGAGCCAAAGTGGAGAGTAAAGTGCCTGGCCAGGTTGAAAAAGCAAGGCCCTGCAGGGGAGCCCAGACATATCTCAAACCCTTCCCTCTCCTTAGCTGTATTTGGACCAGGTAACTGTGCTGCTGACAGTGAGATCTGTGGCAGCACTCCTGTCCCCACCCACTGGATGCTGGCAGTACCCCAACTCAGCAAGTGAGCACCGATAAGAGTTGCTGCGTGTGCCAAGTGTCCCTTGGGAGACAAAGTCACTGCAGCTTGACCCCACATATGGCTTGGAGAAGAAGATAATGACAGAGGCTGAAGCCTGCACATCCCTCCAGAAGACAGGACTTCACTGGAGACCCTAAGGATGGGGAAAAGAACACAGGATGGACTTGATCCAAAAAGCAAGAATGAAGAAAAGGCAAGATTGAGCGAAAGAGAAAAAGAAAAATGGATCCCAGGCTGAAAGAAAAGAGATGAATCCAGCAGCATTGAAGAGCTGACTCTAGGAAATAAGGCTAGGGGTGGGAATGAATGGGGGGGGGGCTTGAAAGGCATGCAGAGCTGCTCAACATTGTCTAGTGAATTCCTGAGGAACTGAGGCAGCGACTGTAGACACTGAATGGGGTTTCCCCTGAGGTACTGCTCATGTGTGTCACAGGAGACACACACTTCCCATGGAGGAAACCTGAAAAGTACAGAGTTGAAATCTCCAGGTTGCTTATACCACACAGCTCTCAGCCACGGGATGGGGGAGATGTAGGATGTCTGCATCAAGAAGCCTCAGTCTGACCCTTGAGAGGTAAAGGCTACCCAGGAACAACACTAGAGCATCAGTCTCTGTGCTCTGTCTCGCCTCACCCCCACGCCCCACCCCCCGAGCCTCTGATCTGGAAACTGATCATTCATTCAGGCAGAGCTTTTCCACCACAGGAGGAAGAACACCCAGGATGTACTGCAGCAAAAGCTGAGGCTTACCTGAGCTTTGCTAAATGACTAAGCTCTGTGTGTGTCAGACACAATTAGCTCGTGGTCAGTTATGTTAATTGTCTGTTTCTCGGTGTGTTCCTTGACTATCTGCATCCCTTTTGCAGTTTCATCTTAGATTTGATGCTGTATAGGGATGGAAAGCAGGTCTTTGTTAGTTTGTTCCAAGCTGCATCTCAGCCCAGCACCGATGACAGAATCCTGCAGGCCTAGGGTGTGAAGTGTGGAGCCAGAAATGATGCAGGCTCTTCTGGAAAGCAATCCATACCTCGGCTGGCAAGGGGGACAGCCTGGGGTAGAGGGAGCTAACTTGTGTGCTTCTGTGTTTCATTCATCCACCCAACACTTTGTTGATTATGTACATGAGCTGTGACCAAGCATTGCAAGCATTGGCTAGGATGCAACAGAGAGTTCTGCATCCTCATGACACAGACACAAAAACCTGACAAATGAGTAACTTGCATGGTGCTAGAGAGTGAACAGTGTCTGGGGGCAGAGGAGGGGAGGAAAAAGGAGCTGATATCAAGATGGGAGCAGAACAGCCAAACCTGGTAGTCAGTGAGATGAGCAGACTTAGAAAAGGAAACAAGCCAGGTGCAGCTGAAAAGCAGAGCTTTCTGGAGCTCGGTGGAGGAGCACTTACCTAGTAAGCTGGGTTCGATTCCCAGCACTGCACAACAAGAAGCTGTACACGATGCAGCAAAGCTACTGTGCTGATGCAGAAGAGAGACAGTGGTGCCTAAAGCCAGCTCCCATCAGTTCCCTGCCTGCTCAAAGGTATTTCAGACCTAAGGAATAGATGATGGAGTCATAGTCAACCAGAGCTAATTCTTCATGATGAGTCGTTACTCGGAAGACCAGCTGATGGCTCAAGCTGCAGGGATGTCAGATCCACCAGTTGCAAAGAAGAGGACCCCACCACGTAGACTATACTGCAGCAAGACACACTACTAACACCTGCCTTGTCGAAACTCCGGTCCCTAACCTGCTGATGTCTGCATAAGTAACTTTGTCTTTATAGTACTCTAGAACTTTCCACAGGAGTTGGGCTAGATCCAGTTCTTTCCCAGATGAGTCTTTCCCTCTGGTGAGCTGCCGCCTTGGGACCCACGAAATGTCTCTTAGCTCCACACTGATGGGAACTGGAAAAGCTCACTTTCTGCTTCTAAGGAGTCACTCGGGCTTAATGTCACAGGTAGACTTTCTGCTAAGCCACGCAGATGGTATTTGTGTTTCTACTCGACTTTTGTCGTGGGCATCATCGCGAACACTGCTTTGTGTTTCCTGAGTCCTGTGGAAATGTTCTCCGCTAGTGTTTTGGTTAGGAGTTGTAATACTCATTTTAAAACTTGATTCTTTTGTGCTTTGTCGACTAAAGGAAAGACCTTCTGAAAGCTTAAGGGGGAAATAGAAATGAGAAGGCTAAGACAAGCTAAGGACAGTGCAAAGGGATGAAAATGTCATAATGAAATCCAGTATTTTATCCACTCACTCTTCAACACAAAGGTCCAGAACAAGTGAGGATATGGAGTGTGTGAGTGCGAGCCCTCTCCCTCCCTCATGTCCACTGACTCCTCCTGCGTCCACTGGCTTCTCGGGCTTAAATTACTCAGAGTTTGTTAGTAACATTGCTCTTCCGAGGTTGGAAAGCCTGGAGCCCCCCTCACGTTGGAGCTTTAGAGAAAAAGAATAGAGGAATGTTCCCGGGCCTCTGTGAGCCCAACCTCTCTCGGCCTCTCTCCCCTTGCTCTCTGCTCAGGTGAGGCGAGCTGTTGAGGAGACTGTGACTCCCATAGCTCAGAAAGCTCTTCCTCTGCCTTCATAAGCCCAACACTGCAGCCTTCATTGACCTTATTCACAAGAATTCCAGAGAACATTCTGTGACTCGTGCCAAGACTGGCCAATGACCCTCACTTGCAGTTTATGCTCTTGAGCAGTGGAATGGGGGATCTGCTATTTGACAGCTATTCAGAAACAATCTACCCATGCCTGGACCCCACATCCTGAATTTCCTGTCCAGTGGCTTCAAAAGTCTGTCCTTCACAGGGGGTGTAGCTCCTAAAGACCCATTGAGTAGTCTGATCATGGGGTAGCCCTAGATCTGTGTAGCCCTTTCAATGGTGCCAAGGAACAGAAATGCCCACCATAGGGGAACTGAGGACACCACCTTGCAGTCTGTACACGTTGCCAAGGACAGGAGACACCTCTTCATACTTAGTGTATGAGGCTTGGAGTCAGTATGGTCTCAGACGTGGGGCAGGCAGCCTCTCCTCAACTCACCTTGATGTACTTGTGTGTAAGATCCAACTTTGTAAGCTGCTGGGAAAAGTTCAGGATTCCTCAAACAGCACAGAGCCTGGCACCAAATGAGTGATTAGGCCACACTCGCAGCTGCATTGGTGCTCCCTCATGCTACTGAGCAGTGTCTGGGGCCTCAGGGTTGTTGATGCAACTTGCAGCTAACAACATTATAGTAGATAAAGTATGCAGGGATCCTCTAGCAGCCCGTGTGCTCTGCCCACCTGCAACAGTGCCAGCCTGGACTGTAAGGATACAGATGCCATGGTGCAGAGCAGGCTCCCCATACAGGAGCCCACTAAAGTGATGGTCCCACTGGGCTATGTGATTTGGACTTAAACTTCTCCTTTGATGAGACCTATGATCTGTCAGCCGTGAAGTCTCGATGTTTCCGTCAGTCTCCTACCTTTTCTGCCTTTTCTTGCCCTAACAACCACGATGATCTGGTGACTCTCCTCGCTTCACTGAAAGCCCCAGAGGAGTCCAGTCAGTGGTTGGGAACATCACAAGGACAAGCTATGAAGCAATCTGGATTTGGCAAAACACAAGGATCCACTTAGCATCTGTCTTCTTGGCTTTCAAGTAAGATTTCAGGCCGGTTCTAAACGGTGACATTTGCCCTACAGAGGTAGTATGACAGGAAGATCAGGGGAGGCTTTCACCCGGATTGGCTGGCATGTTCCCAGCACTGTGGAGTGACCTCAAATCCGCACACCATTTCTTTCCCACCGTGGATAAGAGGCCATTCTTTTTGCTCGTTCGCCTGTGGCCGCTGGTTGATGTCTAGCCAATGCAGCAGGACGCTTCCTTACTCCAGATGGGTCTGAGTCCAAGAAATGCAGTTCTGTGTTTGTCCAGGCTCGGAGAGTTGAGGAAAAGCCCCGGAGCAAATGTACAGTTTCTATTTCCCCAGTGTCTGTGCAGAGACGAGATCTCTGATTTCTCAGCAGCAGGACAAGCCTGGGGCAAAACTCAGTTCTGTGAAGGAACCTGCTCTTCTAAACCTGGAAGACCTTACCATCCATGGCTCCATCCACCTTCCCTGTGGAGGTGTTCTTCCTCCTTGTCCCATATGTCCCCTCTCCTGAATGTGGCCTGAGTGGCCCTGGGAAAGCAAAATCATTCTTACTGTGACTTTATGTCAAATTTAATCCGGAGTTAGTGAGATGGCTCAGTGGGTATGGGAAATGACTGTCAAGCCTGTTGGGTGACCTGAGTCTGAGCCCCAGGCCCCACATAGTGGGAGGAGAAAGCCAACACCCACATGTTGTTCTCTGACCTCCACGCGTGCACACATGTGTGCACAGGCCCTCCTCTACCACACACAATAAATCAATGAAATGTAAATTTTAAAAATGTAAGTTAAAAAAAATCATCCACATCACCATGATTAACACAAAAGAAAAAAGAATCTGGAAGGCACAGAAGATCACTTGATTACATCCAGGGCCAAAGAGTATGAACATTTACACAATTAGAGCTCTTCCTCAAGAACCTCCCAGCCCAACGCCCACTTCTCGATGTTTATCAGAGGCTGTGGTGTGTGAGCCCGCCGCGGAGACTTCACTGCTGGGCTCATATTGCGCTTAGCGGTTGCTTCTTCAAGCCACCAAGTTTGAACTGGATGAAGAGTAATGACTCACGGACTAGGTTTTATTGAAGGGGATTGGGAAGGGGGTCTTGATTTTAAGTGCATGCTATGAGTTTGGGACCATTGTGGAAACAAATCTAATCACGGGTGACTGTTCAGAGTAGACATCCAGAATGTATTCCAGCTGTCAGGCTCCTGTTGTTGTTGGCTGGTCTTGTTCTGGGGGCGGGAGGAGCGGAGCCCACTATCCAAACTGTCCCCTTGGGACTAGGCTTCCCACAGCATTTGTTTTTTTTTTTTTTTTTTTTTTAACATAGCAACAGATGCTCCTATGTTGAAAAGGGAGAGCTAAACACTGCCTTTGTCTCATTGTGTCAGGCAGTAGTTTAACACTAAGGCATTTTCAGCTCTGGTCTCTAACCTTGCTTACATCAAGCAAGAAGTGGAAAGAAATGCCTTTGTGCTGCGAACAGCAGAATTTACATCAGCCCCGGAAGAAGGCACTAAGTTCCTTCCAACAAATGCAGGGATATTTTCTGCCTGGCTCCCTTCCCTTCCTACTCCCAGTACACATAGGTTTGTTTGCTTGCTTGCTTGCTTGCTTGCTTGCTTGCTTGCTTGCTTGCTTGCTTGCTTGCTTGCGTGTTTGTTTTGGCTGTTCTGTGTTTGCAGTTACTGCTCCCTGATCCCATTGGTTAGTCAGATGTAGAAATGGAAATCTCAGGAACCCCATGGAGAGAGAGTGTCAGGTTCACACAGACACAAGACAGAGACCATGAATGATCCTGCTGTGTGTGTGTGTGTGTGTGTGTGTGTGTGTGTGTGTGTGTGTGTGTGGTGTCTTAAATCACCTTCAGTTTTACTTTTCGAGATGGGGTCTCTCAGGGAAACTGGAGCTCACCGTTGGGGTAGACCAACTAGAGCTCAACCCTCTAAACCCTCCTCCCTCTGCCTTCCCAGCCCAGGGATTGCAGACATGTGTCACCACACACTGCTTCTTAAGTGTATGTCGGGGATCAGAACTCAGGTCCCCGAGCTTGCCCAGGAAGCACTTTACCCGAGGAGCCATCTCCCCAGCTCCCTGCTTCTGTTATTAGTGTCTGAGTGGCCACTTCAGAGTCAGCAGTCTCTACAAATACTATGGATCTCCCAGTATGCCCCAGGCATGCTGCAAGCCAAAGTAAAGAGGCCTACAGTGGTGACAGGGGACATCTGGAAGAGCCCCAGCCACGCCCAAGGAGGGGAATCGGGTGAATTCAATATCTCTCACCACTCTCCCGACTCCGAAATTACATTTGGGTTGCTTTCCCATTTGTGGACCCCTGAGATTGCAGAGGCCATAAATCATAAATGCCTTCAGAAGTCAGGAACCCTGGGAAGAAGACCTGAAGACCGAAGGGTGTGGTTGCAAAGGAGAGTACAGAGGGAGACTTTTCTTCGTCTTTAAGTGTATATATTGGGAAGATGACTATGCAGTCTAGAGTGCTGGACCAGCCACATGAGATAATGCATGGAGTACACAGTACAGTATCCAGCACACTCTGTTCTCTCAGGCGGCTCCTCTGTGGACAGAGGAGCAGTGAATGACAACATCAGCAGGCTGCTTACTCTCCAGTCCCTCTGTTTCTGCAGACTGTGGCTAGGAGTCCTGACCCTCTGGCTCCAAGCTTACCACTCACGTCACTGTATCACGCCTGCCACATTGTCTCCGAAGGTTGCCCTGTCCTTGCATGGCTTGGTTTCTGGAACGCTAACTCAAGGCAAAGGGGAATGAACAAAGGACAGACACAGAAGGCTGAGATTGCGTGATTGCGCTCTCTGTTGGAGAAGCCAGGGCACCCTAGAGTGTATAGTATATACAATTGGACTGGGAAGCAGGGTTATTGCATACAGCTGACCAGGAGGTGGGATTATTACACACAAATAAACATGGAGGTGGGAGGCTAATCTCAGTAGGAGCAGCCTTTGGAGGAGCAATCTCTTCCAGGTTCTAAACTTCCATAGGGAGAAAGCCTTGGTGAACATTTTCTGCACACACAGTCAGCTGGACCCTGAGGAGGGCTTTGCTCTCCCTCTGATCTTCACCCAAGCTCGGTTTTGACATTCCCGTGGGTCTGAGGCACAGGGGTCCTTGACATGGGTCATGTCCATGTGAAATAATACATACTGACCCAGGACTTCATTCCCTCCTTACAAAAGTTGGCTACCAATAGTTAATTGTGGTCATTCCAGGGCAGAGATTTTTCTGCTTGGACATTCAAGCCAAACTCTCTAGCTCATGTTGAGGAATTTAGCCTTAGTGTTGGATTCACACAGGTGATTGGTGAGAAATTATTAAGTCCAAATTGCACACAAGCCATTTGCACTTTGCATCTGTATTCAACCAGCATCTATGCCTTCACGTTTTCCCATTAAATATTTATTGAGAGTTTCATTTCAGCATATGCTCTAAGGATGTTAAATTTTGCATCAAAGTCCATTAAAGAACTGTGCAGCAGGATTTGCAGGCATCTGGAGGAAGGAGCCAGAGAGATGCACGTAAGAATTAAGAAGCATCACAAACATGCCAAGGGCTAAAGGGAATTCTACAAATGAGCACCACGCAATGGAGTAACAAGAAGAGGGGCTCAGTGGGAACAGGGAGGTATACTACTGCTGTCCTGAAAGGATCTTACTGGAAGGAAAGACATCATAGCACAGTCCAGAGAACAGTCTACATTGCAAACAGAAATTTTGTTCACCACAGTGGTGCTATTTCCTGGAATTTTCAGGCATTATCAGCATCCTCTCACATGGTAGCTCTCAGTCTGTGGCCACAGGCCCCAGAATCAGCTGAGGGTTGGAGTGGAGTAAAAGTACATTCAGTTTTTGTCTTGGTTCCAGAACAGGATAACTAAAACTCTTGGAGCCTCCTAGGTAATAAGGGCATCTTCCCTGTTGTTTTTGTGTAGCTTTTAAGTTGTGCATGTGTGTGTATTTGTGAGCACAGTGAGCCTGATATGGGTACTTGAAACAACTCAAATCTTCAGGTAGAGTACCATGTGCCCTTAACAACTGAGCCATCTCTTCAGCCCAGGAGCATCTTTGTATGCTACATAAAGAACACCTTATGGCCAAGTACTGGGGACATGGTTCAATCAGTAAAGTGTTTGCTACAGAAACTTGAGGACCTGGGTTCAGATCCAAACACTAACATAATATGAAGGGCTGGTAACAGAAACAGAAAGATCCCCCAAAGCTTGCTGGCCAGCCAGTGTAACCAAATGAAGACTCTGGTTTCAGTGAGACACCCTGTCTCAAAAAATAAGCTGCAGAATGACTCCAGAAGACAAACAACAGCCTGTGGCCTATACCCATACATGTGTACGTGCATGAATGACTGTACATAACACACACACACACACATACACGTAGACAGCACGTTACAAGGTACACTAGCTAGCAAGATGGCTCTTAGAATATATGTGTCCCTCCAAAAGGCATGTTAGAATCTAAAACTCACTGTGTCCTTATTAAGATGCAGAGCCATTCTGACTAAGTGGAATACTCTGGAGTAAAATTAGCACCCAGGCAAAGGGACTTGAAGGAATGAGCCAGATTCTTTTGTTTTCTGCAAAGAGACACAGGGCTGGTCCCACCCCGAAGCCACAACAGCAAGGGGCTCCTGGAAGCCGAGTACAGGCTCATGTGCACTGCATCGGCAACAATCCTGACCTTGGACTTTGCAGTCTCCAGAACTACAAGAAAGAAATCTCCATCCTTATAAATGATCAGGTCTGCAGCGTTTTGTCATAGCAGTACAAAGAGAATGAGAACATGGGCCCTTGTTTTAAGGGAAGGATTGGCCAATCATGTCCCTGAAGGATTGGAATGTTCAGCCAACTCCTAACTTCCAGAAGGGGAACCAGGCTGGAGACTGAGTTCAGGCACCAGTGGCCCATGATTTGATTAATCTTACTTATGTAGAGAACACTGATTAAAAACTTCTGAATGAAGGTCAGGAAGTTTCTGTGCCGGAGTACTGGCTGATGTTCTGGATAGAGATGACCCAGAAAGACCACGGGAGCTCTGCGCCCCATTCCCTTCCTTTACTGCATAGATCTCCCCGATATCACTGATCTTGCATTAGCACTAACAATAAGACAATGATTATAAGAAAAGAGCTTTCCAGATCTCCGTGAAGAGGGGTGTGCATCCAAAAGGCCATGCTAGACAGTGATGCAGGCTGCTGAATAGGTGCTAGAAAGCATCAGAGAGGTGTTTTGGTGAAATTCACATTCCTAACCGAGACACGGTAGTACACAGTCATCACCCCAGCATTCTGAAGCTAAAGCAGGAGAATAGTAAGCCTAGGACCGCCTGGGCTCCATACAAGCAAACTAATCAAAACATAAAAATAAAATTCTGATTCCTAGGTACTGTGGGTAGGGCCATGACTCGGCACAACAGACTGTGGGATTGCCAACAGAACTTCTGCCCTGACACCTTCTACATCAAACCCAGAGGTCAGGCAGCTTGCCAAAGGTAAGCCCAAGACCTGGCAGATTATGGCTTGCCGTCTTACATTAGGCCCATCGTCCATAGAAGACACAAAACAACAGATGGTCCTGATATTTTAAGCATGGTGTCAGGCTGCTTGCCCTACTAAATGACTTCAAGGGAGAGTCTATGATGCCAATGGGAAGAGGTAAGGCCCATCAGTTTAGCTCCTTCCTAAATGTTCTTGGGCTTAGAAGATGGTCATTGGTCCTGAGACTGAGTTCTACGTTTCTAATGACTCTGAGCTGTGTCTGTAGTCTTACAGATGGCTGTTTGTCCAAGGATGCACCCGTGAACATGATGCCCCATCTTCCTGAAGGCAGCAAAAGCTTGCCCCAGCCTCCCATACCCCCCGAACACACAGAGATATTCTACATTGACAAGGACCCAGGAGCATGTTTTTAATATAATAAAGAAATAAAAGCAAACCTCATCATCTGAGGCATTAGCTGTCTTTCTAGTCCCCCCAGGCTTCCTCTGCTCACTTTAAAACCATAGCTGAAGTCTATATTCACGTTAATAGTTAGGTCCATGGAGGTAGCAACAGAAATGTGAGACTTCTGCAGTGTGCTGCGTTTGGTGTCCTATGCCATGGAAACCTAGCTGTCTGATCGAAGACATCTCATTTGCCTCTTAATCTTTCTATTACCAGAGTAACACATCTCTGCATGCATCCATACGTAAATGGTGTACATACACACATAAATGTACCTGTTTTATGCATTTGATTCTAGATTCTTTTCATATAAAACATACACCATGTATACCTCTGCTGTTTCTTCATTTACAAAAAATGGAATTACGGACTCTGTGTGAATATTGCTTGCCTTTTTAAATTACCAACATAGTGGATACCATAGATGTTTTTTGTAAGAAGAAGAAGGAAAAAAAAAAAAGAACTGGCTAGAAAGTGAAAACAGCCTCTTTAATCCAGATGCCAGGAAGAAAGTATGTACTGCTTTTGCCATGCTAATTGAAACCACAGCCCGAGATGATTACATACTTTGGTATTGAGAAATGTAACTATGTGTTTTGCTGTTTCTTAAAGCATCCAGAACAAGTACCAAATGTATGGAAAAGTCACCCAAGAAAAGGTTGGCATAAATCTTATTCACATGCCACAGGAGACAAGGCAAGTGGCACCAGCTTGAAATTTTGCTCTAAAAAAAAAAAGTAAATGTCCCAAATACAGACAAATACAGATTTATATTTTCCCTTGAAAGAAATAAAAAGCAACCCTACACAGAAGATATCTAGTAAGTTCAAAGAGTAATACACACTGTGGGGAAGAACAGCTTTGAAGGGACCGAAAGTTGTCAGTGCAGAATGGGCTGGGACAGGCCTCAGTTTGAAATGAGGGTCATGGGAGTAGGGTCCATGGAGGATACAGCTTTCTGAGAAGTCACATTAGGAAAAGTCTTGAAGAAAGCGCGTGAGCAGGTCAGCTATAACATGGGAGCGGGAAAACTGCTTCGAGTATTGGTCGTGGGTTAAGTTTCCCCCTTCCCAGAGACATGTCCGCGAGCAGTTGTGAACGTGGCAAACTGGCAACACGAGAGAAACTGGGCAACCAGAGCTAAAGTAGTGAAATGGTGCTGAATCCGTGGCCTGTGAGAAGAGGCAAAGGAAGACCCTGGCACAGAGACCCCCCAGGGCCGATGCTGGAGAGAGCCCTGTAGACAGGCTCGTTTCTGGCTTCCTGTCTCTAAGCTGTGAGCAAATCCTTTCCTGTGTTTTAAGTGCACCAGTTTGGTGCACTTGGCTACAACAGTGACCCTAGGAGGCTGGTCTAGCATTCAGGACAGAGAAGAAACCAGGGTAGCCTGGCAGTGAGCATCTTGGAGGGGAGGTCAGGAGGAAAGGCCAAAGCCAGAAGCGGGGATGGGGGAGGAGGGTGCCAGTGATCAACTGGTTCTTTTCCAGCATAAAGACTTTATGTGATCATCCTTTGTGGCTAAACTTTTCTGTGATGATTTTTAACTATAGAATGTCTGTTGAAGCGAGTCAATCAGTATAAAAGTGACTTGGAGAGTCTGGTGGACTGTGTACAGTTTTGATCACCTTGCACAGGTATGGTGATTTGAATATACTTGGCCCAGGGAGTGGCACTATTAGGAGGGGTGGCCTTGTTGGAGTAAGTGTGGCCTTGTTAAAGGAAGGATGTCACTATGGGGGTAGGCTTCAAGACCATCCTCATAGCTGCCTGGAAGCCAGACTTCTTCTGTCAGCCTTCGGAACAAGATGTAGAACTTCCAGCTCCTCCTGCATCATGCCTGCCTGGATGCTGCCTTGTTCCTACCTTGATGATAATGGAATGAACCTCTGAACCTATAAGCCAACCCCAATTAAATGTGGTCCTTTATAAGAGTTGTCATGGTAATGGTGTCTCTTCACAGCAATGGAAACCCTAACTAAGGCAACAGGTATACATGCCTCTGCGGGAATGGTCTCCCACTTTCAACTATAATAGGAACAAGATTGTAGTATGCTTTTCTAAGACAGATAGAAGTGTATAACAGAACGGATAAGACAGAAGACCCAAAAGATTTTTTTAAAAAATGGAGCTGGAGAGGTGGCCCATTGGCTAAGAGTCCTTACTGCTCTTACAGAGGACTCAATTGCTCTTAAGGAGTCCATTTCCAGCACCCATGTGGGGTGGCTTACAATTACCTATAACTCCAACTCCAGGGTATCCAACACCTTCTTCTGGCCTCTGAAGGCACTACACACAGATGCATGAATACACAAACACAAGCACACACACACTCAAAAATACAGCCCTTCCCTTGAACAACTACTCCTCTAGGGTATACTAGTGGCACTTGCTCTAGAAAGGGTTCCCTCTAGGATATATTCACATTCTTAAAACTCTGCAAACTGGGGTTGGAGAGACGGCTCAGAGGTTAAGAGCATTGACTGCTCTGTCCTGAGTTCAATTCTCCAACAACCACATGGTACCTCACAACCATCTATAATGGGATCTGATGCCCTCCTCTGTGTGCATGAAAGCATATATATATATATATATATATATATATATATATATATGTAAAATAAGTAAACAAATCTTTTTTTTTAAGGAAATAAAGAAAAACTCTGCAAATTGTCTTCTCACTTTGCTATGCACTTTAGGAACCAGGCTCTGGCTTTTCTTGTTCCTCTCCATGTTCCCAGCACTAGAAAACACTGTGTGACTCACAAGGGAGTGACAGTGAGCCTTAGGGTGAGAGAGATGCAAGGTGGATGAAGTTGACAGTGACCAGCACCAGAGGATTCTCAGGAGGTCCCCACACTGGGAAAGTGGCACTGAGGAGACGCTTGGCTTTATATGTGAACCTCACAGGATCATGCAAACCATATATAAACATGCAGATGCAGGCAAAGCAAAGCTCTTCTCAGGAGAGAGGTTCTGGGAACTTCTGAAGTGCTCTCTGGATTGATTGATCCGTAGGTTCTTTACTAATACTATTCCCAAATAGTCAGAAATGTTGAACTCCATATGTCAAATCTTGGGACCTCAGTTCAGGCTTCAAGGCTGGCTGACGTCCCTTCTTGCCTTTCAACCATTCTTGGCTTTCTTCCTTCTTAGTTCCCCTTGAAGGGTTCCCTTCCTTGGAAAGATTTCCTGAAAAACCAGGTTTTACCTCATCTTTATTGTCCTGAAGTAGGCAGATGGCTCCAACTGAACCTTCCTGGGAAACATTGAATAGCACATGATGTTTACCGAGCATTAACTATTAGTAGAGGGGTAGGAGTATAACTCAACTGTGGAGCACCTGCTAGATGACGGAGGCCCTAGGTTCCATTACCAGCTCCTCATAAGCTGGGTATGCACATGGGGATGCTTGCCTGTCAAAGCAGTGCTTGGGAGGTGGAGGCAGGATGGTCACAAGTTCAAGGTCATCCTCAGTTACCTAAAGGCATCCAGGACAACCTGGACTAGGGACAATGTCCTTAGGAAAAAAAATAATCAGAGGGTGAATATGACTAAGACACATCATATTCATGCATGAGAATATCATAATGAGGCCCACTGTGTACAATTAATATATGGTAGTAAAAGCATTTTTAAAATCAGCAGTACACTAGTGAAGGGCACAGACAAGGAAACATGGTTGGCAGCAGTGAGAGAGGTTTGCCCAGAAAACAAAGAACATGAACAAAGAAGCACCACCTTAGCGTGGGAAGGCACAGGAAGGGACTTTCTGGTGTGCTACTGCTTCTTGTGTTTCCACATCAGTGGCGACAGCACTTAAGAACGATACACTCCATGAAGAATTCAAATTACTTTCTTTCTAGCAATAGATTCTGGACTAGGTACAGACAAGATGATGTAATGTCAACACTTGGCTGGAACATCACTAGGACTCGATGGGGTGGGGTGATGAGGCCACCATCTACTTTAGTATCGTTTCTACTTTTATTTCTACTTGAAGATTATTCTAAGAACTCTTTTGCACCCTATTTGTGACAGGGTCTGGCTATGTAGCCCAGCTTGGCTTCAAATTCATTATCTCCTGCCTCAGCCTACTAAGCCCTGGAATTACAGGCAATGGACCCGAGATGCCGTAGTAACCCTTCAGATCATATTACAGTTGGTTAGGTCACGTTATAAAGCATCTTGCTTGGAACCACATTGATGCCACTTCAGTTTTAACTTCCACGCTTGCCTTGGTTTCCCTCCTAGCTCAGTCTTCAGTGGCACCCTCCTCAGCTGCTTTGTCTTGAGCCATCTCTGCCTCACTCTCTCATTAGGGAGCCTGCCTCCCTTCTGCCATGCTTTGAATTAACTCCTGGCAGCTTCTGTCTGGAAGAATCTGCTCACTACCAATGATGTTGGGGTGAGCCCCTCAGATGGGAGCCTCCCGACAATCCCTGCGCCAATGCTAGAGTTCAAGCGGAGGAAACTTCCTGTTCAGAAAAGTAGAATTGCCCTCAGACTCAATATACGCTATGTTCTTCAACTCAGAGCAGCTCAGATCCCCCAGCCAGCACAAAGCCTACAGAGACAGGTGTGGGAAGCCAACTCCAAGATGGCGCCAGTTTCCGGTTGCCGTTGTCATAAACAACACCACTGCACAGGCGTCAATTCGAATTTGGCGCCAAACCCTCCCTAGCGGGTGCATGCAAATTGGGTGCTGGCAGACTGACCAATCCCAGGGGGCCACGGAGCCTTCTCCTGTGCTGGGGTGCATATAAGCAGGGCTACCTGGGCGCCCCGGTCCGTAGAAGCATCAAGGCGTTCCTGCAATAAAGGCTGTTGAGAAGAATCCGACTGTGTCGTTCTTGCTGGTCGAGAGCAGACTCGACAGACAGGAGCTTCACAGACAGAAGCTTCAGGCGTCTCATGGAATCCATTCTGTCCTCTCCATCCTTCCCTTCTCAGAGCTACTCCAGCCAACAGAGGGGCTCTGAGCTCACTTCTTGCCTGACCACACACGTCAGCCACAGTCATCTTAACTTTTCAGTTGCTGCCAGACACAGTCCTATAGATGTCCACTTTATCATGCATACATGAAGCTGCCCACTTTCCTGGGTCCCCAGGCAGCCAAACGTCACACAGAGACATGCTTGGCTTGCTGTCACATCCTCTCAGGTTTCTTACAAAAGGGCGTCTTCTCTTCCATGAGCCATTATTTTAGCATCTTACTCTTTTAAATGCCTTCCTTTTTATTTTTTTATTTTTTTTTTCAAAATTTTATTAGATAATTTCTTCATTTACATTTCTTTTTTTTAATTTTTAATATTTTTATTACATATTTTCCTCAATTACATTTCCAATGCTATCCCAAAAGTCCCCCATAGCGCCCCCCACTTCCCTACCCACCCATTCCCATTCTTTTGGCCCTGGCATTCCCCTATATTGGGGCATATAAAGTTTGCAAGTCCAATGGGCCTCTCTTTCCATTGATGGCCGACTAGGCCATCTTTCGATACATATGCAGCTAGAGACAAGAGCTCCGGGGTTCTGGTTAGTACATCATGTTGTTCCAACAATAGGGTTGCAGATCCCTTTAGCTCCTTGGGTACTTTCTCTAGCTTCTCCATTGGGAGCCCTGTGATACATCCAATAGCTGACTGTGAACATCCACTCCTGTGTTTGCTAGGCCCCGGCATCGTCTCACAAGAGACAGCTATATTTGGGTCCTTTCAGCAAAATCTTGCTAGTGTATGCAATGGTGTCAGCGTTTAGAAGCTGATTATGGGATGGATCCCTGGATACAGCAGTCTCTAAATGGTCCATCCTTTCATCACAGCTATGAACTTTGTCTCTGTAACTCCTTCCCTGGGTGTTTTGTTCCCAATTCTAAGAAGGTGCACAGTGTCCACACTTTGGTCTTCATTCTTCTTGAGTTTCATGCGTTTAGCAAATTGTATCTTATATCTTGGGTATCCTTAGTTTTGGGCTAATATCCACTTATCAGTGAATACATATTGTGTGAGTTCTTTTGTGATTGTATTACTTCACTCAAGATGATGCCCTCCAGGTCCATCCATTTGGCTATGAATTTCATAAATTCATTCTTTTTAATAGCTGAGTAGTACTCCATTGTGTAAATGTACCATAATTTCTGTATCCATTCCTCTGTTGAGGGACATCTGGGTTCTTTCCAGCTTCTGGCTATTATAAATAGGGCTGCTATGAACATAGTGGAGCATGTGTCCTTTTTACCGGTTGGGACATCTTCCGGATATATGCCCAGGAGAGGTATTGCTGGATCCTCCGGTAGTACTATGTCCAATTTTCTGAGGAACCGCCAGACTGATTTCCAGAGTGGTTGTACAAGCTTGCAATCCCACCAACAATGGAGGAGTGTTCCTCTTTCTCCACATCCTCGCCAGCATCTGCTGTCACCTGAATTTTTGATCTTAGCCATTCTGACTGGTGTGAGGTGGAATCTCAGGGTTGTTTTGATTTGCACTTCCCTGATGATTAAGGATGTTGAACATTTTTTCAGGTGTTTCTCTGCCATTCGGTATTCCTCAGGTGAGAATTCTTTGTTCAGTTCTGAGCCCCATTTTTAATGGGGTTATTTGACTTTCTGGAGTCCACCTTCTTGAGTTCTTTATATATATTGGATATTAGTCCCTTATCTGATTTAGGATAGGTGAAGATCCTTTCCCAATCTGTTGGTGTTTTTTTGTCTTATTGATGGTGTCTTTAGCCTTGCAGAAGCTTTGTAGTTTCATGAGGTCCCACTTGTCAATTCTCGATCTTACAGCACAAGCCATTACTGTTCTATTCAGGAATTTTTTTCCCCTGTGCCCATATCTTCAAGGCTTTTCCCCACTTTCTCCTCTATAAGTTTCAGTGTCTCTGGTTTTATGTGAAGTTCCTTGATCCACTTAGACTTGACCTTAGTACAAGGAGATAGGAATGGATCGATTGCATTCTTCTACATGTTAACAACCAGTTGTGCCAGCACCATTTGTTGAAAATGCTGTCTTTCTTCCACTGGATGTTTTTAGCTCCCTTGTCGAAGATCAAGTGACCGTAGGTGTGTGGGTTCATTTCTGGGTCTTCAATTCTATTCCATTGGTCTATTTGTCTGTCACTATACCAGTACCATGCAGTTTTTATCACAATTGCTCTGTAGTAGAGCTTTAGGTCCGGCATGGTGATTCCACCAGAGGTTCTTTTATCCTTGAGAAGAGTTTTTGCTATCCTAGGTTTTTTGTTATTCCAGATGAATTTGCAGATTGCACTTTCTAATTCGTTAAAGAATTGATTTGGAATTTTGATGGGGATTGCATTGAATCTGTAGATTGCTTTTGGCAAGATAGCCATTTTTACAATGTTGATCCTGCCAATCCATGAGCATGGGAGATCTTTCCATCTTCTGAGATCTTCTATAATTTCTTTCTTCAGAGACTTGAAGTTTTTATTATACAGATCTTTCACTTCCTTAGTTAGAGTCACACCAAGATATTTAATATTATTTGTGACTATTGAGAAGGGTGTTGTTTCCCTAATTTCTTTCTCAGCCTGTTTATTCTTTGTGTAGAGAAAGGCCATTGATTTGTTTGAGTTAATTTTATATCCAGCTACTTCACCGAAGCTGTTTATCAGGCTTAGGAGTTCTCTGATGGAATTTTTAGGGTCACTTATATATACTATCATATCATCTGCAAAGAGTGATATTTTGACTTCATCTTTTCCAATTTGTATCCCTTTGATCTCCTTTTGTTGTCGAATTGCTCTGGCTAGGACTTCAAGTACAATGTTGAATAGGTATGGAGAAAGTGGACAGCCTTGTCTAGTCCTTGATTTTAGAGGGATTGCTTCAAGCTTCTCACCATTTACTTTGATGTTGGCTACTGGTTTGCTGTAGATTGCTTTTATCATGTTTAGGTATGGGCCTTGAATTCCTGATCTTTCCAAGACTTTTATCATGAATGGGTGTTGGATCTTGTCAAATGCTTTTTCCGCATCTAACGAGATGACCATGTGGTTTTTGTCTTTGAGTTTGTTTATATACTGGATTACATTGATGGATTTCCGTATATTGAACCATCCCTGCATCCCTGGGATGAAACCTACTTGGTCAGGATGGATGATTGTTTTGATGTGTTCTTGGATTCGGTTAGCAAGAACTTTATTGAGGATTTGTGCATCAATATTCATAAGGGATATTGGTCTGAAGTTTTCTATCTTTGTTGGGTCTTTTTGTGGTTTAGGTATCAGAGTAATTGTGGCTTCATAGAATGAGTTGGGTAGAGTACCTTCTGTTTCTATTTTGTGGAATAGTTTGTGAAGAACTGGGATTAGATCTTCTTTGAAGGTCTGATAGAACTCTGCACTAAACCCATCTGGTCCTGGGCTTTTTTTAGTTGGAAGACTATTAATGACTGCTTCTATTTCTTTGGGGGATATAGGGCTGTTTAGATCATTAACCTGATCTTGATTCAACTTTGGTACCTGGTATCTGTCTAGGAACTTCTCCATTTCATCCAGGTTCTCCAGTTTTGTTGAGTATAGCCTTTGGTAGAAGGATCTGATGGTGTTTTGGATGTCTTCAGGATCTGTTGTTATGTCTCCTTTTTCATTTCTGATTTTGTTAATTAGGATGCTTTCCCTGTGCCCTCTAGTGAGTCTGGCTAAGGGTTTATCTATCTTGTTGATTTTCTCAAAGAACCAGCTCCTTGATTGGTTGATTCTTTGAATAGTTTTTCTTGTTTCCACTTGGTTGATTTCGCCCCTGAGTTTGATTATTTCCTGCCGTCTAGTCCTCTTAGGTGAATTTGCTTCCTTTTGTTCTAGTGCTTTTAGGTATGTTGTCAAGCTGCTAATGTGTGCTCTCTCTAGTTTCCTTTTGGAGGCACTCAGAGCTATGAGTTTTCCTCTTAGAAATGCTTTCATTGCGTCCCATAAGTTTGGGTATGTTGTGGCTTCATTTTCATTGAACTCTAAAACGTCCTTAATTTCTTTCTTTATTCCTTCCTTGACCAAGGTATCATTGAGAAGAGTGTTGTTCAGTTTCCACGTGAAGGTTGGCTTTCTATTATTTATTTTGTTATTGAAGATCAGCCTTAGTCCATGGTGATCTGATAGGATGCATGGGACAATTTCAATATTTTTGTATCTGTTGAGGCCTGTTTTGTGACCAATTATGTGGTCAATTTTGGAGAAGGTACCATGAGGTGCTGAGAAGAAGGTATATCCTTTTGTTTTAGGATAGAATGTTCTGTAGATATCTGCCAGATCCATTTGATTCATAATTTCTCTTAGTTTCTCTGTGTCCCTGTTTAGTTTCTGTTTCCATGATCTGTCCATTGGTGAAAGTGGTGTGTTGAAGTCTCCCACTATTATTGTATGAGGTGCAAATTGTGCTTTGAGATTTACTAAAATTTCTTTAATGAATGTGGCTGCCTTTGTATTTGGAGCATAGATATTCAGGATTGATAGTTCCTCTTGGAGGATTTTACCTTTGATGAGTATGAAGTGTCCCTCCCTGTCTTTTTTAATGACTTTGGGTTGGAAGTCAATCTTATCAGATATTAGAATGGCTACTCCAGCTTGTTTCTTCATACCATTTGCTTGGAAAATTGTTTTCCAGCCTTTCATTCTGAGGTAGTGTCTATCTTTTTCTCTGAGATGAGTTTCCTGTAAGCAGCAAAATGTTGGGTCTTGTTTGTGTAGCCAGTTTGTTAGTCTATGTCTTTTTATCGGGGAGTTGAGTCCATTGATATTAAGAGATATTAAGGAAAAGTAATTGTTGTTTCCTGTTATTTTTGTTGTTAAAGTTGGCATTCTGTTCTTGTGGCTGTCTTCTTTTAGGTTTGTTGAGGGATTACCTTCTTGTTGTTTCTAGGGCGTGGTTCCTGTCCTTGTATTGGTTTTTTTTTCTGTTATTATCCTTTGAAGGGCTGGATTCCTGGAGAGATAATGTGTGAATTTGGTTTTGTCGTGGAATACTTTGGTTTCTCCATCTATGTTAATTGAGAGTTTGGCTGGGTATAGTAGCCTGGGCTGGAATTTGTGTTCTTTTAGTGCCTGTATAACATCCGTCCAGGATCTTCTGGCTTTCATAGTCTCTGGTGAAAAATCTGGTGTAATTCTGATAGGCTTGCCTTTATATGTTACTTGGCCTTTTTCTCTTACTGCTTTTAGTATTCTATCTTTATTTAGAGCATTTGTTGTTCTGATTATTATGTGTCGGGAGGTATTTCTTTTCTGGTCCAGTCTATTTGGAGTTCTATAGGCTTCTTGTATGTTCATGGGCATCTCTTTCTTTAGATTTGGGAAGTTTTCTTCTATAATTTTGTTGAAGATGTTTGCTGGTCCTTTGAGTTGAAAATCTTCATTCTCATCCACTCCTATTATCCGTAGGTTTGGTCTTCTCATTGTGTCCTGTATTTCATGGATGTTTTGAGTTAGGATCTTTTTGCATTTTACATTTTCCTTGATTGTTGTGCCGATGTTTTCTATGGAATCTTCTGCACCTGAGATTCTCTCTTCCATCTCTTGTATTCTGTTGCTGATGCTGGTATCTATGGTTCCAGATTTCTTTCCTAGGGTTTCTATCTCCAGTGTTGCCTCATTTTGGGTTTTCTTTATTGTGTCTACTTCCCTTTTTAGGTCTAGTATGGTTTTGTTCATTTCCATCATCTGTTTGGATGTGTTTTCCTGTTTTTCATTAAGGACTTCTACCTGTTTGATTAGGTTATTCTGTTTTTCTTTAAGGATTTGTAACTCTTTAACAGTGTTCTCCTGCAATTCTTTAAGGGATTTTTGTGCTTCCTCTTTATTGTCTTCTACCTGTTTACCACTGTTCCTTTGTATTTCTTTAAGTGTGTTATTAAAGTCCTTCTTGAAGTCCTCTACCATCATCAGGAGATATGCTTTTAGATCCGTGTCTAGCTTTTCCGGTGTGTTGGGGTGCCCTGGACTGGGCGAAGTGGGAGTGCTGGGTTCTGATGATGGTGAGTGGTCTTGGTTTCTGTTAGTAAGATTATTACGTTTACCTTTCGCCATCTGGTAATCTCTGGGGTTAGTTGTTGTCGTTGTCACTGTTTAAAGATTGGAGCAGAAGCTGTGTTCCACTCACCAGCAGTCTCAAAATCCTGTGGCGGGGGTCGTGGGTAGCTGGCAGTACCCCGGTGCTGGTCCAGCCGGAAGAGGCCTGTGCTCCTACTCAGTCCGGTTTTCTGCTTCCCTAACTAATGCAGTCTCAGGTCCCGCGCGCAATTGGATTGGAGCAGAAGCTGTGTTCTACTCTCCAGAAGTCTTAAGATCCTGTGGCAGGTGTTGTGGGTAGCTGGCGAGTGTCAGCCGACCCTGCGCCCTAGCTACGCCGGTGCTTTTCTGACCGGAAGAGGCTTGTGGCCCTATGTAGGCCGGATTTCTGCCTCCCCAACCAAAGCAGTCTCAGGTCCCGCGTGATTGGACTGGAGCAGAAGCTGTGTTCCACTCACCAGCAGTCTCAAAATCCTGTGGCGGGGGTCGTGGGTAGCTGGCGGGTGTCAGCCGACCCTGCGCTCTAGCTACCCCGGTGCTGATCCGGCCGGATGAGGCCTGTGGCCCTACTCAGGCCGGTTTTGCTTCCCTAACTAATGCAGTCTCAGGTCCTGCGCGCAATTGGATTGGAGCAGAAGCTGTGTTCCACTCACCAGAAGTCTTAAGATCCTGTGGCGGGTGTTGTGGGTAGCTGGCGAGTGTCAGCCGTCCCTGCGCCCTCGCTACCCCGGTGCTTTTCTGACCAGAAGAGGCTTGTGGCCCTGTGTAGGCCGGATTTGCCTTCCTTTTTAAAATAGCAACTATGGCCAGGCTCTTCCTCCTAAAGTCCGGAGGTCTCAGCGTCCACTTTGTACTAACATCCGGTCATCCCCCAGGGAGGTCCTGAGAAAGGTGGAGGGAGAGGCTCCTGAGATCCCCAATCCTTGTTGCAGTTCAGGTGACACCTCTACCTGGAGATACATCTAGAATTCATCTTTTGCACTGTAGAGACAGACTTAGTGCCTATGTGAAACTTTGCTTTTCCCTCCCAATGACCCATAAAAACTTCAGCTAACTCTTTTTTTTTTAGTCTGCTGGATTTTAAAAATTAATAAGAATAAATAAGCTTTGCTGGGAGTAAGAGTGGGTTCAATGTATTCTTAATATGTCTTGTCATTAGATAATAATAATCAAAAGCAGAAAATGTACTGTTCTGGCTTTCTAAGAGGTTTATGTTTTCCTTTTTAGCTTATCTGTAGTTTCAGTTTTTCCATAAGGATCATGTATTATTTTGTAATTTTTAAAATGTACTTGTTATTTATTGTTCCTTTTAGCTAAGGTTCTCAGCCTTGGCACTGGTAACATTTGGAGGTCAGATTTTTATTGGGACAGAAATGGGAGGAATCGTCTGTCAGGTACATTGAGGGATGTTAAAAGGCCAGGTTTTTACCCACCCCATACCAGGGGCAGCCACAGCATCGCAATAAAAATAATAATAATATCTTCAGATTTTGCTAGAAGCCCCTTATAGTTGAGGGGGCAAAAATCCCTCTTATTTTAACATGATTGTGTTTAGTTGTAAGGATTGAAGGTTCAGGAAAGGGGATGCTGAATCTTATTTAGATGAGCAAGAGCTTGCTAGGGTCACCAAGCTGCTAAAATAGAGGAAGAAACACATCTAACCCGAAAAGCTCAATTATATGATCTTCAGACTGCTGTGAGCCTGGCAGGATGCGGAGGATGGAGCATGGGGGCATGGGGGTGGTAACAGAATGGCCAGTTTGATGCAACTGGACCAGACATGTTCTGGCAGAGAAGCACCAGACAGAAGCTGTAGAACTGGGCCTCTGTGGACACCAGTAAGGAACTCTGGCTTCCTGGAAGGATAATCAGAGATGAGAAGCCATTTTAGCAATAACATTGTAAAGCTACCATCACCAGAGTGAAGGGAAGGGGGGATGGCATTCTCTGCCCTTATCTACGGTCAACTGCAACCTGTCTTCTGATTTCTTTTGTCTTCTCCGTTCTGTAAGCAAAGCCTCGCTACTGACTCAGATTGTTCAATGCTAACAATTTTTGAATGAACACAAAATGTAGGAATGAGCCAAAGGAAATCACCACCCATCTCTCATCCCAGAAGAGTAAACCTAAGAGTTTCTATGGTAACCTTAAAGGATCCTCTAGGACAGGAAAGGTGAGAGATGCTCGGAGCAGTTGAGGACAGAGCAGGGTTTGCCTATGGCTGGAAAGGATGTGGAATAGACTGTTAGGAGAACAGATGTCAGCCTTACCAGGCTGGCGCCTCAACTCAGAAGTACTCCAATTAGTTGGCAACCGTAAAGCACTACCTGGAACTTTGCTCCTGGGCTCTGAGCCTCAGCTAAAGTGTCCCTATTCTGCTGGTCTGCACCAGGAAAACTGCCTTTAAGCAAGCATTGTAGTGGGAACCAGCATGGACTAAAGATCTACACAGTCAGGGCAAGCCTTAGGTGAGGGAAAGATTTGAAAAACACTGAACCGAGTGGGGAAAAACAAAAACAAAGCATGGTACTCAGGACTTTGAGAATCCTGTGTGGGTTCCAAGCTCTATTATACAGCTTGGTAGTTGTAGGAAATACAGCCATATTTCTCCACGTTCAGTACCCTCCTTCCCTACCCACCCCCAAAATATGCCGAAGTCATCTAGCTGGTACCCCACAAAGTATTTGGAAATAGTCACTGTAGGTAGAATGAGTTAATACGAGATCACACAGAAGACTTGACTAACTCTCCAAGACCCTTGTACTTGTAGGTGACAATTCTATACTGAAGGAAGACTGAACCTGCTTTGAAAGTCATAACCCCGTCAGCAGGCTTACGTGCTTTGCAGCGTTTTCTTCCCTCCTCTTCAGCATCCTTGCCCTGTGGAGGACAGTCCCAAGGCTCCGCTTACCCCCCTCAGGAATCTAGTGGTGCTAAAGACTCTTTTGTCATCTCTCTCTTTTTAAAAGGAATTATTTTATGTATTTTATTTTATATCATTATTTAAATTAGTGGTTTTGCTTACATGCATTTAAATTACTGGTTTTTTTCTTGCATGCATGAGTATATGTGCATCAGGTATGTGCCCAGTGATCCGTGCACAATGATCCTGCACTCACACACGTGAACACACATACACACATGCTCACACAAGAACACAAGACGTCACCCTACTCTACCGCACAGAAGATATGAAATCTAAACTTTCTGTCTTGACCCCACAGGCACTCCTGTTTGTCAAGCCCTGATGAACTCTGCCCCAATTAGTTTTTCCTTTAGTTCTCTGAACAAACCAAGCTTGTCCCGCCTCGGGGCCTTTGCACCAGCTGGTCCCTTTGCCTCGAAAGATCTTACCTGCATTTGCCACATATCCTTTGAGCATCACTCCAGGGATGTTGCTTCTAAGGCCAGGGTCCCCGCCTCACAGTGCTTTGCTCTGACACCCTTCTCAGTGTCTTCTTCATAGATGGCACCATCTTGCTTCCCTCATCTGCTCGCCTAATGTCTCCTTGACTGCTCCACCCTCCAGTAAGCCCTTCCTAGAATCTGAGCTCTGTCTAAGAGAGAAACTTGCTGGTCTTGTTACATACAGTGTGTCTCCATTTATATTCAGCGCACAGAACATGTTTAATAATCGTTTACTTAGTGAATGAGGATTCAAGGTGGAAGGTTGGGGAGAGAAATTCTTCTCGGGACCTTTTACACTGTGCCCATCCCTGTAGCCCATGAGGAAGCTCAGCCAGACACATGGAAGGGAGATTCCAGTGATAGTTGCCAAGTACAGCTCACTTTAGAACCTACAAGGAAAGAAAACATCGCTCTCATTCCAGGAAACAGACAGGAAATGGTGCAGGAACTATCGCAAGAAGAGGTGATGTCAATGCCCAACCGAGGGAAGAAGGAAAAGCCATCACGGGCCCTCGCTCCTCCTGGAGAACAGAGAGGACAGCCAGGCTCTTCTTTGGGTGCTTCAAAAGAGTTTAATAAGGAACTGTCGTGCAGCATGCTGAATAGTTTTATGTCACCTTGACACAAGCTGAAGTCGTGTGAGAGGAGAGAGCCTCAAACTAAAAACTAAAAAATAAATAAATCCTCCTTAAGATCGGGCTGTAGGCAAGCCTGTAAGACATTTTCTTAGTTAGTGATTGGTGGGCAGGGCCCAGGCTATTGTGAGTGGTACCATCCCTGGGCTGGTAGTCATGGTTTCTATAAGGATGCAGGCTAGGCATGCCATGGGGAGCAAGTCAGTAAGCAGCAGTCCTCTGTGGCCTCTGCATCAGCTCCTGCCTCCATGTTTCTGCCCTGTTTGCGTTCTTGTCCTGGCTTCTTCCTTCAGTGATTGGCTATTAGGTGAAAGTGTAAGCCAAATCAACCCCTCCCTCCTCAGCTTGCTCTCAGTCTGGCGTTCCATCATGGCAATCATAACCCCAGGGCAGGCAGCCTGACCTCATTTCAGTGTCATTTATTGAAGAATCTAGAGAAGGAAGTTGGACAGATTGACAGGCAGAGCCAACACCCCACCAGGGCAAAGACCAGTCGGGACCTGTTTGGTTCAAGAGATGCTGTAGATTGTTAAGGCTGCGGGGCCCGCAGCTTGAACACTGAAATTCTCCAGAGGGATAATGAAGGTGCAGGTGAGGCAGAGTGATCCTGTCTGTCACAGAGGCACAGGGAACACACGGCCACCTACTCACGAATCCTTCGCCAGCTGATTATCATACCGTAAATAATCACTAGGATGATGGAAAATCAAACCCGTAAGTTTCCGCTTCGGTCTCCATAGAGGGGTGAAACGCCTACTCCTTATCATCTGGTGGAAATAAACAACTCGAACCACGACCAGTGGGGCAGGATGCCAAGGCCCACTATCCGGAGGAACCCCAGTGATCACATGACAGCTTCCTTCAGCATGATGCTGTCTGTGAAAAGCATCACTGTGGCTAAGGACCTGCCCACGGAGCCAATCACATTCAGCTTCTGTGATGAAGAGACTCCCTGACAAGCTCAAAGTGTCTATGAAGGTCACCTCACTGTCAAAAGACACAAACCAAGATTCGACAGCAAAGACTTACAAATTAAGACAGAAGTTGTTCTAAATCATGGTTCTGTGTATGAGAGTATGAGGTGAATCTCAGGGCTTAGCGCTGGGGTACTATGGAATCATAGCAATTTTGAGAGCCATCCTAGGCTCAGTCTCTGCTCTAACATTTACTGTGTGACCTGGGCCAAACTGCCCGGGAATTCTAACATTATGCATTAATGTGAAAATTCAAGAATTTGTGACTATCTCGTTACATGTGTAATAAAATCTAGCACACAGCAAGGATGTAGCAACCCTCTTCCTACCTGGAGTTTAGAAACTGTACCTATTTTTAAAGAGGCCACTCGAGTTCAATGATAAGGCTTCTGGTTCTTCATCTACCAAACTCATAGATAAGCAAGCTAATGATTCCCTGGGGGTTACAGAAGAGGAAGAGAAGAATCAGGTTGCCTGAATTATGTTTTTGCATAATCCCTGAAATCTGACCACATGCTTAGCCCTATCCTCCTCTGGAGATAATAAACCAGTGTTGTGTAATACTTCCCTCTAAGGTTGAAACCTTCCATCCTTGCAGAGAAGCTCCTTAAGCAGAAAGATAAATGACTCAAGAGACTTTCAGGAAGTCCCTGAAACCGACCAGATTCACTACCTGCATGTGGGCACACACATGCATACACACACACACACACACACACACACACACCAATAAAAGCTGAGAATCCCTCTCAGAAGAACCAAGCCATGCTGCACAGAAGGCTCTCAGACAAGCAGAGCTGCTAAGAAGACTCCAAGACCAGACCAGCTGCCTGGAAGGGACAAAAACCAGCCAAGATGCCTGAAAAAGGTTTAGAACAACTGGGGCACCTAGAAAAGACAGTCTCCAACCTGTTGAGCTACCTGCAGGTTGTGCAGTGAGCTCCAGGTTCCCAGCTTTGTGAGATGTCACCCATGCTGGGGTGGGACTTGGTGATGCAGCTGTCTTTTGAGTCATTTCTGACCCTGTGAGTAACCCCTCACCCATATGACTGTAAGTAACTCCAAGAGAACTCACTGGTTCCTCCAGGTTGGACTATGGTGGCATCCATACTTTGGTCTGTTGTGAGTAGACGTGTGTGCTGCATCGCCCCATGTATGACTAGTCACACAACAGCTAATCATGCAGTGGCAGTTCTGACTTAAGATGGCCTCAGAGCAGCTCCCATCCTAAAACCCTTCTCCACACAGACAGGATTCTCAGTGCCCTCACCACAGTTGTACCCGAGAAATAATCTCCCCTCTCCTTTGCAGAAGAAGAAACTGAGGCTCAAAGAGACTAACTCATTGCCTATGGTGTTTCCAGTGTCACTCTCTAACCTCCAGTCACTGCTTCTTTCTAGAAGCTAGTCTAATCAGTCAACCAATCAATTAGTTAATTAATTAATGTTTTTTCAAGAAAGGGTTTCTCTATGTAGCCCCGGCTGTCCTGGGACTCACTCTATAGACCAGGCTGGCTACAATCTCAAATATTAGCCTGCCTCTGCCTCCTAAGTTCTGGGATTAAAGATGGGCACCACCACAGTCATCAATCTTTGAGAGATCCCCAACTTTAAAATATTTCTCCAAGTTAGCAATGTCCTTCAAATTTTCAATGTGGGTATCTTTGACCTAGTCATTTCTTCCCAAGGAGTACACACGGGTAAGCATTCAATGTGCAGGAAATCTCCCCGTGCCGCACTATTTATACTGCATTATTTTAAAGACTGAACAGTTGACACATGCCTAAATGGCTACCACTGTGAATTGGTTAAATAATTTACAGCATACCCAGGCAATTAGGGGCTCATGGAAACATGAAAAAGATTACAACAGCTCTCTGTGCACTGACCTGGAAAGACGTCAGCTCGGGAAAGGAAGGAAGCAAGATAAAATGAAAACTGGAGAGCCACTGAGAAAGCTCAGAGGGTGGAGGCACTGTGACCAGGCCTGACCACCTGAGCTTGATCTAAGACACCCACATTAGCTTTAACCCCTCACCTGGGACTCTAGAAGGACCAGCCCAAGACTGAGACATAGGATGTACTGACCCACCTCCTGGGAGAAGAGAACTGTACCTTGCAAAGTGTCCTCTGACCATGAACACCATGGCATGCAGGAGTCCTCTACACACACACACATACACACACACACACACACACACATACACACACACACACACACATGCACACACACACATGCACACACACTTAAATAAATAACTAATTATAAAAACACAGAGTATAGAATGAACTTGAGTTTTATAAAAATAAATCATAATTTAGTATAGTAAGAAAAATTCTAGAAAGTAAAAAAGTACATAACAGCTATTATTTATTAAAATTTTGCTGGGCTGGTGATATGGCTCAGTGGGTAAGAGCACCCGACTGCTCTTCCAAAGGTCCAGAGTTCAAATCCCAGCAACCACATGGTGGCTCACAACCATCTTGTAACGAGATCTGACTCCCTCTTCTGGAGTGTCTGAAGACAGCTACAGTGTACTTACATATAATAAATAAATAAATCAAAAAAAATTTTGCTTTTCATTCCATTTTTTATACTTTATTTTTATAACGGGCACATGTTGATTTTTAAATCAGAACTAAGTGAAGATGTATATCTTCATGCTGGCCTTCTCTGCCTCATGTCATCCTGTAATGACCCTGAAAAGTGTGTAACGCAGGTACAGCTAATACTCAATGATCAGGCAATCAGTAAGTCACCTGATCAAACAGTGTATGTGGCCCACACATTCTGTCACATTATACTCCAGCTCTGAATGGAACATCTGACATCCGCTGCATCCAGTGTGTGACAGGCCAGATGTATCCTTACCTGGGAAGTGCATCAGAGTTCTGTGGTTGGACTTCACTAAAGAAGGAAAAGCTGAAGGGGAAACAAAGAGAAAAGGCCAAGTGGTCAGAGGAGAGTGCAGTTTCCACACTGGAGGGCTTAGATGTCAGCCCTGACTGCAGACGTTCTCTCCAATCTCTGTGCAGTGTTAGTCCATATTCTATAACACTGTGGCTTCCAGCCTGCACCTTGCCCTGAGTGACTTCATTTTACAAAGCATCAGTTTGCTCTGTTCAGCGTGCAAATGATGACACAAAGCGAGTATCATGTGTGTGCAACCAAGCACCCACCCAGCCCGTCATGGACCACAGGGTATAAAATAACTTCTTCTTGCCCATCAAGAGCAAGAATCATCTAGGAACTTGCCAAAGTAACCTGGAACATACAAACACCTGGGCATACCAGAATCACAGCAGAAAATGTAGCTGGTGAACTTACTGAACACATCCGCTCTAACCCGGCCCCTGGGACTCTGGACGGACCAGCCCAAGACTGTGATGCGCTGACCCACAACCTGCTCACTCGCTATGAGCCTCCTTCAGGAAAACTGCACTAGTGATGGAACCCTGGCTTAGCATACGCAAAGCACTGGGCTCAGAACACCCTACCCCGAAATCTGCCTCAGTCTCCAGGCTCCCGCACAGGACTGTACCTATTGCCCATGACACTGTCTGCATCAAACTGACCCTCAAACAGCCTGCCTACCATTTACCATCTAGACCTGCATTTGACAACTCTGTCTGACTTGTAGCTTCATAAAACGTTTTATCTACTACCCTACAAGAGTCTTTTAGGTCAGAAGATTCTGCAAACATTGGGATTGCTGTCTGTCCCTACCCCCCTACACACACACACACACACATACACACACACACACATACACACACACACACACACAAATGTGGAAAGTGTAAAGAGTACTCTGAGAGTTACTATTGATAATTAAGATTGTATATGAGGGCTGGTGAGATGGCTCAGCAGGTAAAAGTGCTTGCTGCCATGTCTGACAACCTGAGTCCACATGATGTAGGGCAAGAACCAGCTCCCCAAGGTTGTCCTCTGACCTCTCTCTCTATACACACACACACACACACACACACACACTTGCACACACACACACTTGCACACGCGCACACACACACATGAGAGAGAGAGAGAGAGAGAGAACCTAAATACATAAATGTAAAGCATATATAATTATAATGACTGTAGAGATTGCTGGGTGGCAGTGGGAAAGGACACTTGTTACCCCCAGCCTAACATGGTGGAAGGAGAGAACTTATTCCTGAGTTGTTCTCTGACCTCCACCCACATGCCATGGCACAGGTGCCTGCACATACACAAATGTACAACAAATCTATAAATAAGTGGAGTAAGAAAACACGGTACTACAAGGAGCTGCGGCTGCCAATGGTCATGTAATCAGGTGAAGTCGGGATTATTTGCTGTGTCACAGGTAGCAAAGTTGAGGCATAGCATGATCTGTATAGGTTGCTTTTCCCACATGCTCAACTGCCCAACAAAGAAAATGGAAGGAAGGGAGGGAGGGAGGGAGGGAGGGAGGAAGGAAGGGGTTTTTGGGTGGCCAATATTCTCTGTTATCCAATCCAGGACCCCAGCCTATAGGATGAAGCCATCATACACCAAAGTAGGTGCCCCCCACCCCCACCCCCCGCGCAGTTAATCCTCTCCTGAAATTACTTCAAAAACACACTCACGGGTGTTCCCGTGATGCTTGTAAACCCAGCCCAGTTGACAATGAAGGTCAACTATCACAACTATGCCATTGCTAGCATGACAGAAAAACTACCACTTTAAATAACAGCAGTCCACTCTACTCCTAAAAATCTCATTTTCACCTCAGAAGGCAAAATGTAACTTGTATTTAATCTGTGTCCTGCTTTTGCTTTCTGTGCTTTTAAAAGTCTTTATCATCTTTAAAAAATCTCTTAGGGAAGAATATAGCTGGGGGAAAATAAATATGCATACACACACACACACACACACACACACACACACACACACATATATATATATATATATATATATATATATATATATATATATAGTCAGCTCTAAAGTCTCCTAACTGTAAGCGTCTATAAAATAAAGACAACTTCTATACTTCCAACATATAACATATACTTCCCACATATAACATCACAGAGTAAGCATTCTTGCTCCAAAAGGGAGGAACTAGGCATAAATGATCCATCCAAAGCAAAAGTAAAATCCGGCAGGGAAAACATCAAATCCTTCCACTCCATGTCCTGCGTCTGGGGAATCCTAGTATAATCCTCTGGGCTCCAGCAGGTTTGGGCATCCCCAGCCCTTCAGCTCTGACACATGCAGCATCCAGCCTCTCTCTCCAGCTTAAGCCAGCTTCACTCCACACCTGGCGTTTACCTTCCTGGCTGCCCTGGGCTCCTGACATCATCAGTATCCTGAAGCTTCCTCCCAGCTTCACCCAGTGACTTCTCAGGACCTCTCTGCAAAGACTTCAACCCTACTCAACGGTTCCCTCTATCCCCCTCCATCTTGCATCTTCCAAGCCTGCAAAGTCAGAACCATTCACAAGCCCTTTACCAGTTGGGCCACATTGGCCCCTATTTGTAACCTGGTGAAATGGTTAGAACTATCCAGAAGAGCCAGCTGGGGTGAAAAGCAACTTAATGGACCCTACTGTGTGTCAGGATCTAAGATGGCCACGGCATACAGAGATGAATGTGACAAAATCTTCTGTGTCAGACAGGGTGATCAGGCGGTAGAATATGAGCTTGAGGTAGAGCCAGGTTCCCAGAAAGCCCTCGTCTCCTATAGGTTTACAAGAGGGTCAGATAAGGCAAAGCAGGGAGAGTTTGGGGGCAAGATGGCAGCTCCTGAAGAGACTCACTAGCTGCTCTTGGGCCAATAGGAATGAGAAACTCAGAAGGTCTGTGTATGAGCAGGAGGCCGTGGCACCTGGATTCCCTAGGAGGGGCTCTACCATACGTTCAGAACTAGGAGCCATTTTTTGTTCATTTTACCTACACCTGTTAAGTGATAATTTTGCAACCTTTTAGTTAAATTTAGAGCATTTAGAATTGTTTGTTTTATCGATAGTATAAAATGGGTCCAGAGAGACAGTCCAATGCAAGCCATTCGTTCTTGCAGAGAACACTACCACCTATAGCTCCAGCAAACAAAGGTAATGTCACCAGGAGCTGGAGAGATGGCTCCGCAGTGAAGAAGTGGAGTCAGGCAGAGCTCTCCCTTATGGCCAGCCAGCTCCACACCTTAAGCGATTTCAAGAGAGACTGTGGACAGTGCATAAGGAAGGACACTTAAGGTTGGCCTCTGACCTCAACACATGTACACACAAAACCACATGCATTTGCTATACACAAATATATTTTAATTATTGAATTAATTAATTAAAATATAATTTTCTTATAAGCAGTATTAAATACATACACAGATACTGTGATTGTTGACCTCCGTTCAACTCAACTGGATCTAGAATCAAATAAAAGACAAGCCACTGGACTCTACCATGAGAGATTTTCTTGGTCACGTTATTTGCTGCAGGAAGATTCATCCTGATTGTGGGCTCTGCCTTCCAGCGACAACCCAGACAAAAGATGGAACCTTTGCTTTGCCTGCTTGCCTTCACTCTCACTGGCAAGTTATTTGCTGCAGGAAGATTCATCCTGATTGTGGGCTCTGCCTTCCAGCGACAACCCAGACAAAAGATGGAACCTTTGCTTTGCCTGCTTGCCTTCACTCTCACTGGCAAGTTCATCTACTCTATTGCTGCCGCTGCAGCATTCCTTAGCTTCAGGCTTCCAATGTAGACTGAAGACCAGCAACTCTCCAGGAATCCTCCAGGCCTTTAGTGCCAGATTGGTCCTGAAGAGACTTCCAACCTCATGGACTGAGCAACTACTGGATACCTGGCTCTTCCTGTATGAGACGACCATTGTTGAACTACCCAAACATCTAAGCCAATCTAGTAAACTCCTCTTTAGTAGATATTCATTCTGTTGTCCTCTGAAAAACACTGACTAATCCATACATATATCCAAAAGTGTGTTTGTGTGTGTATGCATGTGTGTATTTCTGAAGGCCCTCTCTTTTTTTTTCTTTTTCCCCACTTTCTTTTCCTTTACTTTTTTTTGCATAATTCACAAGTTAGCAATTTTATACTTTTTTTTTAATCTAAAGAAGAATATCCTATGGTGTGGAATATGGGTGTAATTAAAATTTATGATCACAAAAAAAAAGTTTGACTGACACACAGCCTCACGCATTATTCATTATAATCTATTTGGGGTTTTTTTTCTACTTCTAATGTTGGAGCTGAAGTGGCCCAGTGGGAATGACGTGAATAAAGGCCTCAATAGTTACTCTAAGGCTTTCTGTAGAGAAAGTTTGGCAAATCCCAAATGGAAAGTCACCCTGGCCTTTGAAGGTTACTTTCCCCACTGCCCCTCAGTCCATCTTCCTCTCCTCCCCCATCATCCTTTACTCTCTTTCTCCTAAACAAACCTTTGTGTAGTTCTGCCCATTTCCAACCTGGAGATAAAGCCCTGCTTGCCTGTCTCCTCGCGCTGTAGTTTCCTTTCTTCACCCAACAGTGTTTTGAGATTCGGCAGCTGGAGCTCATCCATTCCACCTCATAGAAGAACGGCATTGTGCGGCAGAAACACACCACACCTTCTCTCCCTCTCCACTGATGGCTCCCCACATCTCTGCAGATCTTCTCTGCGAATCATCTTCTCAGGGTCTCCTTGTGCTTCCGCGCATGTGTGAGAGTGGGTCCAATCCTAGGTGTGCACATTTGTGACCTCAGTTGGGTTGCACCAGCTTAAAGTCAGAAATGGTTCCAGTCTACCCTCACCTCCCATATAAAAGAGATGCCTTTATGCCCAGTGTTAGATAGTTTCAGACTTGAGGTTTTGCCAATTTGATGAGTGTGAGCAATACCCCTCTGTGAGAAGATTCTGAGCCTCATCAATTACTAAAAAGATAAAAAAGATGGGCATATTTGTATGTGTCCATTGGGTAATCACATTTCTATAAACTTCCTGTGTGTCTTCCATTCACATTTTTCTGTTGAGAAATTTTTCTTCTTCTTCATCCCTTACTCTGTGTGTGTATGTGTGTGTGTTTGTGTGTGCTTGTGTATGTGTGTGTGTGTTTGTACTTGCACATGCACATGTACACACAGATACATATATGTGTGAGTTCATTTGTGCAGATGTTTCACTTAATTTTTCAAGTCAGGGCCTCTCTCTGAACCTGGACCTCATTAATTCCACTAGATTGGCTGGCCAGACCGGATCCTCCTGACTCTGCCCCCCTTCAACTCCTTCAGTCTTTTCTCTAACTCCTCTATTTGGGACCCTGTGCTCAGTCCAATGGTTGGCTGTGAACATCTGCCTCTGTATTTGTCAGGCTCTGGCAGAGCCTCTCAGGAGACAGCCATATCAGGCTCCTGTCAGCATGCACTTCTTAGCATGCACAATAGTGTCTGGGTTTGGTAACTGTTTATGGGATGAATCCCCAGGTGAGACAGTCTCTGGATGGCCTTTCCTTCAGTCTCTGCTCTATAGTTTATCTCCATATTTGCTCCAGTGAGATTTTTGTTCTCCTTCTAAGAAGGACTGAAGCACCCACACTTTGGTCTTCCTTCTTCTTGAGCTTCATATGGTCTGTGAATTGTATCTTGGGTATTTGGAGCTTTTGGGCTAATATCCACTTATTAGTGAGTGCATACCATGTGTGTTCTCTTGTGATTCAGTTACCTCACTCAGGATGATATTTTCTAGTTCCATCCATTTGCCTAAGAATTTCATGCATTCATCATTTTTGATAGCTGAGTAGTACTCCATTGTGTAAATGTGCCACATTTTCTGTATGTATTCCTCTGTTGAGGAATGTCTGGGTTCCTTCCAGCTTCTGGCTGTTATAAATAAGGCCAGCACCTCATTTGCTGATTGAGTCCATGTTGGCCTTTGCTGGCTTTGCAGGCCTTCTGCCTTCCATGGTGTCCATCTGTCCAGGCCTGGCCTAGGATGTCCATTCCCTAAAGAAGCAGTGCCTACCCTTCCTTGTGAGGTCCAAATGACAAACAAAGTTCAGTTCCACCCCAAATTCCCCGAGGGGAACCGATGAGTTTATTGGGCTTACTTAAAAGAATGGCTGAGGGCTACTGACCATAGCATGAGTGACTCCAAAGCAACCACACTGAAATATCTTTGTCCAGCACGGAGAATGCCTTTCCTATCATTACATAGATGGACTTCTGACATGGAAATTTAAGGATTCTTTAGAAAGTCAGTTGTGTCGGATGGTGTTTTGCTGGGGAAAACATGTGAAGGAATGTTTTCCTGAAGCAGACACAGCTGAAAGGATGTTTTGCTAAGCAGACACATGAAGGAAAGCTTTGCTGAAGTACACACAGGTGAAAGGACGTTTCGCTAAGGCAGACTAGTGAAGGAAAGTTTTGCTGAAGCAGACATGTGGAAGGATGCTCTGCTAAAACAAGCACATGAAAGAGCATGTGACGAAGGGCTCTTTACTAATGACAATGTCAAGAGAGGAACACAGGAGAACTTCTAGCATCCCTGCTGATCCCAATCCCTCCTGAAGACTTGTGCCAGTGCAGCTGAGGCCTGGTTGTTCCTGCGAGGTCATGCCACCACTGCTGCTATCCCGACACGACTGAACTGGACTGCTGGTAAAGCCACGAAATGTTCGAAAGTGCATCGAGCTACAACTGCTGACCTGTGAACTGAACTGCTGACCTCCTGACAACACAGATGGGATTTGCTCCAAAGAACAATTTCTAAACAGGTCTGCTTCTCTTGTATCCTAATATCCTTTCTTTCCCCCTAACTCTGGTCAGTGGTGGACTAGAAGGGAAGTTAAAGCATTTAAGAACCATCATTAAAAGTAGATTTTGAAAAATTTAAGCTACAGACTTCCCTTCCCCTAGTCTTCCTGCACCTGTAGAGGCAAAGCACGAGGCCCGTTGCCTGAATAGCCCTTCTCCTTCATGACTCAAAAAAAACAACAGGTGACCTCCCCTCTAAGTTCTGGGACTTTACAGAAGGGGAAAAAAGCATTGAGAGAAAATAACTCTACTAAAGACCAAGTCAGCCAGCTTAAAGGGTTAGACTTTACTGGGAAGTTTGAGCCACACTTCTGACCCACACCCAACATGCCCAGCCATCAAGATGGAGCCTCGGACTAAGGAAACATTTTTTTTTTTTTTACTGTTCATCAGTGGCAATTATGTGATCCTTATGGTATATAGGGAAGCCAGACATGCAAAACAGGTTAGATGGCATGCTCCAAAGATATAATAAAGTTACATGTAATGTACAAAGCACCCACAGATGTGTGAGAAATAAGAAATAAACTATATGTATATGGTGTTCTACAACAGTACAGCAACAGTATCCTTAACTTAGCAGCTTAAACCCAGACACAACACTCTCTCGGCTCCTACTGCTCAAAATCCAGGTGTGGCTTACCCTCTGCCATGTTTCCATCGAGTTACTGCCAGAGCTGGGTCATCAACTGAGCAGCCAGCTGTGGACGGGTCGTTTCCAATCAAATGTGCTAGGTAAACTGAACTTCAGCATTCACTTTCTCGTTAGGTGTTGGAATCAGGGCTGCCAATCAGCAGCCACCCTCAGTTCTGTGTAACATGGGCCTTCCCAACATGGCAGAGAGGGCCTCAGCAAGACAGAGTTTACAGACCTGGGCATGTAGCCATGGACGGGACACCCATTACCTGTATGATATTTTATTGATTAGAAGTTGGATGTCCTGCCCATGCCCTCACCCAAGAGGAAGAAATTGTAAAAGGATGTAAATACCAGGAGGTGGCATCCCAGGAGCTGCCTCAGTGCTCAGCACCACGCTGTGATAGCCAATCTTGACTGTCAGTTTGATGGGATTTAGGATCACCATGAAAATACACTTCTGGGTATATCTCTGAGGGAGTTTCTAGACTGGGTTAGCTCAAGTGGAAAGACTCACCCTAACTGTGGGTGATACCATGCCACAGGCTGGCATTCCAGACTGGATAGAAATGAGAGCACAAACCCAGCGTTAACACACATCTCTCTCCCTCTTCCCGACTATGGACACATGTGACCAGCAGCCATCTGCTCCCCTCATCAGCCCTCCCCCTCAAAATGGACTAAGCCAAAACAAATCTTTCCCCTCTGCAGTTGCTTTCTTATGAAGTTTATCACGGCAATGAGAGAAATAACTAGTGCTCACACCATGTGAGGTGGGCAAATGGCAAACAGCGTTTCTCAGGGAGACATCCTCTGAGCTGGATGGGAAGACGATGGGCCCATGACTTGCTTGGTAGCCCTAGAACCTAGTCCAGTCAGCCTTGCAACAGATGAGGCAAGAGTGAGTGTTTGTGAATGACAATATTGCCATTCAGAACAAAGAAAATCTGGTCACCCCCAAAGAGAAAGAAGATGGTGTTTTACATGGAACAAAGACAAGAAAAACAATTATATCTCGTCTCAACAGCAGTTAAGGGACACTACAGAGAATCAGAATGGCAAAAGCCATTGTGTTAATGTCTCACCAAGCCTTGGCAGAAAAGTGCTATTAACGCCAAGGGCACTGAGAGACTGAGAGATGAGCTAATCCAGGAAGCTCCCCCAATACTATATTTACACAAATGATAAATAGGTTTAAAGAAAGGAGAAACAAACTGGTGCTAATAACTGGGGAAGGAAACTATTGGAACTGAGCCCTGCAGGAATGCCTTCTATCCAAGACCTAGACAGCTTTAAGAGCAATAGATCCTTTAAAAGAGAAGAAGAAGATGTGGATTTTTTTTATGCCCTTCAGCAAAAGTGGCATCTAATTCCCTCACAGAAAATGAACTGAAGCCTGGCTGTTATTTTTTTGGAAGAAGATTTCATGATTCTTTCTAAGATCCTAACTCCACTATTAGTTGAGCTTAAGGAAATACAGGATATGGACGCGTTTCTTCCTGTGGCTTTCACCAGTCAGAGAATGTGGAATGGATGGCTCGAACCCATCCTGAAGGAAAGGCACCAGGAGTGCAAAGCGCGGTTGCAGGGAACTTTAGCAAAGAGATGTATAAAGTCATGTGTCCCAGCTAAGTCTGGGACTGTGCATAGGAGACTTTGGGGACAATCAGGTCTGAGCAGCTCACTGCTACACAACTGATGAAGAAGGAAGGGGTGGGCAACCTTGAAAACAACAGCAAAGGCATGCAGGAGGCAGCTGTTTGGAAACAGATAAAGGACCCAGCAAAGTTGAGTGTTCTTGTTTTCTGATTGATGAGATTCTGTACCGCGAAATGGTATCCAAAACTACACGGTCCAGGGACCAGTGGCAAAGATTAACAACAGTTTGGTTTGTCACGGCGGGACCTTAGGCAGCAGCTGAGCAGGAGCATTAAGTCATCTATAAAGTCATCCTTGGCATCAGAAAATTCATAAAGTATCCCGTGGGAGTCAAGCCCTGTTCTGTTGCCAATGCCCCTGTCCCTGTGCCTGCATCTTCAAGACTGTCTGCCTACCATTTTACCTCCAAGTCTGAGAGAAGCTTGTTTGTTTAACTATGAGGTAGTCATCTATTCCTGGCGTGGGCTCAATATGTCCTGTCTTACTTTCTTGACATTTTATGTAAAATAGGATTCAGGGTGGCACTGTGGATCCACTCTAGACCTGGTTGTACCGATGGGAGCTTGTATCTCACAGGAACATTAACAGCCTCTTAGGAACTTCGTATTCAGAAGTTTCATTCCCAGAAGCCGGGTCTGTGTAGGATACCAGGGGACTCAAGGCTTTCGAGTTCCAGAGGATTGCAAACTAACACTGCTCATTGTTATTACTTAAGCTGCTTTTTCTCCTTCATCAAGATGCATCAGCATTTTCTTCAACCGCTGAAAGGGCAGGGGGACAGTATTCAGTCCTCAGTTTCCCTCACATCACAAGTACAGAATCAAGACGTCCCTGGAGCTCATTGTCCTTGGGTCAGGGCTGTGCCACATCTATAAAAGGGTCCATATTAGTCTGAGTGACAACTGCCATGTGTGTAAGAAGTACCCCCCACGGCAGAAAATGCACACTGTTTCTTCACTCATTTCCACCAAAAGAAACGACCTCTGTACTAGCAGATACGCTAATCTAAAGAAATATCACAGAAGACTTGCCAGACATGGCGTTCTGTGTGGGGAAGAAGATGTGTGGAATTAAACTGGCTTCTCATGTATTCAGCCCCAGGCCAGCAGCTGTCTCCAGGTCCTCAAGTCCTGCTTGTCACACAGGAGCCACACACACACACACCCCAGCAATGGTTCTGTAGTCTTCTCACATTCCTCTGAGTGCCCTCGACATGTCACATGCCCTCCCTGCAGACACCCACCCCAGTATCTATTATATGGCAGCAGCATACATAGATGTTATGTTGCCTCGTTCTCTTGAGTAACTCAAGTATTCAAATCGGAGCCTTGCCCACAGTGGGTGCTCAGTAGACACTTCAGGAAATAAGTGGCCTGTGATTTAATACCGTGCATGTGCACATATACACATGTGTACACGTGTGTGTGCATGTGGAAGCCAGAGGTGGACTCTTTCTTCCTCCTTCTCGCTCCACCTTTTTTTGAGACAGGGTCTCTCTCAGAGCCCAGAGCTCACTGATTCAGCTCGATTAGGTCAGCAAACCCCACAGAGCCACCTGTCTGTTCCTCCCCAGTTTTGGAGTTACCACCACCAGCAGCTTCTACATGGATACTGGGGATAGTTAAATCCTCCAGCATCCACTGAGCCACCTTCCCAGACCATTTCTTTTTTTTTTTTCTCAAATACACTGGCAGACCACTGACTTTGTGCTCAGGAGAGCCGCAGCATATAAACACCTTGAGATATCTTGTGGTGTTCTACCTAGAGATCAGATATACCCAAACTTCAGCCCATTTTATTTTTGAAAATGAGGGTATTTTGGTGGCGGCTACTTCCAGATGGAGATGAATGGAGCTCATGGTAATTTGTAGTGGTCTCTGGAATGTCACAAGCCTCTCTTGAATGTGCAGTGTCCCCCGTGTGGTTTCTTAAGTTCGAGATTTTTGTTACTGGCGTGTCCTACCTAACAAGGATCTCTGAAAACATTGCTCACGTGTATTGGTCACTGACTGTGCATACCGTCTTGTCTGCCACAGTGGTTATGAAGCCCTCCTGTCCAAAGAATCCTCTTCATCAGTGCCTGCCGTTCTCGGTGGCCTGCTTCAGTTCATTCAAACCACCAGGTTCATTTTTCTCGTCCCTAGAGTTAGTCCTTTTTATCACAAATAAACAAACAAATCTGGATTGGCTGGTTTACAATTCAGAACATTTTATAAGATTTCAATGACTGTGTTTTTAGGCACCCTGACAGTACCTGGCTAGCTCCACTGTACAGAGCAACGCTCTCTGGCCGGACAAGCAGCCTTCCACACCCTGCTCCTCTGCCTCATTCTCTGTGAGAATGCATTCACTACAGTCCACTCACAGAAGGCTACTGTGGTTTTTCCAGGAAACGGCTGCCTGACCAGGGAGGCAGATTTTCCTGGGTACAGAATGAAGAAGCATTTATACAGAAATAGACATGTGTAACGGCACATACACCGTATTAATGGCTTAACGACGATACCTGGGCCTTCCCAACAACCGCCGAGGGTTGCCAAACTGAGGTTGCTTTGTGTTGACCGAGCATAGGCGGTAGATATAGCTCTTTTTGTCTTGGCAGGGAAGCTGGCGCTCCTGCCAGACTCTACCCTAAAGGAAAGGGCCAACGGACAATAAGTCCATTCAAACGCACTAGCAATTTCTTCCAGTGGGGACTTTACAATTTCTAAATTGATACAAACTTTAAAACCACCCTATTTTAAGAGGAGTGTATATTTTCCAAAGAAGTTATATATAGCAACGTAATATTGCCAGATTATTGTTGTTGGAAAGGGGGGAGGGAGGGGGCGGGAGCAACTCCCTTCCCAGTGGCTAAATACACGTTATTGCTGACTGGCCTCATTCAGTCAGCTGCTTCATTTGCTGGGCTTAAGCGTTGACATAAAGCTTCCCCACCACTGCGTGGTTGTTCCACCCATGTTTTACTTCTGTAGCTTTGTTGGGTGAATGGGTAAAAAAAAAAACATGGAGGTTCTAACAGCAAACCTTATGCCCCTCCACAACCAAAATCAAAAAGTCCTTGGAGGACTACCTATTAAAAGCAAAACGTGCTTTTTAACACAAAGTTCAATATTTGCCTGGGTTGGCACGGTCAAATTAGGAGAAAGTAGGGGAAGGGGGTCTGATTGTATGAGGCAGAATTTCAGGTGAACCCCTATGCTGCTCTTCTGAATTGAAAGAGCCCCCTGCTGGCCGGAGGAGGAACAAGCCTGGAGGGCGGGATGGTCTTGAGACTTCCCACTTCCCTAGCCCGAGATGCAGACACCACCAGACAGTGGTTGGGGCTTGCTCTGTGCCAGGCAGTGTTGTAGTGTTCTAGCGCTGAAGGTAGTATGCTAAACAATGCAGACGGACAAGGTCTTTGACTTACGGGAATCTTCACTGCAAACGGGGAAACAAACAGATAATTAAAATAGAATGTCAAGCACAGGTGGAACCCGTGAGGAGCGCTGAGAAAAGAAGCAGAGAAGAATAAGAGAGGGCTGCTTGAGTCGGAAGGCCGAGGAGAATATGTGGGCGTGGTTTGTGGGCAAGGGGCGGGGCCAGTATGAGAGCCCAAAAGCAGAAGGGAGGGGGAGTGTGCTGCGTGCCAAGGAAGGAGTTAGAACCTCCAGTAATACAGTTTTGATTTTTCACGGGAATTCAGGAGCAGCCTTGAACAGAAAACTGACTAAAATTCTTTGCCTTGTAAAAGGCGATGTTGTGCCGCAGGGAACAGAAACTGCCAATGCCCAATCTGAGAGCCCATTAGAACTTACTGATGTGACGGTTCAAACAATTCATTCAAAGAAGAGTTATAGGGCCTCCGCCCTCAGAGGGATTTTAGACAACCTGAGGTAATATGGTAGACTCACCTCAAATTAAACTCTCAAGAGGGAATAGAAGCTGGCTCAACAGTTAAGATTGCCTGCGGCTCTTTCAGAGGGCCTGAGTTCAGGTTCCAGTACCCATGGGCAGTTCAACCAACTAGAAGTCTAGCTCCAGAGGGTCCGAGGCCCTCTGTTGACCTCCAAAGCCACTGTAGTCATAGGCACAGACCCCCCTCATACACGTAATTAAATATAAAAATAAATCTTCCAAAACCTCTAGATTTATTTCATTTATGTGACAACTATTTTGCCAGCATGTATGTATATGCACTGCATGCATGTCTGGTGCTGGCAGAAGTCAGAAGAAGTGTAGCATCCCCTGGAACAGAATGAATGGATGATTTGGGATGGTGAGGCTCCATATGGATGCTGAAAATTGAGCCTGTGTCCTCTACAAAAGCAATAAGTACATCTTTTAAAAAAAAAAATTCAGAGTAGGAATGCTTCAAAACGGGGACAAAGTGCCTTAGATGGGGACATATTCACAGAGAAAGGATTTGCAGATAGACTGGGAAGTCCCTCCCATGGGTGCTGTCTCTGAAGGATGGTGACAACTCAGAGCAGCATGAGAGAAACGGCTAGAAGATCAGTAAGCATGACCCAGTAGCACACTACCTGTGGAAGCACTGTGGAAGGCCCTGGATTCGATCCCCTATACCGAAAAGGAAAAAGGAAAAAGTGTTGGGAAGAACAGAATACTATTTATGAAGGAGACGGAGAAGTCACCGCTTCCTGATGTCCTGGTGGAGTCTGGGGACAGATCGAAAGCACGGCTTAGCCTCAGAGCCTCAGCTAAGTGTCTGTCATGGATACTGTGTTCTGTCTGTCATGGATGCTGTGTTGTACCACCCAGATCTCCCCTTCAGGACTCACCTCCAGGGAAAGTCGTAGGCTGTCTGGCCCCTACTTCCTGCCTGGGGGGAGGTCACCTTGCCCTAGGCCATGTCTCCTTCCTGGGGGGCAGCCCACAGCAATAAGTGGCTAAAAAAGACCTACTGCTTTCCCCTCAAAAAGGCCAACTCTGAAGGGCCACGCAGCTCCAGTGCTCGCCCTTGTGACAGTGTGACTGCAGAATAGCTACCCTGTGGGCCGATCATCCTGTTCCTTTCTCTTCCCTCCTAAAACACTGATGCTGCTGGGAAGAAAGAGCCCTGGGGAACTGCCCTAGATGTGTCAAAGCCAGACTCAACTTCTCCAGGAATCCAGTAGCTGCAGGGTCTTTATTTACAAAAACAAAGAAAAACAAAAAATGACAGTATCACAAAGGTTCGATATAAAAGCTGCCTGTAACGGGTGGTTAAAAAGTAGCCTTAAAAGTGGACATTTGAAATTTAAAGGCGTCAGATAGGAGGCAAGTCAGCAGGGAAAGGTTTTTTTCCTCAGGACCTGAACCTATCAGGCTTGCAAAGCTGAGACGGACCATTTACCTTTGTAGGGAGTGTGGTGCTGGGTTTCATGACCCGATTGATGGCTGCTGTCACCCATATAACCTCACAATCTCTTTTAATCTCCGCGCTCCTGTCACTTCGCTGCCATCTGGAGAGAGGATTAATTTCATTTGTCTCCCAAGGAGATGAATGCATCCAATCAGATCCCAGCGCACAAAGGGCCACCATTCTCTCACCCATCAGCTCGGACGGGCTTCAGTGGCCACCTTAGGACACACACACACACACACACACCCGCCGCCCTTCATCTCAGAGGTAAACAACCACCTCCTGGCACCACCTGCCCTCTCCCCCCCAACTGAGGGAGGTGGGAAGAGGGCAAAAGCAGCTCCAGGGATCCTGAAACACAGTGGAGAAAATGTTTACAGTTCCCTAGCCCACTGGGCTGTGCACTTCCTAGGGTAGGAGGACTTCTCCACAAGCCCAGAGCATCTTCTCATGAACAGTCAGGGAGGGAAATGTGCTCTTCTTGGTACAGGGATTGATTTCATACCATAACCAACACTGCCCTAAGTCTCAGACACTCAGAGGAGTAGGTCACACTAGTTCAAGCACCGCTACCCAGAGACACAGCAAAACTCAATGGCTAGAAAATTGGTACAAGGAGGGTCACTGATGAGGTAATTAAGGCAACCAAAAAATAATATAGATTTAGGATGATGGCGACGGCCAATTTGGCTCTTATTCTTATTATCATTTTATTATTAATTGCTTTTTAACTTAGCATACAAATGAATGAGTTTTATTGTGGTGTTTCATCAGTTTTGTTACATTGTGTGTGTGTGTGTGTGTGTGTGTGTGTGTGTGTGTGTGTGTGTGTGTGTGTGTAACATACATGTGCGGTCAAAGGACCACTTGTAAGAACCAGTTCTCTTCTATTCTTTCACCCTGTGGAGCCCAGATATCAAACTCAAGTTGTCAGGAATCGTGAGCAGTGCCACCACCCACTGAGCCATCTCACCAGGCTTCATTAATGTGTTTTCAAATATAGGAATCATTACACTTTGTCCTAACCCCTCTCCCAACCCCAGTGCTTTCCCCTAGGCTCGGTATAAGTTCTGACTAAATCAGGCTCTCCCTATCATCTCAGCGATGTCCGTCTCCATGGCTCCCTCAGTGAGCCAGTTGTCATGGTGAACATGGAACAAACATGCTCTGACCCAAGTGAACTTATAACAAAACTATACTGATGGAGTTGCAAGTGGCTGGCGTCTGCTGGAAGGGAGGAGTCACTGATATCAACACCTCGAAAGGACGATGGGCACACAGCATCCTGGAAGAGTTCCTGGAAGATCCCATGAAATCCTCTCTCAGTCAGAGTAGAGGAAATTGAGTTGGCTGTTCCCACCATTCTAGTCCCATCTGGTCCTCTCCGTGGCTCCATACGACTTAGCAGTGCTGCTGGCAGACTGCAGAAATGGCTCAGGGGTTAGGAATGTGCATTGCTCTTACAGGGGCTCCAAGTTCGGTTTCCAGCCCCCACTTCAGATGGCTCATAGCCAGACTAGTTAGAAACACGTAGCCCTACCCGGCTTCAAACGCACAGCAAGCCTTTTGCCTCAGCCTCCCTAGTGCTGGCATTAAAGCCATGAGCCACCACACCCAGTTGGTTTCTTAATGGTTTTGAGGAAGGGGGACTCTCAATATATTCAGACTAACCCCAAATTCACCATCCTCCTCTCTCAGTCTCCCTAATGTTGAGCTTACAGGTGTGTGTCACCGTGCCTGGCCTAAGAACTTACAATGGGATCAGCCAAAATACAGGCTAGAAATTTGATATGATCAAGTTTACTGTGTGTCATTAGGAAACACTGCATTGCCACGTTTATCTCAAAGACCTGAGATAACTGACTCATGCAGTCCAGAAAGATGCTCTAACGTGCCCATGTCTACATGAACAAAGGATCTAGAGTCCACATTGCTAGATACACAGAAACACAGCTGTGTCTCAACTATCTAGAAGCCAAATTTTGTATTCAAATGTTTATGATGCTCCAGCTCGGAAGTACATGACAATGGACACAAGGCTGTAAACACTCACATGGTGCATACAAAGCCACTGAGCTTCACAGCATGACAGCTCCTGCTCCCTCACCCAGAGCTTAAGGATCATGAAGGCAAGCTGCTCGTACTCACCTGCAGAGGCCAGGAGAGGTTGGTGAACGCAGTACAACCAATTTAAACTTTCCCACATCTTAACTTGCAAATAAATGTGACTCGGACTGTGGTTATTTTATTTGGCTTTGACAATTACTGGGGATCCACTCCTAATCTACTTTTCTACTGCTGGCCTGTTTACCTTCTGTGATGGTTTGAAAATGCTTGGCGCAGGGAGTGGCACTATTAGAAGGTGTGCCCTGTCGGAGTAGGTATGGCTTTGTTGGAATAGGTGTACCACTGTGGTGTGGGCTTTAAAATCCTCATCCTACCTGCCTGGAAGCCAGTATTCTACTAGCAGCCTTCAGATGAAGATGTAGAACTCTCAGCTCCTCCTGTACCATGTCTGCCTGGACACTGCCATGCTCCCACCTTGATGATAATGGACTGAATCTCTGAACCTGTAAGCCAGCCCCATTTAAATGTTGTCCTTATAAAAGTTGCCTTGGTCATCATGTCTCTTCACAGCACTCAAACCCTGACTAAGACACCTTCCCAACCATGTACCCCAGATACTCGATGTTTCTCCTGGCCACGTGCTCATGGTCCCCCTCCCCTCACAGAGCCTTCTCTCTCCTCATTCTTTCTCCTTCTCAATTCTCCACTCCAACCAGGTAAATCAAAACCTGCCTAACTCTAATCTCTACAGAAACTGGCTATAGCCATTTTTATTTAATCAACAGTTTTGAATTAAAGATCAAGGTTTACACAACAAAAGCTGGGAAACATGAGAATTCACTATGGGCCTCGACCTTTGGGTACAGAATTTAGTATTACAACACATAGCAACAGACCAAACCTCAACACTTAGGTTCCTCAGAACTGGAGTTACAGATGGTTGCGAGCTGCCACAAGAGTGACAGAAACTTAACCCAGAAGGGAGCAGCCAGGGCTCTTAACCAGTAAGCCACCTCTCTAGCCCAGGAATAATATTTTTAATATAATAGAACAGAGAACAGGCTATAAAATAAATTTTTAATGTTTTGCTCACAGCCTTAATACCAAGGGCCAAGAATGGAACCAGCACATAGTAGACACTCAAAAGTATTTGTCGAGCTGCGGTTGAACCAAAATGAAAGAGACAGCATCCCCTTCGTGGGAGCCATAAAAAATTCATAGCACAATTTAGATGCCACCTCCAGGATGTGAGTTCATGAGAAGATACAAATTCCTCCTGCCTTGTGTTTCGTAGTAAACGTGCCTTGTGAGGTCACATGGCAGCTTAGTATCCACTCAGGAGTGTCTCCCAAGCCCACTGTTTGCTGGCGTAAGGACTGCAACCTCGGAAGTCGCAGGGTGTTTGCAGCAGGCTGAGCACTCACTTTGTAGCCAAGAACTTCTTAGTCAGGTGAGCCCAGTCTCAGAGTTCCTTTGTCAGTCATCCAGGCTTACTTGTACATTCAGGTAGACTTGCCTTGTGGTTGAGTGGTTTGGGCCGTCGGTCAGACTTGGAAATGTTTGCCTCAAATGGAGAGCACACATTAATACAGTGCCCTGCATCACTCAGATCCACCAAGAAAGAAGAAACCACACGAGGAATAACAAACCGAGGGAGTTAGCCCAGAAATGGAGGAGGAAAGGCCAAGTGAAATTGTAGGACCACGCGGTGTCTGGGTTACTTTTCTATCTCTGTGATGGAACGCCATGAAAACTTAGAGAAAGAAGGATTTGGTCTTTCAGTTTCCACAGGATAAGAGACCATGATAGCAGGAAATCAGAGAAGCAGGTGGCAGGCACAGTGAGAAACAGTACCCTGAGAATGAAGAGTGGCTTTGAAACTTCAAAGCCCACCCACCCTACCCCCTCTATCCCCACACACCCCTCCACCCTTCACCCTCCACCACCACCCTCCTTCCATCCATCCATCCATCCATCCATCCATCCATCCATCCATTCATCCCTCCCTCCATCCATCCATCCATCCATCCATTCTGTGACAAGCTTCCTCTAGCAAGGCCACAGTTACCTTACAGGTGATTCCACTAGGCTCCTCCTAGGGGTCTAGCAATGGATTACATCATTTTCTACCACCATAACCCACAGCCAATAAGTGTGGGGGACAAGTGGCCTATAAAAGGACTGGCTCACCAGTCCAGTTCTTTCTCTATCTCTCTCTCCCCTGTTCCCGGGTGCCCCTGGCTGACCTCTCTCTCTCTCTCTCTCTTTCTCTCTCTCTCTCTCTCTCTCTCTCTCTCTCTCTCTCTCTCTCTCTCTCTCTCTCTCTCTCTCTTCCTCCCTCCCTCTCTCCCTCTCTCCCTCTCCCTCTGCCATTTCTGTCCCCCTTTCTCTGCCCCCATGGCTCTGTTCCTGTCTGTCTGTCTCCACTCTTTATTCAGGCCCTCACTCGTCCCCCTCTCCCCCAAATAAACTTTCTTATAGCAGATTTGTTACACGGTGTGAATTCTCAGGAAGATACCTTGGCATGGCCCACGAGGTACCCCCACTCCTATCCCACCCCACCATATTAGATTTTGTAACAGCCACACCACCTAAATCTACCCCCAAAAAAAAAACACTACTAACTAGATACCAAGTCTTCAGACGCCAGGGATTACAGGAGGGACATTTCTTATTCATTAGCAGCCTCAGGAAGCCTCTGCAGGGCTGAGGACACAACCATAGCAGGCAGTGACACCAGACCATAGAAGCAGGGTTGGGAAGAGTGGCTCCCAGGAAGGAGACACAGCTGTGTCAACCATTAATGTGGTAGGAACAAAGGATTCCACCAAATATCCTCTTCCTCCCCTAACCCCAGTCAACTGGAAAGAAACAGCGAAGGGGCGTGGGAGTAACCAGAAAATTATCAATGTCCTCTGGAGCTGCCGTGCAATTTAAATAGTTCCCCACCTAGAGTGCTTAGCACTAGGCCTGGCTTGTAATAACACTTGACAAAAGCTACCATTGTTCTTATACATAGCAGGGAGCAGGGAGCGGTTAGTCAAAATTACCACTACACATGGGTAATTAAAACATAAACTCTGATACAAATAACAGGCAGTCTAGAGATTGGAGCCCATTTTCTAGCTGTGATGCATTCCACGGCTCCTAGAGTGCCTCTTCTGGCGAATTTTATCCTACCACATAGATCCAGATAGCTGGAGTGAATGAGTGACTGGCATCCCATCAGGCCCCTGACTACAGAGAAGAATGGGCCACTGTCGCCTTACAGTGAAAATGTTCCATTTTCCTAGAACAAAGGGTTATCAAATGCGAGGTGTGACAGCAGGTACCTTTAATCACCACACTTGAAAAGTAGAGGCAGACAGATCTCTGTCAGCTCAGGATGGAAAGTGGCAAGTTCCAGGCCAGCCAAAGCTACATAATGAGACCCTGTCTCAAACAAACAAAATGTGATCATAAAGTCATGTTTTGTTTTGTTTTGTTTTTTAATATGAGATACAAAATGGTTCAACCATCTCACTTCTTAGGGCTGGAGAGGTGACTCCATGGCTAAAAGTATATGCTGACCATTCAAAAGTCCCGAGTCTGGTCCCTAGGATCCGTATTGGGTGAGGTGACACACAATTGCCTGTAACTCAGCCAGGGGGATTTGACACTTCTGACCTCCACAGGCACCTGAATTCACATGAACACACACGTGCACGCACTCGCATGCTCATATTCACATGCACACCCTCGCATGCATATGCACAAACACAAAGTAATACTTCTTGAGTGATTTGGTGAGTACCACTTGTACGGCTGACGGCCTGTCTGGACTCATTTGAAGAAAGCATTTTTCTAGGTGACGATGGTAGTGCCTGCTGGAATCCCAGTACTCAAGAGACAAGGGCAAAAACGATCTGTGCATAAGGCCAGCCCTGGCTCCAGAGAGGGGCAGTGGAGCATGAGTTCACAGATACTGCCATAGAAGACAAGAAATTTTGTCTCCACTTTCCTTTTGTCACTGGCTTCAGAGGCATAGAATATTTGTACTAACCCCCCCCCAAAAAAAACAACAACACATGAACGTGCTCACCTGAGACCCAATGTCTACTCTGAAAACGCCAAAGCCAGACCTTGCTGATACTCATGGTCAGTAGAAAGATGGAGGAGGGGCTGAGATCCCAACTCTAACCTTGGTAGTGACCCAGTACACCTTGAGAGTGTCTCATCCTCCCTGTCTTTCTCCTGTCTCTGGGTCTGTAGAGGTAGAAAATCATTCAGGGGAGGACCTTTACTCTGTGATTTTGAAGTAATACCACCGTCTTACCCAGCAGGCATCCTGCAGCGTTCTAATTACGGGGGAAGACACCATAGGTGTGCCGTCTATCTGCTTTTGGGGTGATTAAACGAAGTAGCTGAGTGCTCTAATCTCATCTTTAAAGAATGTGAATGAAAAGACTATTTTATACAGAGGGAAAAAAGGGGGAAATTGTGTGAGTTTTCACAAATTATAGGTAAAACTGATCTAGATGAATGGCCTCTTTCCCATACAAAGCAAATCAGCTTGACACCTCAATGAGTCAGAAGTCGCCGTAGCTGGAAAGACTTTGTCAAGCTTAATGCTGGCCAAAGGCCTTTCGGAAAGCAGAGTTCCTGGACACAGCAAATTTCGTTCCAATATTGTTTCCTAGTTCTGTCTCTTTGATCCCCAGTATAAATGATGTCACACTTCCCATTAGTTAGGCATGGGGTGCTGCCAGCTCATAATTACAGATACCTTCCCTCAGCATTCTGTGACACCGCGCTGTCAGCGAGCTTCATCTCCAAATTGTAATGGCACCACTCGCTTTATTTGGTTGTAGGTGAAGGAGGATGGATGCCTCTCTAGAAAAGCATGTGCATTTAAGATGGCAGCACAGGGATGATTTATATGGGGAATAACTCCTCCGGCTGTCAAAGACCTGGCAGAATCTCCCTGGGAAACTAATTGCAGCCGGTTCCTTTCATAGCTCCGAGATGAACTATCTTCAGCCGCCAGCCATCAGAAGACGCAATCTACCCACTGTAAGAAGTGAGGAAGGCAGCCACGCGGCCTCCGAGTTAGTCCTGAGCATGCAAACTTGTTCAGGAGCAAGTGGTTGAGATTTGAATGTCTCCTTCCCAAACATTCACTAATTTTCTTTAGTCATCACAAAATCACACTATCTTTCCTAGCCGTCTGATACTATAAAAATTATATGTATACTGCAACCGCAATGTTGTAGCATTACAAATCCCAGATCTGCAATGTCCTCCTGTTTTCAGGAGTCTGGAGTAGGCTGCCTCATCACCCGAGAAGGGCGAGGGAAAAAACTGTCCCATTTGCCTGAAATTCGGGTCTTCCCTGTTTGTGGAAGTCTCCCAACTCTCCTCATCTGGCTCCCAACAAGCTCTCCCAGATCGCCCTTCAGCAAACACTGGAAACGCACTGGGGTCCCTGACCTAGCAGCACCAACACGGAGGAAAGCGGTAGAGAGCACAGACCCAGTGCCAATTCAATCCTGTCTGATTAAATCCTATCCAATTATTTACGTTACGAGTTACCAGCAGTGGGAAGAGGGTGTGCCCCACACACCATAGCCATTTGGGGTTGTTAAAACTGAGGTCAGAAACTGTTAGTGCTGGCATCTAACGGGCAGTGGCCTGGCAGGTTCCTAATCATACCACTGGGCACAGAACAGCCTGTAACAAAGACCTGTATGAGCCAAAAAGTCAACAGCACCTGGCTGAGAAGCCCTAATCCAGATCTGTGTGTCAAAATGTGCGAAGAAGAGGAGGGCTCGGTCAGTGATTCCCATTGGCACACACTCCCAACGGGGCCACACCCCAGTCGGGAGCTCTGTTCAGGCCCTACATCTGCCTGATTCAGCAGATCACACTTTAATAATGTAATTCAATTTTTCCTCATTTTTTAATGTTATTTGGACCCTTTAATAGAATTTGGAAAGCTATTATAGTTGTTACAGCTGCTAGTTCTGCCCTCAATACTGATTTCACTTATGACCTCAGCCAGAATAAGATTTAAAGTTTGAGATGATGTAAGTGAATAGGGATTATTAGATTTATCCATATGGCAATTTAAATAAGAAACTGCCTGGCTTAGAATAAGTGGTAAATGAAAAATGCTAGTGATTTATAGACCTGTCCATTTTAAAGATTTATATGATGTGTGGGTGATTAAGTAAGAGACAGGCCTGATTATATGAAATATGTAATTTTTGTAAATGCAATATTGGAAGCAAGCAGCTAAACAGGGCTGCACAGTGGCTCTCAGCTAAGCAATTTTTATTACACGATTGTTGTAAACCAGTTGCAGATTCATGTGCAAATCACACACCGGGTCCTCGCCCTAATCCTTTTTAGCTGGGTGGCAGCGTGTGCTTGAGAAACACATCTAACTTCAGCCTTGAAATTAGTCACATCATTACCCCAAAAGGCAGAGCAGCCTGAGGCTTTCAGTCCCAAATCATTGGCCAGGGGCCTGAGCCTTTTTTATTCAGTTCTCAGCACCCCAACTTATGAAATGGAGATGACAGGGATGTCATATTGTTGTGCTTTGGGGGAGGTGCTCAGGAGTCCAAGGGACATGCTACAATTACAAAGATGTAGAAACTGCTCTTTTCCTCTCCCAGTGCGAGGCCACACAAAGCCTGAATTTACAGAGGTCTCAGGGGTGACCTATCAATCTCTTAGGTTGCATTCCCCAAGCCCCCCAGTCCCATAAGGAGAGCTGATGCTGCCTTGAGATTGTGTACAGAGTCAGCAGGGCTCAATTCCTAGACATGAGTGACCACTTGGCATCTTATCTCTCAGGAGACTGGAATGTGTGGGAGATGTTACTGACTATCTTAGTTATTTTTTAAAACATTATATTTACTAAGACTCTGGCCATAGCTTTATGTACCAAGGTGCCAGGCCTGCCATTCAGTTTGCTTATGGTAAATCTCAGCTTCAGCATAGAGCTGTTAAAAAACACCAAAAAGTTCTGCCCCCTGCCCTGTGTGTGTGTGTGTGTGTGTGTGTGTGTGTGTGTGTGTGTGTGTGTGTGTGAGAGAGAGAGAGAGAGAGAGACAGAGACAGAGACAGAGACAGAGAGAGAAAGAGAGAGAGGTGGTTGTTGTTGTTGTTGTTGTTGTTGTTGTTGTTGTTGTTTTGAGAGCTGCTTGGTGAAGAAAATAATCACCTTCAAAGAACAAAGCAACATATGTTGTATTACTATTTGTTCCACAAACTAAATGTCGGCCCGCCCTCCGTGTAGGTGTTTGGCCTTCTTCTGCCAGAGTTGGTTGGCGGCACTAAAGGATCCTTGAGTAGCCACACGCATGGCCACGTGTGGCCACACAAATGAAAATCAGGAAAGGTTCTGAACGCAAAACGCAGGAGGAGGTGAAAATGGCAGACTTGCATCTACAGCCATGGCCCGGGAGCCCTGTTGGGCCTCATGACTTCTGAGGCAGCAGCTAAAATCCTGGGGTGGGAGTGGACCGCAGTCTAAACTCTTTACCCTGTTTACATATCGGCTTAAGCGCTTGAGCTGAGTTTAGCTCTGTCGCAGATAGTATACTGTTCAAATAGAAAATTCAACAGAAAAAAATAACACTCACCCAGGCTGGACAGAAGATAGAAGAATTGGCAGAGAGAGAGAGCGAGACAGAGAGACAGAGAGAGACAGAGAGACACAGACTCATAATCCACCCAGATCTGAACGGTACCATGAGGATACCATCAGGAACCAGGAGCACACACATAGAACAGCTTTGTGGACGGGGGTGACACAGTATTCTGGAGTTCTAGAAACTTCCAAGACTGTCAAAGAACAAAAATGTCTTATGAGACGGGGTCACTGAACCAGGCTGGCTTCGACTGTGGCAGTCCTCTGGCCTCTGTCTACCAAGCACTGGGATTACAGACACATGCCACAATGTCCAGAGGTTTTGATTCTTAAAATACAAAAACTACATATCATTTTTAGCACAGTTTATCTTTTAATAACCTCGAAATTGTATATTTTGTTTCTCCAAGATGGAGAAAATAACAACATAGGCAATCCAGACTGTCCAACGATGGCTATCTACACTCAGATGTATTTTTACCTGATAACTGAAGACAGCAGCTTGCAGCAGCGAAAGTATAGGTTAAGAGACAGAAAAGCAAATGAAATAACAAGATGCATTTCTTTGTGCTTGAACTCTGTCCCCTTCCCCACCTCCTAAAATACCTATTTACCCAACAAAAATGGGTTTTAAGATTTATTTTCTACCTATCGAGTTAGCAGGCACGCTAACAATTTCCTGATCAGCTTTATGAATTGATTAATAAGGCAATCATGGTTGGGAAAGCTTTTATATGCCAGCTGATATTGATGTCATCTATAAAAAGATGGCCAACTGATAGCCAGTAACGCAGGTCCAAAAATGACTGTGTTGGAAATCTAATGCAGTGATCCTGACCTCCAGTGCTTTGAGGCAAATGACAACTGTCAAGTCCTGATAGCAGCAGTTGACCTCAGAGGCAGGTGACAGAAAATTCTGTTAAGGACAGTAGTGTGGTGGGAGGGACTATCCACCAACCAGGAAGCCTTCTCCCCCCCCCGCCCCCCATTATCCAGGACCCAGAGAATTCTAATGCTTTGGGTGTCACCGGACAGTGAAGGCCCACTAGATTCTGACAGGATTTGTTTTTTTGTAATTGTTTTGCTTTGTTTTCGTTGGCTTTGGTGTTTCTCATGAAAGCTTTTAACATTTATCCAAGTAGGGCTCATAGAGCAGTAAACTCCACCTACCCACCAGTGCTTCAAGAATCTCCACAGTAGAGCTGCCCTTGCTTCATCTTGTCTCAGACATCACATCGCTTCATGCGCAGATGTGAAACAAATGTGTAAGCGCATATTTCTTTTTTTAAAAGATTTATTTATTTTATGTATGTGAGCACACTGTCGCTGTCTTCAGACACACCAGAAGAGGGCATCAGATCCCATTACAGATGGTTGTGAGCCACCATGTGGTTGATAGGAATTGAACTCAGGACCTCTGGGAGAGCAGCCAGTGCTATTAACCGTTGATAGTGCATATTTCTAAGTGTTTTTGAAAACACCAACCCAAAATAATTATCATTCCTGTGAAAGTCTTTAATTTCACCAAAGTGCGTTCATTGGTCACGTCTGTCAATCATCTCCTAGACGCTCTTCATAAATAAGGTTCAAATGCGGTCCATATGCTACCATTGGTTGCCACACCTCTTGAGCCTATTTTGAGCCTATGGGTTCCACACAGCAGGGCTTTTCACACATTGAGGCCACGGAGGCGCTTTGCCCGTGGTTTCCCACATTCTGGGTTTTGTCTTCATAACAACTCATGTCTGAGAAGCTGAAGTAGGAGACCTGAAGAGCTGATGCTGGACAAAATGGATCCAAACACTGTCCATTGACACCAGAAGGGCCATGGTGTCTGTTTGCCTCCTTTTTTCTCTTTCACTTCTTTCTTTGTTTTATTTTTTGAAACAAAATCTCTCTGTGTAGCCCTGGCTGACCTTAAAATTATGTGATCCTCCTGCCTTCGCTTTCCCAGTGTGGAGATTATAGGTTTAAACCACCCTGCGTGGCTGCCTGTTTCTTCTTAAAGATGTCTGTCGACGAGCTGTAAGTTTTGTAACCACAGACTGACTAGAGAAATCCATAGGACAATTTTTAATTGTATGGGAATGGATGAGTGTATCTCATGCATGCCTCACGTCTGTGGAGACAGAAGAGGGCGTAGAACACCCTGGAACTGGAGTTACTGTGGTTGTGAGCCTTGTGGGTGGCAGGAATCGAACCAGGATCTTCTGCAAAAGCAGCCAGTGCCCTTAACTGCTGAGCCACCTCGCCCCCATCAAAAATATTCATAATGTTCTGTTTTCTTTTTTAAAAAAAAATTCCCTCTGTGTTTTATAACACATAGAGCCTATCTCAAGGAAAGAAAAAATGTGGAGCCAGCAAGATGGCTCAGCCTCCAAGACTGATAACTTTAGTTGGGTCCTTACTGCCTCCCAAAAGTTGAAGTTGTCCTCTGAGCTCACCACATACACTATGGTACTTTGAGTACATACACAACACACACACACACACACACACACAACACACACACACAAATAAATAAACATATAAACATATAAATAAATAAATGAATAAATAAATAAATGAATGAATAAATAAATAAATGCAATAAAGAAGAAATGCAATAAAGAAGAAAACTTAGGCCGGGCAATAACTGGCACACACGCCTTTAATCTCAGCACTCAGGAAGCAGAGGCAGGTGGATCACTTTGAGTTTGAGGACAGCTGGTCTACAGAGCAAGTTCCAGGACAGCCAGAACGCAGGGGAAAAGAGAGAGAGAGAGAGAGAGAGAGAGAGAGAGAGAGAGAGAGAGAGAGAGAGAGAGAGAAATTTAAAAAGAAATAATTGCCTTGAATATCATACGGAATGCAATTAACTTAAGTAGCAGGGGTAGTTAAAGGGGTAGAGGTGAAACCATCGTTTTGTTTTATTTTTAAGGTTGGCTCTTCTGTGTCTGTGTGTGTGCTCATGTGTGTGCACAGACCCATGTAGGTGTATGTGCATGCATGTGAAAGACAGAGACTGATGTGAGATGTCTACCCCCTTACTGCTTGAGACAACACCCCTCACATAATCTGGACCTCACTAACTTGGTTACACTGCTGGCCCAAGCCTAGCCCTGGGGTTACACTGCCATGTCTGACTTTTCCATGAGCGCTGGGATACAAACACAAGCCCTCATGCTCATATGTGTTCCCTAAAATAAAGGATACGTCTCTACAAAACTAATTGTGAGACCAAATAACTCTTAACTAACTGGCAAACACAGTTCTTGACAAGAACTCTTACAAGAGAGGCAAGTTGAATTGCAAAGGCTGTGTCTAGTGTAACACGGACAGATGTGGGTGGGCAGGGCAGCCGAGTTGAAACATCACTAGTGACCAGTGCACCTAGAATATCAGATGCTCTCTCTGATCAAAGACTGCCCTGTCACTCACACAAATCAACTTAGAGTATGTGACACCCCCACCTCAGTGTACAAAGGTTGCCAAAATTAGAGTCAATTCATTAATCTCCCATGCCAGGGAGAGGTAGCCATCGATCACTCTGGGTTATACTGACAGCAAGACAATAACATGACGTCCCCTCCATTAGATAGCGTTCCTTCCAGTTCATTTGCTATCGGAGTCTCTCTAAAATGCCTTCTAACTAAAATATGTCTTGCCCAGAGACTTCCAAGTGACTTGCTCAAGAGAAACATCCTACTTCCTTTGAATAAAAGAACATAAAAATTTCATTACAAGTGATATCTCTTAATAAATTTAATATTTAAAATGCTTCCTTTTTATCAGGGAAAGACGATGGAAGGAAGAGAAAGGGGAAAGAAGGAGAGAGGAAAGGAAAAAATGGCTTAAACTTCCAATATTTAGGATGCTAATTTTTATTATGGTGTTTAGGAAATTTAAATGCCACAAAACCAAAATTGAGGGGAACTGAAACTAAGTATTCATGTGAAACATTGTGGAGGGGCTTGGTTTGGTTTTTAAGATTCTATTTATTTTTGATTTTACATGTATGTGTGTTTGACTGAATATGTGTGTACCACATGCCTGCAGTGTGATTAGTGCCTGCTGCGGCCAGATGAGGGCGCTACTGATCCCCTGGGACTAGCGTTATGAATCACCACGTGGGTACTAGAAATGGAAGCAGAGTCCTCTAGAACAGTGGTTCTTAACTTATGGGTCGCAACCCCAAACATTGAAGGACCCTTTCATAGGGGTTGCAAGTCAGATATCCTGCATATCAGATATTTAATTATGAAAATTTACAGTTATGAAGTGGCAACGAAATAATTTTATGGTTGGGGGTCACAACATGGAAAACTGTATTAAAGAGAGCATTAGGAAGGTTGAGAACCAGTGCTCTCAAAGAACGATCAATAAATGTGGTGTTTATCACAGAGAGTATTCTTAAAATAAAATGACTAGCTAGGTGTAGTGGTGCATATCTGTAATCCCAGGATTTGGGGGGTGAGGGGTGGGGGGTGGAGGAGGCACAAGATCAAGGAGTTCAAGGATAGACTCAGTTACATGGGGAGTTTAAAAAAAAATGTAAAAGGCCCTGTTTCAAATAAATATTTGTAAAATTAAAATAAAATAAAATGACTGAGAAAATTGAAACATTCTTATCTTCCATTTTCATGCCTCACTTCCTGGTTCTTTGTTTAGGATTCTGGTTAGCGGCTGTGGGTATGGAAATTGGAATGCAGGCGTTAGCCAGCAGAGCCTCAGGAATGGTCCTTCCTTAGGGCCCTCGATAAACTGGCTTAGGAAATACTAAGCCATCCCGAACGCTGTTTCAAAGCAGTGTAGTTAATTGATATTTGATAGGAAAAGAAGAATCCTTTAAAATAATAATAATAATATGGGAGGAATTTTAAGAAACATGGGAACAAAGACAGAAACAAAGAAACAAAGGAACAAAATCTATACACTGAATATGCTGTAAATTAAAATCTGAAGAATAAAGTCAACGGCATTATACTAGCGCCACTGCCAGGTTTTCCCGCAACGAAGAAAGTCTCTATCAAGGAGCCTCCCTCTGCCCGCTCCCCCTCCGCACAGAATCCGCTGGTTTGCATTTCTGGAGCGATTTCCTCAGCCAGTCCATGCAGTCAGTTATGTCACCCAGCTTTCCCGTCCCAGCCCACACACCATTTCATGCAAGGAGATCTTTGAACACGAGTTTTAGTACGATCAAACGTCTTAACTGTGACCCCCATGAAACCTACTCCGGGGGTAAAGGCCTCGCGAACAAAAACTGCGCTGCGGAAAACAAAGCGGAGACGGCCGAGGCCGCGCGCAGATCCCGGCGCACACAAAGAAGCCAGAGCCATGCTCGCGCGCCGCGGCGGCGCATGCGCGGCTCAGCGGGTGCAGGTGCGCGCGCTGGGGTGAGGTGGGGTGGGTATGGAGTTGAAAGCACCAGGAGCTGGGTGGAGTGAGCTCTGCTCCTCCCCAGCTGTATGGTTGGGGACACAGGCAGAATGTCGTTTAGCCTCAGTTTTCTCATCTGCCAGATGAAGCAAATGCCATCGTGCCCACTTAATGTCGGAGCTAAAGAGATAACCGGTGGTTTCTTAGCATGCGATAGACGCTCAATGAATTTTTTGCTATTACCAGATACCATCCTAGCACTAAGTGACATCACCATAGCAACATCAAGATCCTTAGACTGATTATGTAGACAATTTAATTAAACACAAATTTAAATAACACGTATTCCTCTTTTAGATACTTGAAGAATCATGTCTGTGTGGACATGGATTCAGCAAGTGGGCTTCTTGCTCTTGTATTTTATCTTATCTGTTATTCTGTTCAAACAAGGACGAATCTGTGGGCGTAGTAAATGAGCACAAGTCTTTACAAAAGCCTGTTCAGTCACGGAATGTCTAGAGCAGCTCCAAGCTCAGAGCCTTCCACAGTGTTATTACTAGGCTTCATAGTCAGGATCAGCCAGTCCTGAAATCCCCACCTCCAAGAGGGACCCAGATGTTAAGTGTAGCGCTTCCCACACCGATGCCAAAGTGGAAGTGTTGCTCGCGCTTGCTCCAGCAGCCCATATACAAAGTGGAAAGTTGCTCAGTGTTAATGTGTTTCAGTACAAAGATGTTCTAGGCCACAAGCTCACATAGATATCTGGTCTCCTCTACTTGTAGTGATCTACGTCAAGTTTGACCCCCTAGGACTCAAAGGCCAAGGTGGTATGTTTTGTGCCTATGAGGTAAGAATCGTTTGTTTTTAAGTGATGGGAGGGGTACCAAAAGAAAAGTGTATTTTATAACATTTCATGCTTACGTGAAATTCTAATTTCATTGCCCGTAACATTTCCCACTGGAACACGGCCACACCCACTCATTTACTTATCTATTGTTGCTTTCATCCCTATAAGAGTTGAGGAAAATAGTCACTATAGAGTGAGTTCCGGGACAGCCAGGGCCACACAAAGAAACCCTGTCTCGAAAAGCAAAAAAAAAAAAAAAAAAAAAAAGAGAGAGAGAGAGAGAGAAAGAAAGAAAGAAAGAAAGAAAGAAAGAAAGAAAGAAAGAAAGAAAATGCATGTTAACAGGATCTAGATAATGATTTATGATATACACTTGGTGACTAGGGTGGGGTGGGGACTCAGGTGTTTCTCAGGCGAGTCACTGAAGTTTTTCACTTGTAAAACACGGACAAGTCGCAGCAGAGTTCGGACAAGAAGTAGCCTCAGCGCAGAGTGAGTGTCCCAGGTCAGGCATCCGTGCGTCTTAATGTGTTTAGAAATGTTCCTCTTCCGTGCTCTTCAGGCCCCATTCCAAATTAGAACACAGCCATCATCTCAGATAAGAATCTAGAAACCAACCTGATTCTGTATGGCCGCCGCTGCCAAAAATCTTCAGTTTGAATCCTTGTCTAACATCTACCTCTTTCCCATGATGTACCAAAATCAAAGGAACCCACCTTATAAAACCACACGACCAGCAAAGAGTAAGGTCAGAGAGCTGATGCGACTCACAATTAAATCTGACCAGTTAACGAAAGGCCAGGCCACAGGAGCTGACAGCTCTTCCTGCCCTAGCCAGAAACCCTGCCGGAAGTCAAAGGGGGGGGGGGGGGCAGAACCGCCCAGAACCGCCTGTGCATTCAAGAATTTCCAGTTTCTTAAGACACTCATTAGTGTCAGCTGAGGAGTTCCGAGGGATTAGGTTAGGGAACAAACATTGAAGGAACAGAGATTAGAGCCCGTGAGGGACGGAAGGATTACCCAGGAGCTGAAATGAAGGGGTTCAGCCCCTAACAAAGGTAGTTTGGTTGCCTGTTCTCAGCCAGACTCTGAGAATGGCTAATGTCATAATGGCAAGCACTGGGTCAAGATAGGACAGCAAAGGCTCAGCGGTTAGGAGACCCTCTGTGGAACAAGACGAATGTAAGGACCAGCATCAATTTCCATCTGTCCTTCGACCTCCACTTGCTGTAAGCATGCTCTGTCTATCTCTCTATCTTTCTCTCTCTCTCTCTCTCTCTCTCTCTCTCTCTCTCTCTCTCTCTCTCTCTCTCTCTCTCTCGCGCGCGCGCGCGCGCGCGCTTGTGCTCTCTCTCTATCTCATACACACACACACACACACACACACACAGTTCAAGGTTATCCTTGGCAATGTAGCAGAGGAATCACCTGGGTGCTTGTCACACATCCAGGTTCCTGAGTCCTAACTCCAGAAATTCTGATTCAACCGGGGAAGGGAAAAGAGGGTGGCAGAGTTCACAACCCAACCCGACTTGGAAACCACTTGGGAGAGGGAGTGTTTCATACCCACCATAGCAAGAGCTCAGGAGATTTCCCTCTGTCAGCAAGCTTGAGTAACAAAAACACAGGAGGCTGGGAACTTGCTAGGGACATACCAGGTAAGATTAGGATTTAAATATATCCTGGGCCTCTCCTTAAGGATCATATATGTAAGTCACAGTGTGTGTGCATATATAGAATGTGCAGGTGTAATTTAATTAAAGGCAGGGCAATCAAAGAGAAAGATTCGCACGTTCTTCCTTCCCAGGCCACTTAAGGAGTGAGGTCGCAATCAAAGTTTCTCTTTTTTCTAAGATATTATGAAAGGGGGTTAGTGTGAACAGGGTCAGGGATCCGTAGAGACATTTTCCCTACAGAGTGGAAGGAGAGAAGCTGGCAGTCACAGAGAAGCTGGTCAGGACAAGCAGCTCACACATGCCCACCCACCTGCTGTGAACCAGACCCTGAGAGAGCACCAACACCTGCCTGGCTACCGTGTGCCTAATCTGAGTTGCCTCGAACAAATAACATTCATAGTCTATGATTAAACAACAGCTTTTCCAAATAGAAGCCAGTACACAGTGAGACAGGAAAAAAAAAAAAAAAAAAAACCTCAGCAATCTGTCTGAAAAGTAATTTTGCGATCGACCAGCAGGTGTCGCTGTTTTGCCTACGTGAACAGGGCTCTTTGTTCTTGGCCAAGTTGCTCCGACGCTCCGCGTGCAGTTAAAGACCACCAACCCGCTCTCAGCTTGTCCCCGAGGGACTTTAATTTTGTCCGAGACAAAGAAATTCCTTCCTCAATTTTTTAAGTGGAGAAATATAGTGAAATAATGTCCGTATTCCCTAAAAAAACGGCATTCCCTAAAAATATGGCATTGACATGTCATATTGTAATTTCCAGGGAACCATATAAAAACAAGCTCACACTGGTAGTTGCAGGGGCTGAGATGAGGAAGGTTGAGTTTCCGTTTTGTAAGATAAAAAGTTGGCTCCAGTCGCATATGTAGCAGAGGATGGACTTGTCGGTCATCAATGGGAGGAGAGGCCATTGGTCCTGTGAAGGTTCTATGCCCCAATATAAGGGAATGCCAGGGCCAGGAAGCGGGAGTGGGTGGGCTGGTGAGCAGGGAGACGGGGGAGGGGATAGCAGGTTCTCAGAGGGGAAACCAGGAATGGGAATAACATTTGAAACATAAATAAAGAAAATATCTAGTAAAAAGATCAGGAAAAAAATATAAAAAGAGTTATTGGTATTGAACGTGGGGTGCCTTTAACACCACCAAACTGTGCACCTAAAATGGTTAAAATGATAAATTTTATGGTATCTGCATTTTAAAGAGTTGGTTGTGAGAGCCTAGCTTTTGGGTTTGCTTGTGTTTGTTTTTGTTTTGTTTGTTTGTTTTTTTTCAAGACAGGGTTTTTCTCTGTGTAGCCCTGGCTATCCTGGAACTCACTCTGTAGACCAGGCTGGCCTCGAACTCAGAAATTCGCCTGCCTCTGCCTCCTGAGTGCTGGGATTAAAGGGGTACGTCACCACGCCCGGCTGAGAGCCTAGCTTTTAATGGCTATACCATCTCTCTAGTCCATGTTATGTATTGTTTATCACAATAAAACATTCAAATAAAATGAACAGAACAAAACAAAACCAACGCTAAGCCTATCTCTAACCCTCCTTGTAAGTCACATTCATGAATTGGCAACATGAGCCTAGAAAGCAGATGAATTCCAGAGATGAAGTCTGCCATCTGGTGCACAGGATGAATGGACCCCTTCTGTGAAGAACTCAGAAAGCCTGTCCTGAGCAGAGGTCAAACGCCTCCTTCTGGAAGTCCTAGGGGTGGGAAAGATACCGAAGACAGCATTTAAGCTTGTGATGGACTGAGCTTACATTTAAAGAACCCACTGCGTGAAACAGAGATCCTGGCTTTTCCCGTCATATCTGCTCCTCTAGAACTCCAAACTTAAAAATCCAGAAAAGAGTCAGTACTATTTGCTGAGCCGCCCCACCCCATATGATAATATATGTTTATTTAGACCCAGTTTTCAGCATATCCATACGGGCCTAGGGAAATGGCATTCCTTACGCCCAAGTAGGTCAACCCTTGCTGGGACATTACTTCATTCGCTTGTTTGTTTAAGACAGGGGTCTCTCTACATAGCCCAGGCTGGCTTTTCCTCCGGCCCAGCTCTTCTGGGAAACCTGCTCATTCAGGATTTCTGCTACAGTAGTGCCCCAAACTAAAAACCCCTGCCCTAAGAACTCAAAATATTATCTGGAGAAGCTCAAAATTCCACTTAAGATTCTAATTCAATCAGTCAAAGCAATCGCTGTTGAAAACATGCATTTTGAAAGGAAACCAGGGGCTAGAGAGATAGCTCAGTGCATAAGAGCACCAACTGCTCTTCCAAAGGTCCTGAGTTCAAATCCCAGCAACCACGTGATGGCTCACAACCACCTGTAATGAATGCGTCTGAAGACAGCTTCAGTGTACTTATTTATAATAATAAATGAGCAGGGCTGACCAGAGAGAGCAGAGGTCCTAAATTCAATTCCTAACAACCACACGAAGGCTCACAACTACAGTGTACTCGTATACATAAAGTAAATAAATCTTAAAAAAAAAAAAAAAGGCAGAGTTTTAGACTTTTCCCAGCAGAAGGCTGCTGGAGACTTAGGACTTTCTTCCTCTGTGGGTGGGAGGGGCCTGGGAATCGTTTTCTCTTGTATTCCAGAGGACACTGCTTTTGGGGTCATTCTCTTGAATATCCTCCCACCCACATTCTGGCTTACAGTGCCCTAATACATGACCAGAAGGATCCGCAGCCGTGTTGGATGTGTAGAGTCGGCTGTGCTGACTGAGGATAGAGCCTTTCACTGGAAAGTGTGCCCATCAGTGGTATTATGCCATAACCTCCCATCTTTTAGCTCTAAGGTGAATACTCACCTCCCCTGCTGCCCCTTTCTGGAGCCTGTAAGAAAGTCCAGCTGGTAAAGGTGCTAGGGTGGTCACCCACAGCACACGCAGCAGATCTATGAAGTGTTAGAAGAAAACAGAGAGGACCACGACAGGCATCTCCCAACCAAGCTCTAGGCATGGAGGACCACCTGGCTCTCTAGGGAAAGAACAAGTTTCTCCATAGAAACCCAGCTCATGGCCAAAGAGAGAAGAGGTTGGAGACCCAGAGGGAGAGCTGTGAAATCTTCCCTTCCAAGAATCCTTCTGAGGACCAAGCAGCCTGCTAGGACCCTGTCATTGTTTCTGATTGTTGGCCTGCAACACATTGTGTAAATACTTAGGCCTCCATTTCTTCATTTGGAAAATGGGATTAAGAAAACCCAGCTAAGAAGGTTATGAAGACAACTCAGTTGGTAAAGTGCTTGCCATATAGGCTTGAACAACCTGAGTTCTGTCCCCATAACTTGCATGAAATCAAGCAAGCAAGCAAGCAAGCAAGAGTGAGCCAAGCACGGCAGACTCTAAAACCCCAATGCTGGAGGGCATACTCAAGCAGATCCCTGGGGCTCGATGGCCAATCAACCCAGTCTTAAGTGAGTTCCAGATCAGTAAGGATGTGTCTCAATTAAAAACAACAACAACAAATGGGTTGGCAAAAACTAGCTCTGTGGATTGGAGCACTTGTCACCACACCTGACAATCTGAGTTCAGATGTGCCCTGGGTCACATACCATGGACTGATGTTATATATCATTTTAAAGCTAGGTATCACCTAAGGAATTACAATGGAGGTTATCCTCTGACCACCACATATAAGTGTACATATACATATACCTACATGGACACAAACAAGCACCCATACACAAAATCTAATATGCATGCTATTTTTGAGAGATGTAACAAAGTCTAATGTATTCATAGAAAAGTGAACAAATTATAATTAAACTGTGGACTGGACAAGAATGGCCCCCATAGACTCATAAATGTAAATACTTGACCCCAGTTGTGGAACTATTTTGGAAGGATAAGGAGGTGTGGCCTTGTTGGAGGAGGTAAGTCACTGAGGGTGGACTTTATCTGAGATTTCAAAAGCCCATGGGATTCTGATTTAACAGCAGTAAGCTCTCACTACTGTTCCAGCCCTGTGCCTGTCCTCTGTCACTCTCACTACTGCTCCAGCCCTGTGCCTGTCACTGTCACTGCTCCCTGCCCTGAGGTTCATGGACTCTCACCCTCTGAAACTGTAAGCCCCAAATTTACTGCTATCTTTTGGTTTGGTTTTATTTGTTTTTTTTTAAGATTTATTTATTTTATTTATGTAAGTACACTATCTGTCTTCAGACATGCCGAATGAGAGCATTGGATCCCATTACAGATGGCTCTGAGCCACCATGTGGTTGCTGGGATTGAACTCAGATCTTCTGGAAGAGCAGTCAGTGTTCTTAACTGCTGAGCCATCTCTCCAGCCCCCTACTGCTGTCTTTTGTTAAGTGGCTTTGGTCATGGCCTTTTATCACAGCAATAGAACGGCAACTAAATACACATCTAGAATAAAATAAAACATAACCATATGAAACCAAGAAAAAGCCTATACTGACGTCTGACGGTAGACTAGTCATGTGCCTGGTTTTCAGCTAGATTTAAGTGGACTCATACTGTGTGTGCCCGTTTCAATCAGTGAATTTCTCTAAGAAATATCCATGATTGTTCCTGGTCATTGTCACATAGTATTTCAGTTGTTTTAATCACAGGTGTGAAAACATGGTTCAGAGTTTAAAATCACCAGGTAAGCAACTTTGAATGTAAAACTTCCCTGACTTTTATAATTTCTAGTTTATGTTGTGGTTTGAGTGAGAAGTGCCCCCCACCCCACCCCACTCCAGGCTCTGGTATTTGAACAACTGGTCCTCAGTTGGTTGCAGGGCAGAGGGCATGGGGGAATAAAGGGAGTAGGAGAAAACCCGCATCCCACCAGAGTTCCGGTGCTCTGGGTGGGCAGATGCAGAAGGACTGCTGCATTTTCACGCTGCTCCGAGTGGGTGTCTGGCTGTGGGAAGCCATGGACCCCAGCTCGGTGGGTGGCGGAAAAGGGGCAGTCCTAGGTACCAGGTTCTCAGCCTCGGGCATCCCAGACACCTCTGGACACTATGGAAGAGCTGAGAACAGAATGGGGTCCCCGGGCACGGCTTGGTCAGTCCCGGGGCAGAAGGGAGGAGAGGGGCACTGGGTGGTTTCCATGCAGGTGAGAGTCCTTGGACCATGGCTGGAGTGCAGGAAGGCCCTCCGCAAGCTGCTCGTTAGGGGGAAACCTATCCCATCATTCAAGCACAGTGGGCCTTGATGAGCAGAGAGAGTCTATGGTTTTAGAGCTTTATTGTAGAAAGGCAGGGAGAAAGAGAGAAGGTAAAAAGAGGGAGACTGGCCATGGCCATATGGAGAGAGGGGGTAAGAGAGAGAGAGAGAAGGAGGGCTAAAGAGTAAGAAAGGTGAGGGCTTAATGAGAGAGTGAGAAGGGGCCGAGCAGCCCCTTTCATAGTGGGCTGGGCTATCAGGTAACTGTGGGGAGGAGCACACCTGGCTGTAGTCAGGTAACTGTGAGGGTGGAGTCTAGCCAGAATGCCAAAAGCTTGGGACAATGTCTGTGTGACTTATAGTCACAGAATTATGGAGTTGGGGGCTCTGTGGTGTCAGGCACCTGACTCTGGGAACATGGCTCGCTTTTCTGTCCCTTGTAGAGTTTTCTACTAGGTCACTGGACCAAGCCTCATTCAACCAAAATAGCCTGCCTATCACGGCTCCACAGTTGATGGCACAGTTTAGGGAGGTCATGGAACCTTCAGGAAATGTAGCCGTGCTGGAAGAAGTCTCACCCCACTTCCAGTTCATCCTTTCTGCCTCCTGTATGTAATTGCTATGTGATCTCTCAGCTTCCTGCTCCTGCTGCCTATTGTGGCTATCCCTGGCGCTGTTTGTATTTTGAGGCTAATTCTGCTCCCCAAGAGGGGCTGCCTGGGAGAGGAGTGAATCTCATGCTCAGGACTTCCTGTGACCCTTCTAATGAATAAAGAAATCAATCACAGGGTGAATAGGCGGGACTTCCGGGTTAAGACAGGGACAGTGGAGGCAGGAGAAAGGGAGGGAGTGGGCTTTTGGATGGGAAGGACAATGGAGCGACCGGTTCAGGTCGTGGATCCAATGGGATCTGCTACTGGCGATTTAACTTAGAATGACTTACTATTAGGATGCCAGTTGCTGTGCCCAGTGAGTGTGTTGCCTTTTGAATTTAAACTAAGATTGTGTGGTGTTTTCTTTCACGTGGCAACTTGACTGGGTTCCAGAGAAAAGTACGATGTTGAGGCAGTGACCCACCATGGGAACTTAGCCAGCTGGGTGGAGTGATTTCGGAGCTCAGGGTCAGAGAGTCTCCACAAGATGAGAATGAGGACCGCCCGTGCCCTGTCGGAGATAGCGTGGGTGACTTTTATTATTATTTCCCGCTACAGCTACCCTACCCCACTACCACCCCACCGATGGGCTCATCCTCTGCTTCTTCCTCTGCTTCCGGATCCTTAAACCCAAATAACCTCTTTAGTCTACCAACTAGGTCCTGTTTTGGTCCTAATGTTTTATCATAGCAACAGAAAAATAACTTAACCATAAGTTTGTTGTTTTTTCGTTTGCGGTAACAGGGCTGGAACCCAGGGACCTTTGTCGTGGTAAGCAAACATTCGACTGAGCTACATCCCCAGCTCTGTGACATTGCTTATGAACACGAGATTCAGCTGGGAGGAAATATTTTCTAATCTCCTGTAACTCCCATTTTAAAGGTAATGGGGTAACAAAGGAGGGACAAAGAGTCAGTTCTGTGTCCCAAACTCCCTTCTTAGTCCCAGGGGAAATAAGTATGTTATTTGAGAACGCTAAGAGGAGGCACCAGGGGAGCAAGGCCTCCTCCTTCCCCGGTCCCCGGCAGAGGCATCTCAGCTCACATCCGCTGTGCTTCTGCTCTCAGCAGCCTCGCACTACCCCTGTAGCTAAAGTCCTGACTAGAAGTTCTCAGTTGTGTGCCTACCCAAGGAATGCAGAATAAAACTGAACACCTGGCTGAGTCTGGTTACCATGGTATTGGCAAGCAGGCCTGGCAGCGCTGATAGGGAGGCCCCGTGCTGAGCCACCGCATGTACGGCTAAATTTCCACATCCTGCTCCCTGCTGCACTGGCATGAGTCGGAATCCAGTCCACTCTTTTACCTGAACTCTGAGGGATTGCCCGTCTCTATTCCTGATCCTGCCTCTCATCATCACTTTTTAGCTGAGATGAGATGCAATTACCTCCATTGTGTGTGTATGCTTTCTCCCTCTCACCCTTCCTCGCTCTTCCTCTCTCTATCCCACCCCCACCCCACCCCCACTTCTGACAACGCCTCACATTGTAACCCAGACTGACCTGAGAGCTGGGATTACAGACGTGCCCAGCCCTGTTTGTGCCCCATAAATCCTCTCTGTATCACCTGTATTTCTTTTAAAGGCATTCTTTGTAAGCCCGGCACAGGCAGAATCCCACAGTCTGAAGGTAGAGGCAGGAGGAGAAGCAGTTCAAGGCTAGCCCCTGGGGTTCCATGTGGACAGGGCTTTTTTTATTATACCCTTCATTTTTAATTTCTCTTCCATTGTTTCTATAGCATTCCTACAATTTTTCATATCAGGTCATGTATTCCTGATTTGGATCTGGAAATATGGTCAATATTGTTTGATTACATTTCCCAAGAGACCAAAGCCCCTGTCCTATGTCTTACAGGCAAGGATTCTGAGGACATCTGGGGACTCAACATCCCCTTCCATCCCCAATCTGTGAACCCAGGGGCTCAGGAAATCAAGGATGGCAGAGACTGCTGAGCCTGACACTGGAGAAGCCAGCTGCCTTTTGCTCACTGCAGACAGAACTGCAGACAGAACTGGTCTCTGCAGGCCACAGGCATCATCCCTTGTTGGTGGCTCCCTCTTAAGCAATGGATCTTTCTCCTCCTCATTTTTCTTCTCCATTAAATGGGGCGAACAAGGGTGTTAAAAGATATAATTGCCATTTACAGGGAGCCGTGGCGTCTTGGATGAAAGCCTCTGGAGCTGGGAAAGCTTGTCCAAAATGAGTTCATACTTTGATCAACAGAGACCAAGGAAGAAAAACAATCCCTGCATCAGCTAGGATTGTCTGACCTGGCCTGGTCTGGTGTTCTAGTTTGTTTTTGTTTCTGGGATAAAACACTGACCAAAGCCAACTTGGAGAAGAAAAGGTTTATTTTTGTCTTACAACTTCCGGGTCACAGTGGACCACTGAGGGCAGGACTGAGGCAGCGGCTAACTGAGGGACACTGCTTACGTCTTGCTCTCCACAGCTTGCTCAGTCTGTTTTCTTGTACCACCCAAGACCAACTGCAGCTCAGGAGCGACACCACCCACCGTGGGCTGGACTGTCCCTTATCAATCATTAATCAAAACAACAACAACAAGTTCTACATTTTCTTCCCTGAATGCCAACCTGATAGAGGTAGTTTCTCAATCAAGCTTCCTTCCTCCTAGGTAAAGCTAGTTTATATGGAGTTGACAAAAAGCTAGCCAGCACATGTGGGTAGCAAGGTTTTATCTAACAGATTGCCTATGGGGACTTTTTGCTCTTTTTTGAACAGTGTTCACAACCCTTGACTTCTACGCCAGGATTAGGTTACGTAGGGATATCAGATCAGCAGGACTGTAAGCATTCAAGTTTCTGCTCCCACACACACAGTAAATGCTGAGTAAATATTTGCTAAAAAAAACCAGTAAGTTACTTTATTTGCTCAAATTTATGAAACAGGTTTAAGAACCAGATTGCCCTAACAGTTTCAGACTCCAAGATGATGAAGAATATATTGGAATATTTGACATTATTGCTTTGAGTTATTAATAATGTCTATGCACCATTAAGAATAAAGAGGTGGGGCTCATGAAATGGCTAAGAAGGTAAAGGAGAGTGCTGCTAAGGCTGGCAACCTGAGTTCAATCTCCAGGACCCCCATGTTGGAAGGAGAGAAACAACTCCCACAAGTTGTCCTTTGACCTCTGTATGTGCACTGTGGCATGTGCACCTGCGACCTCTGTATATGTACCGTGACATGTGCATCAACGCATATCAACATGCATTTGGAATAAATTAATACAGAAAACAAAAAATAAATAAACTACAAAAAAAATATCCCCCAAAGCTTTGGGCAGTGCTTCAGACGAGAGCAAGCTCAGCTGAAATTCGAGTTATTTTCATTATTTCATCTATTGAAAGAGAGACATTACACAACTACTCCCATCAGAACTTGCTGTTGTCATGAACGCAGTCTTGTTGGGAGGCCACATTTTTTTTTAAGATTTATTTTTATTAATTCTAACAATGTGTAGGTGAGTGTTTGTCTGTGTGTGGGTGTGTGCACATGACTGTAGGTGCCCACAGAGCCATAGGTTCAGATCCCCTGGAGCTGAGGTTCAGACAGTTGTCTGATGTGGGTGCTGGTAACAGAACTTGGGTCCTTTGAAAGAGCGTCAAGTGTTTTAAACCACGGAGCCATCTCTCTGGCCCTGGAAGGCCACATCTTTATTCCAGCATCGTGTCATGGCTCAAAGCATTTTGAAATCTCTCCCTAAGAATTTTACACAGAGGCTGGAGAGATGGCTCAGAGGTTAAGAGCACTGTCTGTTCTTATAGAAGTCCTGAGTTCAATTCCCAGTAGTCACGTGATGGCTCATAACCATCTATAATGAGATCTGGTGCCCTTTTCCAGCCTACAGGCATACATGCAGGCAGAATATTGTGTATATAATAAATAACCTTGAAAAACTTATACATTGGGAGGCAGAGGCAGGCGGATTTCTGAGTTCGAGGCCAGCCTGGTCTACAGAGTGAGTTCCAGGACAGCCAGGGCTATGCAGAGAAACCCTGTCTCGAAAAACTGAAAAACCAAAAAAAAAAAGAAAAGAAAAAGAAAAACTTATACAGAGTGAGGCCTGTTATTTTAATATCTGGTATAGTGTTGAATCTTCATGTTTGGAGAACAAAGGTGTTTATTTAAAGCAGCAAATGGAAGCTGGGTGTGGTGGCATATGCCTTTAATCTCAGCAGGCAGAACTCAGCCAGTTGGAAGCCAGCCTGCTCTGCATAGTGAGTTCCAGGACAGCCAGAGCTGCGTGAGAGAACCTCCCTGTCTCAAAAAATAAAATAGCTAAAGGACATAGGAACTCATATATGACCTAGCAGAGAGTTACTAACTGGAAGGGGTGTGGCACAGTAACATGGAAACCAGCTCCTTGCAGAACTTTGAAACTGGATTTAAAGCAAAGTTTACAGAAATGCCTTCAGAAGTGGCTTTTGTTCCATCCTTGGGTTAAATGTTTTGTTTGTTTTCGGAATGGGGTTTTAGGTAGCTCACACTGGCCTTGAGCTGATATACACTTAAAGGTGACCCTGAACTCCTGCCCTCTGTGCCCACACTTCCCAGGTGCCAGGATTACAGGCAGACTCTGCCACACCCCGCCCAGACATGGTTTTCAAGGATTGGTTTAGTAAGTCTCTTCACTCCCACAGAGAGGCCAAAACAATGAAGGGCACACTGTGGTACAGCACCTGACACCTGGGCCTCAGGCTTCAGCAATGACAGTTGTCTTGATCCAAGAGCACTGCTGTGGCTTGAGTCAGAAAATGTCCTCAACAGGCTCCTTGTGTTTAAATAATTGGTCCCCAGGTGACGGCGCTGTCTTGTGAGGTGGTGACAGCTTCGGGACATATGACCTGGCTAAAAAGATGTGTCACTGGAGGCTGGCCTCAGAAGTTACACTCATTTCCAGCTCCTGCTCGGTTTTTTGCTTTCTGAACACTTATCCAATGAACATAGAGACCGCCTAATGCAAGCATCCTTCTAGAAGCTAGGACTGAAGCATTGAATAAAACTAGCCCTTGACCCTCCTTGCACTGATATTTCTACAGAAGAGCAAGGTATCAATATGTACTCCTGGTTGGCCTCAAATTCTCCCTAGTATGAGGATGACAAGAAGTGTACTGCCAGGCCAGGCAGAAGGTGTTTCTGCTTTAAGTCTTGAGTGATTGGGAATGAGGGTGCGTGTGTGCAGATGGGGGTGATACTAGGATGATCTTGGCTCAGTAAATGTCTGCCACATTCAGCTTTTTATAGACTGATTCTCTTCCTCGTGTGCTGTTGGAGATTTTGAAGATAGGACGCCTGAGCTCAGTAGCTTGGAGCTCGTTAGGGGGCGTGTATATAAATCTGTGAAATTCTTAGAAACAAGGGTGGCACTTGAGTTCTAAAATATTGTGATGTAAGTGACTTAAGGGTTTGCTGCGAACCAAATAAGAATATAGACGAGCCATCAGCCATGGTAGTAACTTCCAGAACCTTGCACACAGTTGGTGCCCAAAAAATATTTCTTTTCCCCCTTGAGTTGGGATGTAGCTCACTTGGTAGAGTCCCTGACAAGCATGCACAAACTCCGGGTTGTTACATTTGTTTAGTGAGTGTGTGTGTGTATGTGTGAGTGTGAGTGTGTGTGTGTGTGTGTGTGTGTGTGTGTGTGTGTGTGTGTGTGTGTAAAATCTTCCCTGGTTGAAGACATGACATAGCATGTATTTACTGTTCTGAAGACAACTGGCAAGGGACTTGGGCAAGCCACCAAGCACTAGTGTACAGGCAGGGAGTACTCTGTTATCTGTGGGTTGCTGTCCCTTCATCGTCTGAGGGGTAGCCCCCTAAAGCTCCATCCTCTGAATATTCAGCATATGGGATTAATCTCTCTCCCATCTGTTCTCCCACAGAGCTTTCCCCAGCTGCCAGCATTGCAGCACTTGGCCTATTCTACTTTGTGGTTTACAGCGGCTGAGGGTTAGTATGACTTGACTCTTGTAAACTCTTGAGGGCCAGGAACCTGTTTGGCTCACCTTTGTACCTGCACAGTACCCAGCATGGGCTTTGCATGTGGAGATTTTTACCAACCCCTCCTGGTTCCCACTAGGGACTCTGGTAAAGACAGGCCCACTGAGGGTTTTTCAACTAAGAAATTGTTTAAGACTAAAAAGGGGTGGGTCTGATGCTAAGGGCCTGTTCCCTAATTGGTTCTCGATCTATCAGTAAAGTTGACAGGAACCAATTGCTGGGTAGAAGGAATAGGTGGGACTTCCAGGTCCCGGGGGAGGTGAGGAGACCGGAGGAGAGAAAAGGAGTTTTCCCCATGCTTGAGGGAGAAAAGCCAACCAGCCATGTGAGATCTGGGGTGGAATGACCACAGTCCGCGTCTACAGGCAGGAGGTTGGGGATGCTGAGCTGGGGCTAAAGGTGGCCGAGCAACTGAAGTTGAGCAGCAGATTGGAGGCGCCCAGCAGTTGTACCAATAAGGCACGTTGAAATTGAACAACTACGTGTGCCTGTGTTTTTCATCAGTGGGTCTAATATTCTTGGGCAGGGGCTGGTAGCGTGGTCCGTCTAGAGCCTAGGCAGGGTAGCAAAAGCTGCATGCTACATTAGCTTACCCAAACTTACAGCTCAACATGGTAAAAGGAGAAAATAGAGGCAAACTCTGAACCTCAAATTCCATGACACTTGAGCCAGGCCACCTCTCCTTTCTAGACCTCAGAACTACTACACATTAAGTAAAGGGTTGGACCACATCAGAGCTTCCACACTCTAAAGTACAGCAGGTCGATTTTCATTGTCAAAAAATTCGGCCAAGTAGGTTGCAAATGCTACATTTTTAGACTTTTTATTGCATTTCTTTATTATGTATGTATGATGGGGGAGGGATGACACATGCCACCACACATTTGGAGATCAGAGAACAACTTGAAGAATTTGAATGTCTCCTACTCCATGGGATCCAAGGATTGAATTCAGAACATCAGGTATGATGGCAAGCGTCTTTACCTGCTGAGCTATCTCTCTGGAAGTGCAAATGATATTTTTAATTAATGAAACAAAATAAGTAAAAGATATTAGAGATTATATTATATTATGAAAGTATTGTTTGTAAACTGTGTTTCTGTATGCACATCACCTCGTTGGACCTCAGCATAAACTGCATTGCTCAGTGTGAGCTACAGCCAACCTCTAAAGTCAAAAGTCGGGTACATCAAGTGTCCTGCAGACTCTGCATTGGTTCCTCCTCCCCTTTTATTGAAAATGGTTTTTTTCTCATATAATACATCCTGGTTATGGTTCCCCTCCCTCTACCACACACAGTTTTTCCCACCTTACCTCCCATCCCTTACTATCATTAGAAAACAAACATGTCGCAGGGCATGGCAGTACATAACTTTAGTCCCAGCACTCAGGAGGCAGAGGCAGGCAGATGCCTGAGTTCAAGGCCAGCCTGGTCTACAGAGTGAAAACTAACAAGTGTCTAAGGGATATAACATAACATAACATAACATAACATAACATAACATAACATAACATAACATAACAGCATGATTTAAAAAAAAAACCTAACACAATAAAATAGGACAAAATAAAAGAAGGGGGAAAAAAAGACAAAAGAAAAGACACAAGAAACAGATAAAAATACAGAGACTCACTCATTCTCACACTCAGGAATACCATCAAAACACTAAACTAGAAGCCATAGACATATACAAAGGACCTATAGGGAGAGAGGGGGAAAGAATATATATATATTCAGCCCTAAATGGAAATGTGTGTGTGTATAAACAAACATGGGGGAAAAGAGCTTTGACATGATATTTTGAGACAAAGAACCTCCAAAAATTCTGTTGAGTTCATTTTCTGTTGGCACCTCCTGCTGGGCATGGCCCTTAGGAGTACTTCGTTTTCCAAGTAGGACTCCCTTTATAGAAAACTAAATTTTCATTTGGAAATGGTTATCAGTTAGAGATGGCTTCTGGGTTAGGGATGGGGCATGTGTCCACTTCTCCTTTCAGCTCTAGGATCCCATCTGGGGCAGACCATGCAGCCCCTGTGCATGCTGCCTCAGTCTCTGTGAGTTCATATCTGGGTCAAGCCTGTTGCTTTAGAGGGCCCTGTTTCCTTAGTGTCTTCAATCTACGATGGTGACCTGCCTGCAACATACACTAGTACAATGGTGGCTCAAAGCTTGTGGGAGTGACCAGCCAATATGCGATCTGACCAAAGGCCTGCTCTGTGAGATGGAGCCCATATCTAGAACCTGAGACTAGAAAGCCCAAGGGCCAAGGTAAAACCAAATGCTGTTGTTCTGCTAAAGGAACCTAGCAATAAAATGACTCCTGGTGACATTCTGTCACAGCCATAGATTGGTGCCTTTACTCAGCCATCACCAGAGATGCTTCCTCTTTTTTCTTTAAGATTTATTTATTTATTATTATATGTAAATACACTGTAGCTGTCTACAGATACCCCAGAAAAAGGCATCAGATTTCATTGTGAGCCACCATGTGGTTTCGGGATTAGAACTCAGGACCTTCAGAAGAGCAGTCAGTGCTCTTAACCACTGAGCCATCTCTCCAGACCAGAAGCTTCGGCTTGCCACAGATTGGAACAAACACAGAAATGGCATTATGCAAAGAGTGGTATATATATATCACTCATATATATATATTCATATATATATGAATGATTTGGAAATTATTATTTTAAATTCCAGATTTTATTCCTCTCCCAGTCTACCCCCACACCACATCCCATACCTTCTACCCCCACCCCCACCCCTACCCCCGTCTCCATGAGGATGTTCCCACCACCACCCCCACCCCACCAGACTGCTAAACTCCCTGGGGCATCCATTCTCTTGAGGGTTAGGTGCATCTTCTCTGACTAAACCCAGACCCAGCAGTCCTCTGTTGTATATGTGTTGGGAGCCTCATAACAGCTGGTGTATGCTGCCAAGTGGGAGATTTTGTAACACCCAGCCCTAAATGGGATGTCTCCTAAACCTTCTCCCCGAGGCTGTGGAAGAGGGGGCAGAAAGAGTATAGGAGCTGCAGATTCTTTTTTTTTTTTTTTTTTGGTTTTTTCGAGACAGGGTTTCTCTGTATAGCCCTGGCTGTCCTGGAACTCACTTTGTAGACCAGGCTGGCCTCGAACTCAGAAATCCGCCTGCCTCTGCCTCCCGAGTACTGGGATTAAAGGCGTGCGCCACCACGCCCGGCGGAGCTGCAGATTCTTGACTTTTACAGTGCTACAGAAGATATCTTCATTTCTGCCTTACACACGACATAGAAACTGGTAAGCAGCAACAATGCTCCTTCCTAAGAGTCTACTTGGAGCTGTTTTTTTTTAAACAACGTTTATTTTAAAAAAGATTTTATTTAAAATATAAAAAAATTAAATAAAAATGTAATTGATTCTTTGTGAATTTCACACCATGAACCCCCATCCCGCTTGTCTCCCCATCCCTTTACATCTGCCCTATGCCCTTGCAACCTCCCTTCAAAAAGAAAATTAAAAAGAAAAATCTCATCGTGGAAGCTGTAGTGTGTCATTGTGTCCCACAGTATAGTGTGTCAGTTTGTCCACACATCTTTACTTACAAATGTTCATTGCAACAAGCCATTGGTGTGCTTTGATGCCTCTGGCTCCTGCTACACGATCATTTACTGGATCCTCACCAGAACTCTCCTCAGATAGCCTGTTGTTGCTAAGTGTCATGGATCCCTTGCAGCTTTGGATCAGCAGGACCAACTCCTTTACTCACTCCAGCAGCTCGTTGATGGGGTAGATAGATCTGGCCTTAGCGGTAGCTGAGTTGGTCAGCCCACCTGCTCTTCCATACTCTCATCACCAGGGCAAGCTCTCCAGCACTGCCCCGGCTAGCTCACGAAATGCCACAGCGGCAAGGGGCAGGGCAGTTCTCCTGCTCTCACACCCTCGGGGCTAGCTCACCCTGACCCTCCCCTCACCCCCACCATCAGAGTCAGCTCTATTGTGCTGCCCAGGTGAGGTGCAGGGCTCACTTACCTGTGCTGTAGCCAGTGAAAGACTGGGCCAGCTTTCCCTCTCTCATGACCCAGGGGCTAGCTTCCCTCACCCACATCAACTCACAGCAGACAAGAGGGTGGAGCCAGATCTCCAGAGTTCCACAGCCAGTGAGGGGCGGGGCCAGCTCTGTACTGCACTTGGACAGTGATGTGGTCCCATGTAGCAGCCCAGACCAGGGATGTCTGCATGGTCTTTGGCGGTAACATGACAGACATGGACATAGCCTGCTGCTGCATAGCCATGCACACAGACATGGACCTTAGCAGCAGCACAGGCTGGGACTCACCACGGCCTCAGGTGGCACCAAGCTAGCCACAGCAGGCTGTTCCTCTCAACCCTCTCCAGTTCTGCCTCTCTTCATGATGCTCAGACCATTTCCCCTCCCTTTGTCTCTCATGTCTGCACCACATACTTGCTCGTTGTAATGGTTCCTGCTGCAGGCATGCCATGCAGTATCGGGCTGGCCTCTGGGTTTCTTCTGACTGTCTATGCCTAGTGGCAGCGGGTGGGCCTCTGAGACACTTATTTTATTATATACTGGCTTCTGGCCATTTTTGCAACTTTTTTCTTTCTTTTTTGTTGTTGTTTGGTTGGTCGGTTTTGTTTTTCAAGACAGGGTTTCTCCATGTAACCCTAGCTGGCCTAGAATTCACTCTCTGGACTAAGTTGGCCTTGAACTCCTAGAAATCTGCTTCATTTTTTGGGATTAAAAACATGAACAACTTTTTTTTTAATAATAAAAATTATTGTAAAGACGCTGCAATTGGCCTATTCACAGAATCTCAGCTCACTACCAATAAACATTACATTCCAACTCACCCATAAGTATGTTCTGTGGGAGTCATCTATGATAAATAAGGAGCCCAGGGCTGTGTACCTGTCCCAGACAGCAGGAAAACAGCCTCTTGAATGCTGCCTTTCTGCTGACGGGAATTTAGACAGCCCAGCAAGGCCGGAGTTCTATGGATACAAACTTAGTAAGGTGAAATACTGGCTTGGGGAACAGTTTGCTTCAATGCTGGGGAAATGGATATACTAACAAAAAGCCAGGAGAAGGCTAGGTGTGGTGACGCACGCCTTTAATCTCAGCACTCGGGAGGCAGAGGCTGGCGGATTTCTGAGTTCGAGGCCAGCCTGGTCTACAAGGTGAGTTCCAGGACAGACAGGGCTACACAGAGAAACCCTGTTTCGAAAAACCAAAAAAAAAAAAAAAGCCAGAAGAAGATGAGTGATGGAGTTGTCAACAGGTACACACCACGAACTACAGTCACTTTCTGAGATATTAAGAGTTGGAATGGCAGGGCGGTGGGTATAGTGTACATCTGTAATACCAGCACTCAGCAGCAGAGGCAGGTGGGTCTCTGAATCTAAAGCCAGCCTGATATTGAGTTCCAGGACAGCAAGGACTACACAAAGAAACTCCTTCTTGACAAACTAAAACAAACAAACAAATAAACAACTTAGGAAGTGATGTCACTTTTCCAAAGTATAAAAAATACTGTCCTTGCTGCTTGATGAAGACCCAAGTTAGTTCCAAGAAGCAACCTGTAACTCTAGATTCTATGCCCTCTTCTTACCTGTGAGGGTAGACACGGAACACACACTCTCACTCAGTCACACAGATATACATAATTCATAATAAAAATAGTAAATCTTTTAAAAACAGAGAAAACTTAAGGGTTTTTTTGGTTTTGGTTTTTTGGTTTTTTGTTTGTTTGTTTGTTTTGTTTTGTTTTGTTTTTACAGTGGAACTCAAATGTTGGGCTCCCTCGGGGAGGGGGGGGTAGGGCTGGTCACAGGATGACCTCAGGCCAGATGAAGGAGCCCCTGAGGCCACATCCCACACAGAGGGACCTGTACCTGGGAACAAGGAAATCTTCCTGTAGAGCTAGCTCACTGCTGGGATGCTGGGACAGTATACTGGCTAGGCTGGAGCACGGAGTGGGGCATACAAACAGATGACTGTGCTAGTCAGGGCTTGTCACTTTGGAAAAACAGGGTTTATGGAAAGGACACACATGCTTACAGTCTCACTCCAAACTGAGCAGACAGGTGTCAGAGTCGGGAGGAATGCCAGCTGCTCAGCTCTGGCCAGCCTCTTCCTCTTTGTATTTGTCGTGTTTCTTGAAGCTAGATAGATACCAAACAGCCTTCAGATAAATCAAACAAATTTGCAGAACTAGCAGCCAAGTTTCTTGCGGTCTTTAGCTAGGCTCTCTCCCGGCTCAGGTCTCCGGGCTGTACATGCCTCCCTCCCGGTCTCCCGGCTCAGGTCTCTGCGCTGTACATACCTTCCTCCCGGCTAGGATGAGGATGACTTCGGGTCAAACTTGTCTCCATCAGCTGCTGCTGAGGAAAATTTCAGAGTCTAGTGAGGCAAACAAAGTGAGGGCAGGCAGGTGTCACCAACCCAGGGATCCCGAAGCTTCAGGAGGTCTCCACAGAAGGGGCGCAGGCACTGCTCCCAGGAGACCCAAGTCCTTCCAACAACTTGGCTTCCAACTTCCGGAAGAGTGAAGTGACAAATACCAGCATGGAGTCTGGAGCAAGAGAACAATACAAGTGCCCAGTGAATAAAACTGGGGCACCATGGAAGGTGTCATTACAGGAAAAAAAGATCGCAGTAGCTGGATGTGGGGCACAGAGGGAGAGAGGCACAGATACCCATCTGAATGCGCATCTTTCCTGCTAAGTCCCAGAGCAGAGCCTGATGCGATAGGCAATTGATGAAGATAGCCTGGCTGCCTAACTCATTAACTCAGCATTTTATTTAGCCAACTCAGGTCTGTGGAGTGTTTACATGAGTAGAAACTGGATAGGCATTCACTGAGGCAGGACTACATGCCCCTCATCAACATTACCTCAAGCTCATTTGAAATGCAGACCCAGGGTTCCCCAGGAAACACAAGGAAGCCTAACCTCTTAGCTAGCGTCCAGGACACTCCATAACTGTGGGCTGCAGGACATCTTGTGCTATTGGGGACAATTTCGGAATGTCGGGCTCTACCCTGAACAGGGCAGTGTTCACTTTTCTCCAATCGAACCAAATGCAAGACTCAGTTGAAAACCTCCTATATGATTTATCCCACTGCCCAGGAAAATGAGATGCACGGGTGAATTATCTCACACCTTTCCTCCATGGCCGTCTGGTTTCCCCAGACTGTTCCCACCCCAGCCCAGTTGCTGTCCCGGTTCTGATGCAATCGCAATGGCCAGACCTCAGCCCCACCTCTACTCACTGTGGCTGTAATGAGGCCATCCTTTCCAGACCTGTAGCAGAGCTCAGGAGTCCCAGGTCCTTACTATTCTCTCCAAGTGCCCCAAAGCTTGGTGTGGAGGGTCCACAAAATCTCCAAGAGTCAGGATATTCCCTGCCTAAGTCATAAGAATGATGTTTGGCCTTCATTTCCCAACTCATTTCTTCTCCATTGAAAAACAAATATCGTACTACTCAGCTATTAAAAACGATGAATTCATGAAATTCTTAGGCAAATGGATGGAACTAGCAAATATCATCCTGAGTGAGGTAACCCAATTTCAAAAAACACACATGGTATGCATTCACTGATAAGTGGATATTAGTCCAAAAGCTCCAAATAACCAAGATACAATTCATAGACCACATGAAGCTCAAGAAGGAAGACCAAAGTGGGGTGCTTTGGTCCTTCTTAGAAGGAGAACAAAATACTCACAGGAGCAAATATGGAAATAAACTATAGATCAGAGACTTCAGGAAAGGCCACCCAAAGACTGTCCTACCTGGGGATTCATCCCATATACAGTTACCAAACCCAGACACTATTGTGGATGCCAAGAAGTGCATGCTGAAAGGAGCCTGATATAGCTGTCTCCTTAGAGGCCCTGCCAGAGCCTGACAAATACAGAGGCAGATGTTCACAGCCAACCATTGGACTGAGCACAGTGTCCCCAATAGAGGAGCTAGAGAAAGGACTGAAGGAGTTGAAGGGTTTTGCAACCCCATAGGAAGAACAACAATATCAACCAACCAGACCCACCCCCCCCCCCCAGAACTCCCAGGGACTAAGCCATCAACAAAGGAGTATACATGGCTCTAGCTGCATATGTAGCAGAGGATGGCCTTGTTAGGCATCAATTGGAAGCGAGGTCCTTGGTCCTATGAAGGCTCAATAGATGCCCCAGTGTAGGGGAATCGAGGGTGGGGAGGCGGGAGTGGGTGGGTGGAACACCCTCATAGAAGCAGGGGGAGGGAGGATGGGATAAGGGGTTGGGTGTGGGGACTAGGAAAGGAGATAACATTTGAAATGTAAATAAAGAAAATATCCGATAAAAAAAGAAAGAAAGAAAAACAAATATCTATCAAGCATGAGCCTACAAAGAGATTTGACTCCCAGGAAATGTTAACTTCTCAGCAAGAGCTCTGCATTGGTTGGACTTGACTATGAAGTCTGGCTATTCTAAACTGGACACTGTAACAGATAACTTCTGCACTAACACTTGACTCCCAAGGCCAGGAACAGTACTGACCTGGCCCAATGCCACATTCCTACTATCATGATCAACCTGACACCAGCTTGCAGACAACAGCAGTGTCTACCATATAAGCTAGTGTAATTCCCTGGGGTCACGCTGGCTTTGCTCTTCTCTGAGCGACATTGATACATAGGCTTCTCTACACCAGTGCAAGCTTATGGAATGTTTGCTACATGCGGGTCACCTGGACGACACTTTCACCGCTAGCCCCCTCCAGGGTGCTCTGCCATTGAGCGGTGTGATCCAGCCCTTTTTTTTTTTTAATTGTTATATTTCTATTATTTTGAGACAGGAACTCATTAAGTTGCCCAGATTACTCTTTTTTTTTTTAATTTAAGTTGTTTTTTCATTTTGTTTTTATTTACTCACTTTATATCCTGCTCACTGCCCCTCCTCCTGGTCATCCCCTCTAACAATCCTTCCCCTCCTCTGCCCTCCCTTTGTCCTCTGAGAGAATGGAGGCTTCCCTGGGCATCCCCCCACCCTGGCACATCAAGTCTCTGCAGGGCTAGGCACATCCTCTCTTACACTTGTGATCCTCCTGTCTCAGCCTCCCAAGTAGCTAGAAACACCTACCTGGACCATGGATTAGTTTTTTTCATCCAGACAACCCTATGATTATTCTTTTTTTTTTTTTTTAATTAGAAACAAAGTTTTGTGCTGTATTCAAGCAAAACAAAAATGCTGGTTGAAGTTCTGCTAATGTTATAGAATCCAAGTCTGGATCCCTGTGGCAACGCACACAGGAAGGAGCTGACTGTCACCCTTCTTATCTCTGTAAGCCCCGCCCCTCCCTCAGCTCACCTCTCTGCTGAACAGGCCCTAGCCTGGTTTCCTATGAATGGTCTGCGCTGTTAGTCTGCTCTCCCAGTAGGAGAGGAGGCCAGACTCAGGTGGCATGGCAATCCTTGATCTCAGTGGTCGCAGTGTAGAGTTCACCCTGCCCAGAACTCAAAGCCACTGCACACCTTCTGCAGGGAAGGTGGGTGGCCCTGTTGTTGCTGATGGGGTTGCCATCACCACCAGCTTGCTCAGAATTTTCTTCCTCTTTCCTGAAAAGAAGAAATATCCTGGGGCCCCTTGTCTCAGTCTCAGCCTTAACAGCGTTATGTCTTGTACTTCAGCAGAAGTCTCTGGTCCTTTGGTTATGCTGGCGTTTTGTTTTGTTTTGTTTTGTTTTAAAATTACTTTTCATTTTTTAATTTTAAAGGTTTGTTTATTTTTATTTTATGTGTATGAGTTTTGCCTTCACGTATGCATGTGAACCATCTGAGTGCCGTGAGTTAACGATGGTTGTGAGGTGCCCTGTGAATCAACCTGGCTCCTCTGCAAGCACGAGTGAGTGCTCTTAACCAATGAAGCACCTCCGAATTCAGTTATGGTGTTAGAACTGCATTTCAAGGGCGCCATGTGCCCAGAAAGGTTCCCAGTCCCTAACAAATGCTCCACCCCACAGGCTTGCATTAATTCATGTAACAACAGCATTAGAAGAGGAAGTGTTTTAATCCCTATTTTCAGTCTAAGGAAACTGAGGCATAGTGAGGTTAGCTAACCTGCCTGGAGTCCTATCTGACAGAGGCTTATCAACAACAGAAATGTATTCACAGTTCTGTGGGGCTCAAAGTTAACAAACAGGGGGGAAGGAGGGAGGGAGGGAGAGAGGGAGGGAGGGAGGGAGGGAGGGAGGGAGGGAGGGAGGGAGGGAGGGAAGAAGGAAAGAAAAATCTTGTAACTATAAATCCACAGACCCTAAGGCATTGCACTCTCCAACAATAGTGGCCAATCAGACCTCCCTGAGTCAAAGCCTAACCACTCAGGGAGAACTTTCTAAAGCTTTCTCCAAGTTGCTGAATAACTGCCTCACACAAGGAATAAGTTACATCAACCAAGAGAATACCTAGAGAAAGTACATCTTGGCTGCACCAAGACACGGCTATACAAGTTATCTGCAAATGACAAGTGAACCATAGGCCCATCACCAACCCAAACCAGAGCCTGTGGCAACCACTCAACAGGAAACACCTGCTGGAATTCTCTCAAGGACAGGATGACATGCCCAACCTCGCTGCGGCAGAGCCCAGGTCATTTGCTCTGACATGCAGATACAGTCATTCATTACAGCTGTTGCCTCCTGTGCCGTGGAACCAGGGCACTTTTGTTCTCCACACATTAATAGGAAACAAAATATTTGTTGGCTTTTTACACCAGGACTTGAAAATGTATTTGCTTTTTCCATGTCTTTTTATAAAAGACATTGAAGTAAGACAGTATTGGGATATTGGCAGGGGTTGGGACATCCCCTTACCAAATGGCACCATCAAAGCTACTGTGGTGGTCTGAGTAAGAAATACCTCCCATATTCTTGAGCATTGGGATTTTTGATCCCCCATTGGTGGTGCTGGAGGAGACTTAATTGCTGGAGGAAGTACACTGGGGGCGGGCTTTGAGATTAAAAGTGCCACACCACTTCCTGGTCACTCTGGTTTCTACTTAGGCTTGAGATGTGAGCCCTCAGCTTCCTGCTCCTGCTGCCATACCTGCTGCTTGCTGGCGTGCTTCCTCACTGTGGTGGACTCTTATCCCTTTGGAATTGTAAGCTAAAATGAACTCCTCCTTCTGCAAGTTGTTTTTGGCCAGAGTATCTTAACACAGCAACAGGAAAATAACTACCGTATCAAACTGCATCTCCCTATGACTTTTACAAAATGAAAATCACAGTCTATACATGACCTGCTTGTCTCCTATTTTCATGTACATGGTAAGCATTTTCTCCTGTTACAAGCTTCATAACAGTAGCATCCAACAAACGTGTATGCTTCCAGATTGTTGGTTCTAAATCAGGAAGTCCTTTCCCTAATGTTTATCCAGGTGGGAAGAATCCTCGCATGCTAGAACAAAGTCAAAGACGCTTCCAGTAGTTGTGAGTTCTATTCAGAGAATAATTGCTACAAAACTTTACAGACTGAGCTGGAGAGATGGCTCAGCAGTTAAGACCACTGGCTGTTTGTCCAAAGGACCGGGGTTCATTTCCCAGCACCACATAGCAGCTCACAACTATTAGTAATTCTAGTTCCAGAGGACCTGACACCCTCACCCAGACAGACATGCAAGCAGAGCTCCAGTGTACATAGAATAAAAATAAATTATAAATTTAAAACAAACAAACATATAGACTCCCCTGGAAGCAAGAGACCAGACCAGTGAGAATGAGCCTCCTCCGCTGCAGAGATATGTGGAGCTCATGGAAAATGCCAGGAGCTAATTCCAGCAGGTAGCAGCCTGTGATGGAGCCCAGGCCAGGATGGAAGTAGTTAGCTGCATTGTGGGGAGGAGGTGAAGTAGTGTTCCCAATCAAGGCTCCCACCACACAGCATCAGGACCAATGTGTTTCATGCCCACTTCAGTTTTAAAAAGAAGCAGCAGCAAAAGATGAAGAGGGTGAGGAGGAGAGAGGTGTGGAGGAGGAGGAGGAGGAGGAGGAGATGAAGATGAAGCAGCAGCAACAGCTTTGATAGCCAGAGACTCAGCTCCTTGTTGTTCTCTCTGGTGTGCCCACTTTGACACTCCAACACATGTCTCTTTTTGTTTTATTGAAGCTTGTTGATCCTTTCCTCTGTGTCAGCCTCACCCTGTGGGAAATTATTCTAGAGGAGACATTGCTAAACTTAAGCCACCTCACCCAAGGATTGCATGATGATTCTTTTGTTCTCTGGCAGTGGATCTTTATCCCTAACCCAGAAGCAAGTAGTACTAATGCATTCTCTGTGCTTCTAAAAGTTTCCTGTGTACGTCCATGTGCATTCTCACCTCTCTTATTGTTTATGCGAGTGAGAACATACACGGTACACACTTGTCATTTTCTTTGTTGTTGTTTGCAAGACAGGGTTTCTGTGTAACTCTAGCTGCCCCAGAACTCCCTCTATAGACCAAGCTTTTCCTCTGAGCCAATGGAGGGCTCCTTGGCTCTCCCCCCACATCAAGTATCTGGGAGGCTCAGTTCATCCTCTCCTACAGAGGCCAGACAAGGCAGCCCAGCTAGTAGAACATATCCTACATACAGGCAAGAGCTTTTGGGATGGATGGCCTCTGCTCCAGTTGTTTCAGACCTACATGAAGCCCAAGCTGTGTGCACATCTGCTACATACATGTGGGGAGGCCTGAGTCTAGCTTGTGTATGCTCTTTGGTTGGTAGCTCAGATTCTGAGAGCCCCAAGGGCCCAGGTCTGTTGGTTTTCCTGTGGAATTTCTATCCCCTATGGGTCCTCAGTCATTCCTCCTATTCTTCCATAAGAGTCCCCAAGCTCCATCCACTGTTTGGCTATGGGTGTCTGTATCTGACTGAGTCGCTGCTGCGTGGAGCCTGTCACAGGTCAACGTGCTCCTGTTTGCAAGCATAACAAAGTATTATTAATAGTGTTGGGGCTTGGTGCTTGCCATGGAGTGGATCTCAAGTCGGGCTGATTATTGGTTGGCCATTCCCTCAGTCTCTGCTTTATCCCCCATGCCTGCATTACTTGTAGATAGGATAAATTTTGGGTTGAAAGTTTTGTGGGTGGGTTGGTGAGTCTATCACTCTACTGTGGTTCCTATCTGGCTACAGGAGGTGGCCTCTTCAGGTTCCATATCCCCAATGCTAAGTCACAGCTCAGGTCACCCCCATTGATTCTTGGGCGTCTCCCTTACCCCCAGTCTCTGTCTACTCCTGGAGATGCCCACTACGTGCTCATCCCCTTTAGTTGCAGATTTCCATTCATTCTCATGGCCATCTGTCCATCTCTCCTGTCCTTCCCCACACCTGACCCTGAACACCCCATTTCCCTCCCCATGACCCTTCTCATCCCTCCCAGATCCCTCCTTCCACCTGCCTCTTATGACTATGTTATTCCCCCTTCTACGTGAGATTCAAGCTTCCTCGATTGGGCCTTCCTTCTTGTTTAGCTTCTAGTTTGTGCTTAGAAGGGAAAACAATGGGAGCTTTTCCATAAGAGAAAGACACTGCTGCTGCTCAGAGTGGCCCTAGAAGCCACACACAGTGGCACACCTGCAGTCCAGAACTCAGGAGACCAAAGCAAGCAGATTGAATATTAGAGGCCAGCCTGGGCTATGTAGTGAGCTCCTGCCTGGAAAGGCTGGGGAAGATAAAGGAGAAAGGCTGACAAGAAGGAAGTGAATTCGTCCTTTCCTGTAGATGAACGCTGCAAACACAGCACCACCCAAAAAGTACTTAGAAGCAGTAAGAGCACATCACAAAACAGCACTCTTATCCTGTTGGTGGCAGGTGAACTGACACGTCACTTAGGCACAATCTGGGTTGTCTATCACAACCCACTGACTCCGAAGCCTCACTTTCAGAAACAATGCAATTGTTGCCCTGCAATTACAGCTTCCCGGGGGTGAAGGGACGCATGTGGAATGAACAAGTGTCTGATCATCTGAGCAGTTTTACAACCACAAATGGCTGGTGACAGCTTTATTTCCAGGCTCCCTGTATATCTGTGAACTAATATGTGATTTCCCCCTCCCCACCACACACACACAAAGAATAGTCAAGATGCCAGGCATGGTGGTACATACCTATAATCCCATTATTTCAGAAGTGGAGGTAAGAGGACTAGAAGTTCAAGGTCATCCTCAGCTAGATGGAGTTTGAGGCCAGCCTGGGGAACATGCAGCCAGCTTTGCTTTAAATAAAGGAAAAAAAAAAAAAAGTCCAGGGCCTGGGAGATGGTTCAGCCTATCAGGTAAGACCATCAGCCAAACCTGAGGCTCCGAGTTCAACCTCCAAACTCCACACCATCAAAGGACAGAACCAGCTCCAAAGAGTTAGTCTTTCACCTCTACACACGCACATGCTGTGGCAAGTGTGTGCATGTGTGAGCATGTACGCATGTGTGCACACACACATACACAATAAATGTAAAAAACAAACATTTCAGCCAAACCGATATCAACTGTGTCTTTACAGAATGAGGCCTGAGGAGAGCAGGAAGGCACTTAGCATGTTACTGTTCCCTTTTATAATGGCAGAGCAGCCCCCACCCCCCAAATGTGGACTCTAGAATGTGACTCACTTCTGGTACCACAGAGGAGTCTTTTCTAATAGATGAATTTATCTTCATAAAATGGTTGCCCAAAGTAGGCTGATTTTATCTCAAACCAGATGGATGGGCTTTTTCCAGGAAAGAAATGCTCTTCAGTGGCGTTGACGGGAAGTGTGATGCGAAGATGTGCCTTCCATTTGCCTTACCTGATAACTTTAATTCCATCCCCAAAACCCATGTGAAGGGGAAAGGAGAGAACCAGCTTCACAAAGGCATCCTCTGATCACTGCACGCACACAGTGGCCTGCATGCCCCACACTCATACCATACATACATACAACTTAATTTAAATTAAACTTTCAAAGAAAGAGTCTACCTCTGTCTGTACTCATCAGTTACATTTACAGGCAGGCCAACGCTTATCAAGTCCTGAGGCCAGAAAACATGTCCATCACTGAGCATGGTGAAGCTTCGGATCAAATGAGCTTTCCATCACTATAGATGCACTGGCCTACTTAGGAAGAGAAGAGGTTTCCATTTTGGACACGTTAGTCCATGGTCAGTCTACCCCATTGCTTTGGCCTGTGACCAGACAGCACACGATGGTGAAAAGAGTAGGGTCACTTAGCTCATGGCCAGAAAGTAGATCTATTTTAAATTATATTTCTGTGTCTGTGTGTAGTGTAGGCATATGCATGTGAGTTTCAATGCCATAGAGGCCAGAAGAGAGTTTCAGATCTGCCCTCCATCAGCTGCTGGAATGGATGTGGGTGCTGGGAATTGAACTCAGGTTCTCTGTAATAGCAGGGCCTGCTCTCAATTGTTGAGCCATCTCCCCAGTTCCCTGATGGCCAGAAAGTAGAAAAGAAGGGAAGAAGCAAGGCCTGGAGCCACAAGATATTCCAGAGGTTGAGGCAGGAGGACAAGAAGGGGCTAATGGTACACTATCCTCTACTAAGGATAAACTACAGAGTTTAAAAACTACAAATACAACACCAACCAACAAACATTTAAAAGCAATAAAGTTGCACCATGAAGCATCTCTCCTATACTCTCAGTGACTGATGAACTAGTACAACACTTAGGAGCCATCTGGACTGTCTATCACAACCTAGCACATAGTCCAATGACCTAAAAACCTGCCGGTATGCCTCAGCTTGTAAAACTTCCACTGCCTCTTAATAGCATCCACCACCTGGGGATCAAGCCTTTAACACATAGACTTTAAGGGAACATTTAAGGCGCAGACTGTAGGGATATCCAGAGAAGTATAGGTCTCTAACTCAAAAAGCTTGGTTCAAACCAGACCAGTGGGAGGGGGAGAGACAGCCTCACCCACTGACTGCTCTGCTCTGTGGCTGGCTTCCCTTCTTCATGTAGTCCTACTGGTCAAGGGCAACAGCTAGACTCCAAACACCCTTCTGCATCTTGTAGCTCATTTTTCTGCTATTCCTTCCTAATGTCGAGGGGTGTCTTAGTTGGTGTTCTAGTACTATAAAGAGAGACCATAACCATGGCAACAGTTATAAACAAGAGCATTTGATTAGGACTTGGTTACAGTTTCAGAGGCTTAGTCCCTCATCATCATGGCAGGGAGCTTGGGAACATGCAGATAGACAGGGTAGCTGAGAGTTCTACATTCAGATCCTCAGGCAGCAGAGAGAGACTCTGGGTCTGGCTTGGGCTTCTGAAACCTCAAACCCCACCCCCAGTGACGTACTCCCTACAAGGAGGCCACACCTCTTAATCCTTTCCAATAGTGACACTCCCTGGTGACCAAGCATTCAAATCTATGAGCCTATAGAAGCCATTCTTATTCAAACCACCATGTCTTAGGGTTTCTATTCCTGCACAAACACCATGACCAAGAAGCAAGTTGGGGAGGAAAGGGTTTATTCAGCTTACATTTCCACATTGCCGTTCATCACTAAAGGAAGTCAGGATGGGAACTCACACAGGGCAGGAAACAGGAGCTGATACAAAAGCCATGGAGGGATGTTACCTACTGGCTTCTTCGCTTGCCTTGCTCAGCTTGCTTTCTTAAAGAACACAGGACTATCAGCCCAGGGATGGCACCACCCACAATGGGCCCTCCCTGCTTGATCTCTAATTGAGAAAATGCCTTATAGCTGGATCTCATGGAGGCATTTCCTCAAGGGAGGCTCCTTTCTCTGTGATAACTCCAGCTTGTGTCAAGTTGACACACAAAACCAGCCAGTACACACCACAAGGTGGTGGGGGCAGGGGGGTGGGACTTGAACTTTCTAAGGGGGGATGAAGAAAAGGAGCAAGAGTGTGTGGTATTAGCAAAATAAAATTCTATAATCCTATATTTCATAACAATAACATCTTACTATATGATTCCTTAAAAGTTGATCAGTTTCCAAAGGCTCTTCCACTAGAACACAGACTGCAGCTCTTGAATCTGTGGTGGGACATCTTTCAGTGTAAAATGCCTTATCTGTCCTGTAGTCATCAAGTCTGGGGTAGGGCTGTATTTTAGACATTAAATAATTAATTAAAATATTCATATTTTTAGACATTCCCTGGGTAATTCTCATGAGCAGGAGGCTTGAAAACACAGGTATAAATTATTCAGTTATATCCAAATTATTGTGACCCATCATAATCATCTAATAAATTTGAATGTCACCCTTTGGGGGAGAAGTCCTAGGGAAAAAAAATCATAAGAAGGATTAAATTACTCCTCAGAGGTGAGTAAATTAACCTCAGTAAACATGTTACACTCATGGTCTTAGGTGAAACTCTCTGCCTACTCAATAATGAAATAAGCAGAGGGGGCATTTGAGAGCCTGCCGGAGACGTCATAATTCAAGCACTAGACTGGCACTATAAATACTTTATAGACAATCAATTTTACTTCATTCTGCTTCAGAAATGAGGAAGGATGTGTGCTTCTGTTTGGTAGTATCGGGCCCTTGGAGCTATTGAAGCCTACAGTGTAGGCTAACTGTAGTGTGAATGAATTTCAGTCCACAGCTCTTAGAAGCCTCTTGACTAGAGGGTTAGGCACTTCTCCCTTCAATCTGAGTCACATCAAGAACCTGAGCCAGTGTTTGGGGTCTGCTCTGAAGTTCAGTGTTGTTGACCATTGTCTTAGTCACAGTTCTCTTGTTGTGAAGAGACACCGTGACCAAGGCAACTCTTACAAGAGAAAAGTATCTCACTGGAGGCTTGCTTGCAGTTTCTGAGGTTTAATCCATTAAGCTCATGGCAGAGGCCATGGGCTAATGGATGCACGTATGGCTGAGAACCTCCAGGATATTTGAAACAGGTTTGCTGTGTTACCAGCTTATCAGTATCTGTTGAGACAGATCATTTCTGCAGGAGCAACATGAGGTATATATTTTTACAGCTATGACGCAGGGGCCAATTTCAATATCAGGATTTATTGCAAGCCAGTCCCCCAGGGCTTGGGAACTCTGCCAGAGGTACCTGAAGTCTGTTCACACATGCTCCCTTTGTACTACACCTGAGAGACCCCAGACACAGCCTTCCCTGTGTTTTGTATTCCACGGAACATGAATCACCGGGCTAAGGTATCTAGAGACAGCCTTGTATCTAGAGGACACTGAGCAGAGCCCAGGCTGTCCCAACCAGTCTCCTCTGTACAGCTCCCAGCACAGAAATTCTTGAGAACTACAGTAGGGAAAGGAGAACTGCGTCAACTCCAGGGAACCCAGAGAACCTCCAGAATGTTCTAGAAACCCTGCCAGAGAGGAGTAGCTAAATAATCTGAATACAGAGCACAGGAACCTCTGGAAGATCCTAGTTTAGAAACACAGTTGCTACCAATTGCCTAGGGTGGGTCCAGGGAGCCATGGGACCAAGGGGAGCCAGCCTGGACCAAGAGTGGGGTCAAGGCATGGTCCAAACCCTGGAAATATTGTCCTGAGATCTGTAAGACTCGGATCCCTCCAACCACTGCCTTGGGCCTGCATGTCTTGGCGCTCACAGCCCTGTGCCCCTACATAGCCAGGTAGCCAGGTTAAACTTCCTCTCCCTTTATAAGGCCATGTCCAGCAGCACCTTACCTAATGAGGCATCCCCAGCTCCCTGGCCCTGGCTAACGATGTACACTTCCCATGATAGTCCCTACTCAGCCCGTGACGGTTTAAATAGCCTTTGTTTCCCTCACTACAATAAGCTGTGTCACTGAAGCTGCCTCCTGGGAGTCTTTCTCACCCTGCTGACTGTCACCTGAGGTCTCTTCACTCCAGGCCTTTCCTGCCACCCTCACCCCACTTCACCTCTCAGGATCCACCCGTAGTGGTCTCAGATGATCCGGAAGCTAAGGGCAGGGAAGGTAAGCAGAACCCTAAAAGCAGCTTAGTTTAACCCCCTCTTCTCTCCAGGACATCAGGAGGATCCAGATTCACAGAATTAGCTTATAAAGGAAAATGAGTAGGTCGGAGGATGCAAGAGCCCCAACTTCAAACATTAGAAAACACTCTTATAGACATTGGATTCATTTTGGGAAGTTTCATTGGGCAGGCCCAGGGTTTAGGGTTATGGAAGGACTTCAGAAGCCAGAAGCCGGTGAACACCTGAGGGCGAGTAGCCTTTGAGGACCTGGGCATGTTCGACCACCAGATTGTTAAAAAGCTGATCCCAGGAATCAAGTTTGTGGAAGCCACAATGAATATTATTGCCTACTCTCTGAACGTGATGCAAACACAGGCAAGGGGTTACCCAGGGCACCTGCCAGCACTGGCTGTCTCAGAAGCTCTCAGTTAATATTTATGCTGAGCTTCATTTTCTAATTACGCCATAGCTCACTTTGATCTTACCCTGAATCAGATGATCCCTTCCCACATAAGATGCAGCCCCCCCCCCCCCCGCAGTGTTAAGACTGCTCCCAAGGCTTAGGTTTCACCACTTCTAAAGTCGGCTGTAGAGCCCACTCATAACAAGCTGCTCAGAGCACAGGCATCTGTCTTTTCTTCCTGTCCTTATCTGGACAGGTCCTCGTTGCCACTTACCCTAGTAACAGGTCTACCACCTTTCCAAGATTTTCTCCCACAAGCACTTGAAAGAACACAGTCTACAAAGAAAGTCCTGTTGCATTTTATAAAAGCCCTCAGGTACTGAATGTAAAGATCGCTATAAAGGACCACACACGGGCAGGTTCCTTTTAAGACCATCCAGGGCATAAGCAAGGACTAGGGAGATGGCTAAGTGGGTAAAAGTGCTTCCCGTGCAACTCTGAGGGCCTGGGTTCAATCCCCAGAACCCAAAATGGAGGGAGAAAATCAATTCTAGAAAGTTGTCTTCCAACCTTCCTACCCACCCCCCACTAATCTCTCTCTCTAACACACACATACACACAAACAATAATAATAATAATAATGATAATGATACCAAAATCTTTAAAGTAACATGCTAATCACACAGCACTTCAATCTCACTGAATGATCAACAAGGACTCCTCTTAAAGCCCCCAAATGATGTAATATTTGATGTTCCTAGCTGCTCTACAGTGCCCAAATCTGCTGATCCCAGGAATTGAGTTCAGGGAAGCCAGAGGAGATGACAAGAAACTTCTTTTCTAAGCAGTTATCACATCCATGAAAACTGTAGATACCCATGTGACTAACTGTCTTAGATACCATTTCTATTGCTGCAATGAAACACCATGACCCAAAAGCAAGTTGGAGAGGAAAGGGTTTATTCCGTTTCTACTTCCACATTGCTGCTCATCACCAAAGGAAGTCAGGACAGGAACTCACACAGGGTAGGAAACTGGAAGCAGGAGCTGATGCAGAGGCCATGGATGGCTGCTGCTTACTGGCTTGTTTCTCATGGCTTGCTCAGACTGCTATCTTATAGACCCATGACCACCAGCCTAGGGATGACACACAGTGGGCTGGGCCCTCCCCAATTGATCACTAATTGAGAAAATGCCTTACAGCTGGACTTCCTGGAAGCATTTCCTCAACTGAGGCTTCCTCTTTGATGACTCTAGCTTGTGTCAAGTTGACACAAAACCAGCCAGTACACTGAGAATTCTGGAATTTTAGTTTCTTAAAAAACACAGAAATAGCCGGGCAGTGGTGGCGCACGCCTTTAATCCCAGCACTTGAGAGGTAGAGGCAGGCAGATTTCTGAGTTTGAGGCCAGCCTGGTCTACAAAGTGAGTTCCAGGACAGCCAGGGCTACACAGAGAAACCCTGTCTCAAAAAACCAAAAAAAAAAAAAAAAAAAAAAAAATCCCAGGTGTGGGATATGAGGATGCTTTCAGACTGTCCACAGCTGCTGACTATGATTTGCCTCATGCTCTAGTAGGGGCACGATTTTGCCAGCTGCAGATAGTTTCTGAGATTGTGTGGCATTTGGAATTCTGGGAATTTTCAGAGGGTTTATAAATGCTAGGACCTCGGGTGGTGGCTGGTGGCTGGTTGCAGCTTGTAGCTTGTTAAATAGTCACAAAATAAAAACAACAGAAGAAATTAGATGTCCTGACTGTGAAGATCAAACTTGCCCTAAGGAACTCAATGCCCCTAATCAGCAGGAAGTAGTCTAACGATAACATCACCTCCTTTCTGACCCCTGCTCTATTCAGGGATATCTTTCCTCTCTATCCCTCTTTCTTTCCTATCTAGTGTTATGGGGGTTGAAAGGGTAGAAGAAAAAAGAAACCACAAAGTAGCAAAGCCAACTACACTAACTCAAACATTTTTTTTCTCAGCAATCATGAGATTCAAAGTACAAGGATGAGATTTAAATGGGCAAATTTGGAAGGGTGGACGTGTGCCAACAAATTTTCAAAGCAACCCCGTGGAAGGCAGCTGTCAGCAGAGGAAAAGCTTCAGAAATTTCTGATGACAGCCATCTTTTCCCTACGCTGACGTCCTCTGGATGGCGTCTATGAAGTGTGGATATAAAGTAAACCCCACCCCCACCCCTCATCACAAGAAGCTCATGTGTTGAAGGCTTCACCCCCCCCCCCCAGCTAGTAGACCTATTGAGATGTGGGTGGGTCCCGTGACTGCCAACCAAGGCAGGCCACAGACGAATCCATAGCTGAATAGACTCAGGAGGTGGGGCCTAGTTGGAAGGAAGAGACCACTGGGGATCTGCCTTGATGTGTCAGGAACCTCTGAACCATGAGCCAACAATCTTTCCCATGTCTCACTTTTGCTGCCAGCAGGGGTATCCAACTGAGTCCAGTTCAGTGTTTCTGTTCTGAGTCAGAACGAGTATAGAAACAAGGTCTACCTGCCCAGGTCACACATCTGAAGAGTTCAGCTGTAGGCAGGTTAGCTCAGGAGTGCCAAGGAATTACATCTGAAGTTGACCTCAGTTTAGACATATGCAGGCACCCACACACAAATAAGCACAAACCTGGATGTGCACCTGTGTGTGCACACACATGCGCGCACGTGCACACACACACACTACTATCTCTTGGCCTGGCATTAGACAAATATATAATAAAGACAACTAGATCTCCAAATCACGGGATGGGGGAACTGCTCTGGACAGCTGAGGAGGGGCTAGGACAGAAGAACAGCTTTCTTCCCTGAAAAGGGGATGGTGATGCCTCGGGGCCCCTGGGTGCTGAGGGACCGGCAGCACATAGGCCTCTGGACATCTTGGCTCAACTCACCTGGGTACTCGACAGCCCACTTTCACAATGATGTAACGAAAAGGGAAAGGTGTGATCATCGCTCCTAGAACAGGTGTCCTTTCCTTCCAGAAAGAACTCCATCTTTTCTTAGGCAGAGCAGAAAAAGAAAAAACAAGCAGGTGATCAGAAATTGCTATAACTTACTATGCTAAGTTTAGTTAAAACTTTGGCTACTGATCTAAAGAGATATAGATGCCACACCCTCAGCAGCCACTAGAGAAGGAGGTCAGGAGGTGGGGAGACCATAGCCAATCTTGACCTGAGCCTTGCAGGTTAGCCTAGGAAGCAGGGTCAGGGGTCAGGGAGGAACAGGTTTGTTTCATCTGAGGTTACAGTCAATGAGGGAAGCCAAGGCAGAAACCACAGAGGAACACTGTATGCTGGCCTGCTTCCAGGCTCACATTTACCTTTCTTATGAAACGCAGGCCCTGGTACATCAGTCAGCAATCAAGAAAATACCCCACAGACAAGGCCACTGACCAATCTAATGAAGGCAATTCCTCAGCTGAGGCTCCCTCTTGCCAAATGTATCAAGTTGACACCCAAGAATAGCCAACACAGTCACAAACCATTCTGTTCCCAAGTGACTCTGTCTGTGGAAGGACATGATCCAGCTCTGGCCAGCTGTGTCCAGCCTGGAGCCTTCTCCCTTCTCCCTGTGTTTACGCAGCTTACGCTCAGCTCCTGGCCTGGCTGAAGTTCTGGCCTTTGCCCTACAAAGGCAAAGAACCGCTGGTTCACCCTGTAAGACCACAGTTTAATGACACCAGAGATGGCTCAGCATGTTGGTTCATACCAGTTCATCTCTTTCCTTCAGGCAACTTACAGGCTTTCTCCTTTCTCCAAGCCAGACGTTCTCTACATGCCTGCTGCCTGCTGCCTGCCTGCCTGCCTGCTGCCTGCTACCTGCCTGCCTGCCTGCTGCCTGCTGCCTGCTTCCTGCTGCCTGCTGCCTGCTGCCTGCTGCCTGCTACCTGCCTGCCTGCCTGCCTGCCTGCTGCCTGCCTGCTTGCATGTCCACTAATACCCATACACCCTTCTCCTCCTCTTCATCCATGCTTGGTGTTTCCTTCTAGTACACAGTATTCCCCAACAAGTTGTTTCTTTATCGTCTGCCTCTGCCAAATGGATAACAAACTCCTCAGACCCAAGGCTTTTTTTGTTTTCATAGACGACTAATGTTTTCAGAACAATCCCTAACATGCAGTAGGTGCTCATCGAGTACTTACTGAAATAATTAATTTAGCTCAAACTAAAAGCCTATTAAATAAAGCTCCCTGTGTACCTCTCAGGGAGGATTGATATGTTTACGTAGTGACCAAGGTCCTTTTGGACTTACTGCATCTAGTTAGTTAAACTGGGTAGAATACCTGCTGGGAGGAATGCCTTGGAGTGATGCTTTTCTAGCCCATCCCAGCCTGATGCAGTGGCAGCTGGAGCACCTGGCCTGGAGCTCCTGGCCTGGGCCTTTCACTGAGTCTGGGATGGCTGCTCTGACCTAGGAAACAGTGAGAATAAACAAACGGCTAAAGGGCATGGTGGCAGCAGCAGCACCCATGTGATGTGAACCTGGAAGAAAGAACATGGCTGAGCTGAGCATTACTAGAGTCACAGAATATTTGGAATACCAAGACTTGTCACTTTTCAAGGATTAGCTAAATGACACACAAACAGAGTGGAGGTTCAAAGAGGCAAACATCCTACACAGTGGTGCACTGACTGACAAAGCCCTGGTCCCAGAAAGCTGTATCCAAACTTGGCGACCTGTCGCTCCTGCCCAAGGTGACCTCTCCAGTTACTCTTCATGGTGCTTTTCTAAAGAACCTGAGCTTTCTCCAGAGAAATCCAGGTGGCTGAGACCCTTTCTCAGGGACTCAGGAGAGTGCTGGGCCTTGTTACATCAAAGGAAGTGCTGCTGGTGACTCCACATACAATAGGTTTTACAAGAACCACTTCAAGTCACATCTCACCAGAAGTGAGTACCCCTGCCTAGGAGATGCAAGCAGCAGTTTGTTAACTTTGGAGGCAGCATGATTGAAACCATGCAGGAAAAAGGGAGTTCCTGACACTGGTATAAAGACAGTTGTTGGGCTGGAGAGATGGCTCAGCTGGGAAAGGCTAGGCTGGGCTCACAACCGAAAATACAAGACTGTTGTTATTTTTATGTTTTTATGGTTTTGTCTTTAGATAATCATCAAAAAGAATCTTGGCCATTAAAACGATTCAACGGGCAAAGGCACTTGTCAACAGCACTGACAGCCTGAGCTGAAGCCTTAGAACCCATGCATTAGGAGGAGAGAACTAACTCCCCTCTGTTATACTCTGACCTCCAGTCACTACATCCATACTCCCACATACCACACACACACACACACACACACACACACACTAAATAAATAAATGAGCTGTAATTAAAACATGCTACAAAACAAAATTACCATGCTTTTAGAAAAATGATATAATTCAAAGCTGGATATGGTAGAATATGCTATAACTTCAGTCTTTGCAAAACAGAATTGTTAGGTTAGAGAAATAGCTCAGTGGTTAGGGGCACTGGCTGCTCGTCAAGGGGACCCAGGTTAGAGACCTAGCAACCATGCGATGGCTCACAGCTGTCTGTACTACAGTCTAAGGGGATCCAATGCCCTCCTGCCTCTATGGGCATCAGGCATGCACATGGTGCACATTCATGCACACACATACAGCAGAACTCCTATGCACAAAAAATACAAATAAACAAAAATATGGGAGGGGGAGAAAAACAGAATTGTTAAGTTCAAGACCATCCTAGGCTAATTATTATAAAAGTTAGTTTAGAAACTAATAAGTATAGAGACGTGTAACTATTACATAGGAGAAAGCTGCCTGGAGTGGTAGACTGCTAGGTGATGGAAACTTTTTATTTCTTTGTATGTAGTGTCTGTGATGAACACCAAACATGTAATCTTCAGCCAGGAGGAAACAAATGTCATTTTCTATTTCTGAACATAGCCTCAGGTAGCATTTAACTACGTTCTCCAAAAGAAGGTGGCCCGAGGTAGCATTGCTTAGATCCCTTTGGCAGATGAGGAGCAAGGGACAAGAACTGGTCTCTCTGAGGAATCTCCCAGGCAAGACACCCCCCTCAAAGCAGAGATCCTCCCGTATGTCAGCACCAGCAGGAAGCAAGCAGAAACCTCCTCTGTGCCAACAACTGAGTTCCCAGGACAGCAGTCTCCCACCATGCCTTGCTATTGGGCTAAACCCACCCCCTGCGCCCATGGGAAACCCAGAGCAACCCAGACTTTTTTCAGGAGACCATTCCTTTGTACATTGGCTTTTCTGAGAGGCAACCAGCAACTACAAATGTATCTATTTAAGGAATACAATGTGGTCATTTGTTATGGGAATACACTGTGAAATTAACCTAATTAATAAACGCTTCATCACAACTAGCAACAGCGGACTTGGGATTGTGTATGTTGGGGGTATATGTGAGCATTTCCCCATATGTGTGTGTCTGTGTGAACACTCAAAATTAAGCTACACTTTTTTTGGCCATGCTGTTCATTAGAGCCTGTCTTATTGCTTTTATCTTGCTATGATAAGACACTTGACCGAGGCAACTTATAAAGTGTTTCATTTGAGGCTTACATTTCATATGGAGTCCATGATGACTGAACAAAAGCGTGGTGGCACGAACAGCTGAGAGCTCACATCTTGATCCCCAAGTGGGAAACACAGAGAAAGCTAACAAGGAATGGTGTGGGCTTTTGAAACCTAAAAGCCCTGCTGCAGTGGCACACCTCCAACATGGCCACGCCTCCTACTCTTTCCCAAGCACTTCCATCAATTGGGAACTAAGCATTTAAGCATATGCACCTATGGGATCCATTCTCATTCAAACCACCACATTCCACTACCTGACCCCCATAGGCCTGCGGCCATATCATAATGCAAAATGCATTTAATCCAGTTTCAAAACGCCACCTATTTTTCCACACAGTCTCAACACTTCAAGGTTCTCTACACCTGAGGCTTCTGCCCTGGGCCTCCAGAACTTGACCAGTTGCTACAGGCATAGAGAATTTGTCCCTCAGCAATTGCCAGCTCCCAAGACCCGCTGCCCAAGAGACCCAGGTCTCCAGCCTCCAAGGCTTGTTAGCGCTGCTGCTGCTGCCGCTGCCGCTGCCGCCGCCACCGCCGCCGCCGCCGCCGCCGCCGCCGCCGCCGCCGCCGCCGCCGCCGCCGCCGCCGCCGCCGCCGCCGCCGCCGCCGCCGCCCCTGCTGCCACAGCCACAGGTGAGCTGCAAACTTGACCGAGAGGAATAGCTCTCAACATGCACCTCACAGTTCACCAACAGCTTTTGAACACTGTCATCCTTCTCAGAGCTGTTCTGGCTCCTAGCCTGAACACATCCTGCTGCCACTGAGTTCAACCCTGTTCTGTTCAATCCCAAGTGGAAATGTTTCCATTGTTCTACCCAGTTCAAAGTTCTATTCTTTGCTGTCTGTCTACTCCATTCTTGAAGTAGGGTAAGGCAAGAGTCTGGGGATAGGAAATGGTCCCCACCAACCAAATCAAGAGGGATCCCCAATTTCGGCCCATCAGTTTGAAGTTTGGGGAGTATGGATTGAAGATTGACATCTGAAGTCTAGGCAATCTTGTCTGACTAGCTTTTAACCTGTGACGTGTGAATAAAAGCATTGAATGGGCTTATAAAGTACTCAGTTGGGGTCCCCCAGGGTTTTGGAGATTAGTTTTGTGTGGAAATACCACCCACTTCATAGTCAAGAACATCGGGTGAGAAAAAAAAAAAAACTTTCCTATTTAGATGGTCACAAGAAATTAACACAATGAGACAGATGATCTTATCTTGGCCTCCAGGACTGGAGTGGACAGAAAGTGGATATGAAGAGAAAACAAGAGGAACTTAATTTGCCACAGGGGTGGGGGATGGGGAGATGACTAACAATTCAAATGGGAAAGTAAAACCTTGAGTGGGAAAATAGAGGCTCTGAGTCCCTTGGCAGCAGCAAGATGCCAATCAAAAGAGGCCATAATTTGGCTGTGCCCCTAGCAGCTTCCTGGTTCTGAGAGATTTTTGACAAGTGTCATGGGTTTAAATTTTTCAAGGGTACTAAGATTCTGATCTCGAGCGTCTGTGCAGAGCCAGACGACATAGAGTGGGCTACCAACAGGGTCTCCCTCCTCTGGCAGAGCCGTGGCAAGTCCCTCTGCTTGCAGCTGTTATGGCTGAGGCAGATATGGTGGGTCCTGAAACAGGAGCAGTGTCCCCTAAGGCAGGAGCAAGTCATTTGCATGGGAAGCAGGTACAGCAGCTCCTTAGAGCAGAAACAAAGGGAACTCAAGAAAGTTGCCCTGTCAAGCCCAGGCAGCAAACATCCTTCTCTAAAGAAGAGCCTGGGGCTTAGGCCCCTGCCAGAGCTAGGAGCCAACTGGGACCTGGATTCTGATCAAGAATTCTGACCCCAGAGCCTTCCTCCTCCAGTAAACGTGTTCTTGCTATGCAGAGACCAGTGTGCTGTGATTGGGTGGGAGTCTCGGCATACAAATCAAGGTGTAAAATGGGACCAATCAGGAAAGGGAACTAGACTGTTCTCCATAGCGACCATGCTGCTGGTGTTGGGTCCTTACCCCTACCCAAAATCGAAGTAGAAGGGGGAAAGTGGAAGGAGAAAACCCCTTCTATCATGTTTGGGAATCTTGTTTTATGCTGTTGACAGAAGCCCAATCTCTATCTGCCTGCACTCAGATCGTGGGCTATCTGCCTGCACTTGATCGTGGGCTATCTTACTGCAAGCTGGTGCCGTGAATCTCCAGCCCCAGCTGCTGCAGCAGAGCTCAAATCACCGTGGGAGCCCTCCAGTACTGCTGCTGACATCTAGGATTGCCACTGGGCCCTCTCCTTATCCCCATCAATGGAGTGTCGCTTCCAATCAGCTAGAATAGCCTATGCTTTCGTGATGAATAGTTTTCAAACCAAGTCATCATTTTACACTTACAGGATTAAGCCAGATCATTGCATCTAGGGAACACAATGCACTGATGCAATGTTACATCATATCTATAAATTGTTCATCAAATTTATCACTCACTGTACAACATCACTGTTTCTCTTCTAGTTTCTCTTCTGTTCTGCCTTCCCTATGGCAGAGTATACTGAATATCTATGACTGTAGAGCAAGCTATCCCCAAATAGTGTTCCTTGAAACATGTGTTATCTTAGATTCGGTTCTGGATCCAGAAACCATAGCAATATAGAATTTTTTTTTTTCACTAGAGGAGTCAGCAAAGCCACACTTGTCTCGAGCCTCTGCCAAGCTTGAGACTTCCAAGAAGTGTCTCTGCCTCAAGGCTCTCCCTGGCTAGGTAGCAATCACATTGTCTGCTGATTAGTGACACTGGGGCCTTGCCATGGGAACCTCTATGTTGGTTCCACCCATGACAGAACAGGGCTCCAGAAGGGAGGAGGAAGAGACAAAAAGAAGGTAAGTAAGTAACACCGCCACCATTAAGTCCATCTGTAAGTGGAAGCCCATCACTGTTGTTTCTGCCATATTGTTTCTTAGACACAAACACCAGGTCCAGCCCACATCCAAAAGCAGAGGAGCACAGACGGTTAGTTTAGATAGCACCTGCTTTCCAGGGAGGGCTTGCAGGGTGGTGCTCTTCAGATAGTCCTCCAGAAGAAACAATGTTTTTGTTATTGTAGGCCACTGCTTTTGAAATACAGAAATTTGTAGGCAATCATTTAAGGATGATAGCCTTATCTGGTCCCATTCTAACTCCCAAATAATTGACATGTGGACCTATTAGGTTTATTAACAAGTTTTAAGCACTATGGGCAGATATCCATCTATTCTAACCTTCTAGGCTATCTACTTCCCAGCTGCAGGGCCCATGTGACTTTCAGTCTGAGTCTCTCCTTGGCTTGTTCTCCTCTAACTGTCCTCATGGTGAATCCCTTGGCCACCTGCTCATTACAACTCCTCCTGGACCCTCTTTCTCATGGCTACCTCCTCCCTTCCTTCCTCTCCTTTGGCCCCCTCTCCCTGGGATCAGAAGCCCTGCGTTCTCTGCCCAGTCATAGGCTGATCAGCTCTTTATTAACCAATCAGAGATAATTGGGAAGCAGTCTTTACACAACTTTGATGCAGATGGTTCAATAATCATGACACTGCCAGCATCTGGACTATAACCAGAGGTCTGGGCACAGAGATCAGCATCTAAATACACAAAACCATCCCCCAACAGAAAATAAATTTATTCCTAAGAAAATAAATAGGCACAGGAAAAAAATTCACTTATCAGGCAGTAGATATGACAATAATATCAAGTTGCTATAGAAACTTCCAGATTTCACTAAAAAGTTTTTAATTTCCACTAAAATCAGGAAAAAGATAAGAATGTCTACAGTAATGTTTGTTTTAATGTTGACGTCACAATTGTCCCAGTAACCACTTCTATTCTCGACTCTAAAGCTAGAGCCATGTGTTCAAAGCTGCCAAGGTCTGCTGCTTGCTGGGGTTGGAACATGGCCCCCTTGTTTTATTATATCCTTCACTGTCTAGACTTGGCTGTCTTTGTAAACTTGCTTTGTAAACTGACCTTGAACTCAGAGATCTGCATGCCTCTATCCACTGAATTTAAAGATCTGCTTGCCTCCTGGAATTAAAGGAGTGTATCACCTTGCCTGGACCTAAGCTTTTCATGTCCACTATGCCTCAATATCCAGATCAAAACTTGTGTCTTCCAGCTTCAAGATCTGGATCATAAGTATGCCCTCCATTTCTGGATTGTACTTCATTTCAGATTAAAAGTCCAAACGAAAACAATAAGCAGGTAATAATAACACCTAACTTAATATAACTATTCCTTGTTCAACTGCAAACACATAAACAATAAGCTTATCTGGGTGAGATCTTGCCCCCAAGGTTGCCACTTCCTTAATTCCATTTAATATGCTTGAACACAGGATTTAACTCCATTGCACTTCCTGGTGCCCCTTTAATACTTGAACTGTACATCTTGTATTTTTCCTTTCCAAACTTGCTACACTTGATCAAAAGGCTCCTCATAAGAGTGAACCACAGGCTAGAGTCTAAACTCAGTTTTAGACTTCCTTTGTCACTGCAATTAGTTTGAATCTCTTCACCTTAGCCTCAGACAGAGTCTTTGGACAAGGGCAAAAAGCAACCATATTCATCACCAAAATATCACAAGAACAGTCTCTAGACCACATACTAAAATTCTTCTCTTCTGAACCACATAGAGCCAGGCCTCTATAGTTCAAATCACCCTCAGCACCGCTGTCTTCATGCTTCTACTACTATGGCCAATTAAGCCCCACTTTAAAGGATTCCACTGCTTTCCAAAGTCCCAAACAAAATTCCTCCAAACAAAAGCATGGTCATGCCTATCACGGTAATACTCCACTCCTGGTACCAATTTTTGTCTTAGGGTTTCATTGCTGTGAAGAGACACCATGACCAGAGCAACTCTTATAAAGAACAACATTTAATTGGGGCTGGCTTACAGGTTCAGAGCTTCAGTCCATTATCATCATGGTGGGAAGCATGACAGAGTTCAGGCAGACATGGTACTAGAAGAGTTGAGAGTTCTACATCTTGACCCAAAGGCAGGAGGAGACTTGACCTAGGAGGAGACTGACTTCTGAACTGGATGGAGTTTGAGCACTAGGATCCCTCAAAGCCCAACTACACAGTGACACACTTCCTCCAATAAAGCCACACCTATCCCAACAAGGACATACCTCCTAATAGTGTTACTTCTCATGGGCAGAGTATATTCAAACCATCATGATAAGCATTCAAGTATATGAGCCTATAGGGGCTATTCTTACTCAAACCTCAAGGATAAACACACACACACGCACACGCACACGCACAGAGGATAACCAAAACTATTCTGAATAATGAAAGAACTTCTGGAAGTGTCACCATCCCAGATTTCACGGAGTGTCTGTGAATTGCCCCTTTAATACTTGAACCACACATTTTGTATTTTTCCTTTCCAGACTTGCTACACTTGATCAAAAGGCTCCTCATGAGTGGAGGGATAAATACGAAAGCATAAGACAAATAAACCCTTTCCTACTCCAAGTTGGTTTGGTAAGTATTTTATTACAGAACAGGGAAGCAAGTTAGAACATCCTTTTTGGATGTTGTTTGTTTGTTTGTTTGTTTGTTTGTTTGTTTGTTTGACAGTGTCTCACTGTGCAGCCCTGGCTGACTTGGAGTTCAATACTTAGCTCAGACAGGTCTCATCTCAGAGCTCTGTCTGCTAAGTGCAGGGATTAAAGGCACCATGCCCAGGCCGGGCTCTCCAGTCTTACTCAGCTTAAGGCTAGAGTCTTAGCCACATCAAAAGGAATAAATAAGAGGAATGCAAATAGAAAAAGAAGAAGTCAAAGTGTCTTTACTTATGGATATAACTCTACATAGAAGAAGCCCTAAAGATACACTGTGAAATCTGGGTTGGTGACACCTCCAGAAATTCTTTCATTATTCACAATTGTTTTGGTTATCCTGGGACTTTGTGTGTGTGTGTGTGTGTGTGTGTGTGTGTGTGTGTGTGTGTGTGTGCACGTGTTTTTCCATATGAAATTTAATGATATTTTTACAATTTCTGTGAAGAATTGTATTAGAATTGTGACAGGGATTACATTGGATCTGCAGGCTGTTTTAAGAGATTGGCTATTTTAAACATATAAATAATACCAATCCATGAACATGGAAAATCTTTCCATCTTCTGATGTCATGAATTTCTCTTTTGAATGTTTTTAAAGTTTTTTATTATACAAGGCTTTTACTTGCTTGGTTAAAGTTATTCTGAGATATCTTATTTTTTGAAGCCATTGTGAAAGTCATTGTTTCCCGGATTTCTTTCTCAGTAAGTTTGCCATTTGTATATAAGAAAGTTACTGAGTTTCGGGGGTTCCGTTTTGTATCCTGCTACTTTGCTGAATATATTTATTGGTTATTGAAGTTTCCTGGTGGAGAATTTTATGTGGGGTCTTTATGTATGAAGTCATACCATCACAGATAAGGATGCTTCAAAATATCCTTTTCCTATTTGCATCCACTTGGTCTCTTTCAGTGGTATTATTGCTCTAAATAAGATTCCAAGTGAAGCTGGAGGTGTGGCTCAGTGGTTAAGAGCACTGACTGCTCTTCCAGAGGTCCTGAGTTCAATTCCCAACAACCACATGGTGGCTCACAACCATCTGTAATGGGATCTGACGTCCTCTTCTGGTGTGTCTGAAGACTGCTACAGTAGATAGATAGATAGATAGATAGATAGATAGATAGATAGATAGATAGATAGATAGAGATAGAGATATATACATACACATACACACATGTATATGTATATAATATATTTTTTTTAATTCCAAGCCGGGCGTGGTGGCACATGCCTTTAATCCCAGCACTCGGGAGGCAGAGGCAGGTGGATTTCTGAGTTTGAGGCCAGCCTGGTCTACAAAGTGAGTTCCAGGACAGCCAGGGCTACCCAGAGAAACCCTGTCTCAAAAAACTAAAAAAAAAAACAACCAAACAAAAGGTTCCAAGTACTGTGGTAACATTAAGACCTATAATAAATAAATGCAACCTCATGAAGCTGAAGTGTTTTTATGCGGAAACAGAGCAGCAGCCACAGAATGCGAACAATACCATTTACACCCCTGACACAATGTAAGTCTCTAGAGTATATAAAGAACTCAAAAAATGAACATCAAGAAACAAATAACCCAATGCAAAAAAAAATGAAGTATAGAACTGTGCTGGCTGTATTTCTGTCAACTTGACACAAGCTAAAACCATCCGTAAGAAGGGAGCCTCCATTGAATAACTGCCTCCACAATATCCAGCTGCAGGCATTTCCTTCATTAGTGATTGATGAGGGAGGGCCCAGCCCATGGTGGGTGGTGCTATCCCTGGGCTGGTGGTCCTTCAGGTTAAGCAAAGCCGAGGAAACAAGCCAGTAAATGGCACCCCTCCATGGTTTCTGCATTATTAGCTCTTGGTAAACGGCACCCCTCTGGTTTGTACATTAGCTCTTGCCTCCAGGATCCTACCCTGTTTGAGTTCCTATCCTGACATCCTCCAATAATGAACAGTTCTGTGGAAGTGTAAGCCAAATAACCCCAAATTTCTTTGATAATGGTGCTTCATTACTACCATAGTAACCCTAAGAGAAGAACTAAACAGAATTTTCAAAAGATGGCTAAGAAACCCTTTTAAAATGTTCAGCATCACTAAGTCATGAGGGAAATGTAAATGAACATGACTTTGAGATTCCATTTTACCCCAAGTCAGAATGACCAAGACGAATAAAACAGATGGCAACAGATGTCAGTGAGGATTCGGGGAAGGGGAACACTTACTCATTGCGTCGCTGTGGAAATCAGTGTGGAGGTTTCTCAAAAAAAAGCTGAATGTGCATCTTCCACAAAACCCAGCTAACTCGGCATTGTGCTGTTTTGAATGGGACTAGCCCCCATAGGTTCATATTTCTGACTGGTTGATGGAACTGCTTTGGGAAGGACTACAAGGGGGTAGCCTTACTGGGGAAGATGTGGTACTGGGTGTGGGGGGCTAAGCTCTGAGGTTACAAAAACCCATCTGAGGCCCAGTCCCGTACTCCCAAACTCCCGCACTCTACCTCCAACTTGCAGATTAGGATGTAAGCTCTTAGCTACTGCTCCAGCGCTATACCTGCCTCTCTGCTCTCATGTTCCTGCAATTCGGGTCATGGATTCGCCCTCTGAAACTATAAGTAAGTCCCCATGCCTACATGTTGCCACGCTCCCTGACATGATGACAATGGACTAAACCTCTGAGACTGTAAGCAAGCCTCTAACTAAATGCTTTCTCTTGTAAGAGTTGTCTTGGTCATGGTATCTGTTCATGGCTGTAAAACAGTGACTAAGACACCCAATACCTACTAGGAATGCTAGCTAGTTGGAAGGATGAACTTCTAATCAGCCACAAGCTCAATTTCTCCATTCTCAAAGACATAAGTGCTTTTTTTTATAAGTTACCATGGTCACCTTCACAATAGAAGGGTAACTAAGATAAGCATATACCCAAAGGGCTCATCCATATCCATTGCAGCTTTATTCATAATGGCCAGGAATTGGAAATGGCCTAGATCTCTATAAACTGATAATAAAATGTAATACATTTATGTACTGGAATATTATTTACTTAAGAAAAATGAAAATTTCAGGTAAATGGGCTAGAAACAACCAACCTGTATGAGTGGACCCAGACTCCAAAACACAAACACCTCATGTTTTCTCTTATATGTAGATGTTAGTGTTGCAGGATTTTCCCTGTCCAATTATATTAGGACAGTGGGCAGCCTGTGACTGGACCGGGAAAAGGGAGATGGAGCTAAGAGTTACAGAGACAGGGGAAAAAGAAAGATGGCAGCAGACATGAATCAGCATGGCTATGGCCAGCCACAGGTTTTTATGATATCATAAAGGTTAGAATATTGGGATAATTTGTCTAATCTAAGTGGGCAGCTTTTATCATTATCAATTGGTTCTGAAATTATTGTATCGGTATCTTGTGTATTGAGAATTTATTGATATATAAATCTGATTTGTTAAGTATACACATTGAGTCTTGTTTTTATGGGGTCACTGGGAATTATGTCATCAAAACTCAAAGATGGCAGACCCATTTGGTTATTGGAATGTGGAACTGAGCCAGCAGGACCCAGTAAGAACATAGTGTTGGGCTGGTGAGATGGCTCAGTGGGTAAGAGCACCCGATTGCTCTTCCAAAGGTCCGGAGTTCAAATCCCAGCAACCACATGGTGGCTCACAACCATCCGTAATGAGATCTGACTCCCTCTTCTGGAGTGTCTGAAGACAACTACAGTGTACTTACATATAATCAATAAATAAATCTTAAAAAAAAAAAAAAAAAAAAAGAACATAGTGTTGTGGCCCGCTGGTGCTGGTACTAGAGCAGGAATGTGGCCCGGTGGGGCCAGAGAGTTGGCCAGTTGAGAGAAGCAGAAGCACGGAGAGTCGGTGGGTTCATTTTTAAAATATTTCCCGCTACATGCTAGCTTTTAAGTTTTAAACATGCATGTTTCATTTAGAATATCCACAGGTTAGATATCTCATAAAGGAGGGGAGGAGGAATCTTCAAAGGAAGGGGAAATAGCATGCAGTGTTAAAAGAGGACAAAGGGGAAACTAGAGTTAAGAGGATTACATGGGGAGGTGGATGGGAGGGCAGTGTAAAGGAGAGAACATGGAAAAATATAACACTGAGGCCATTTGAAAAGCCATATGGAAACCTACTGTTCTAGAAGCTTCCTAAAATATATAAAACAAATTTAAATGAAGTGGCCATACAGTGGGAGCAGGGTGCTCCAACTAGATTGCATGAGCTACCAAGCAAAACCTAGTTCCAAGAATAGGTTACATCTTATTGAGTTGTAGATCAAAGCAGATCCATCCCCTAGCTCACCCCACCCCTAGAACATTATAGGCTATTTGAAATGTTATTGATTACCACTCCTCAGGAGCACTGTGGAACAATAGAGTGACCATGCGTGTACAAGGTGGGCTGAGAAGCTGAACAGAGCCCTCAGAAGAGAGATCACTGTTGTTGTTGTTTTTCGAGACAGGGTCACTCTGTATAGCCTTGGCTGTTCTGGAACTCACTTTGTAGACCAGGCTGGCCTCGAACTCAGAAATCCGCCTGCCTCTGCCTCCCGAGTGCTGGGATTAAAGGCGTGTGCCACCACTCCCGGCGAGAGATTCCCACTCTCAATTCAATCATTACCAACCTTCTCTATTGGAACCTGCTGGTTTAACAGACCACAGAGTGAAAGTATTTGAAAGAATTGTTAGCACTGAACTTGTACAGATTTTTTTTCCATCCTTAGAGTATGAACAATAAAGTTGAACAGCTCTTTACATGAATTTGCGTTGCATTAGGAATTATAAAACCAGATAACCTTTGTACGCCAAAGGGAAGGCCTTGGAACTGATCTCCTAAGGAAACCAAGGGGACGCACTTACTTCCTCTGGATCAGAAAGTTTTCAGACAGATACGAGTTTCAGACCCATTGAGCAGCACTGATGTAGGAGAACCTTGCTATTAAGGTAGCAGTTCCCCACGACCAGATGGCTTTCTGAGTTCCGCACAAAAACGGAGGGCTCAAAGCCGGGCGTGGTGGCGCACACCTTTAATCCCAGTACTCCGGAGGCAGAGGCAGGCGGATTTCTGAGTTCGAGGCCAGCCTGGTCTAACAGCCAGGGCTATACAGAGAAACCCTGTCTCGAAAAAACAAAAAACATACAAACAAACAAAAAGGCGTGCACCACCACGCCGGACTTCACAAACACTAGCCCGGCGGTGGTGACGCACACCTTTAATCCCAGCACTTGGGAGGCAGAGGCAGGCGGATTTCTGAGTTCGAGGCCAGCCTGGTCTACAAAGTGAGTTCCAGGACAGCCGCTACACAGAGAAACCCTGTCTCGAAAAAAAAAAAAAAAACAAAAACAAAAACAAAAACGGAGGGCTCCCTTTCTTAGCGGGGCTTCCCTGTCTCTGCCTTTCTTTGTCTAGAGAATGTCCCTGAACACAGGTGGCTGGCCTCGTCTGAAAAGTGACTTTGTACAGAGCTCTCTGCTGGGCTGCATAACTGAGCACACATGTCTTCTCTGGCTTCCCACCACATGATACTTAGGTGTTGTACTATAACCAATCAGCCCTGACTGCTCGCTTGATGCCACGCCCAGTAAGCCCTTCCCACCTGTACCCCTAAAGTAGACTCATCTCGCTGCTGTGTTCTCCCCACTCTGAACCCTGTTCTCTGCTTCTGCTTCCTCTCTCCCCTTCGGCTGTTGGCCACCAGCCTCCAGGGAGAACGAGGGAGACACACATTGATTTAAGGATTTTATAAATACAAGTGACTTTTTAAAATGCCCTTCTTGCCAAATGTAGTAGCACACACTTTAATCGCAGCCCTGCCCAGCGGCAGAGATAGATGGATCTGCATCTTACTAAATTTTCCAGGCTAGCCTAGCCTACATACTGAGTTCCGGGCCAGCTACCCTTCTCCAACCCCACCCCTCCAAGGGAGGGAGCTTGAGACAGGGAGGGGTTCTTTGTGTAACCTTGCCTGTCCTGGAACTTACTCTGTAGACCAGACTGGCCTCAAAAATCAATCTGTCTGCCTCTGCTTCCTGAGTGCTGGGACTAAAGGTGTGTGCCACCACTGCCTGGTGGTATCTACCCTTTTAACTAATTAATTAATTAATTTAGTCTTTCTTAGACAAAGACTGACATAACCCTGTCTGTGTTTGAACTCCTGTGCCTGATCCTTCTGCTTTTTCATCCGAGCTCCCGGGGTTGTAGGTGGACAGCAACCACCACATACATCTGTCTGGTTTATGTGCTTCTGGGAAGGAACTCCTGGACTTGGGTTGTGAATATGGCTCACTGGGGAAAGACACTTGCCACCAAATCTGGTAGCCTGAGTTCAATCCCTGGAAGCTATTACGATAAGGAGGAAACCAACCCTTGCCAGTTGTCAAATCTGGGTTTGTGCATGCTTGTCAGGCACTCTACCAACTGAGCAACATCCCAATCAAGGGGGAAATGAAACATTTTGGGGGCACCAACTATGTATAAGGTTCTGAAAGTTGCTACCATGACTGATGGCTCGTGTATATTCTTATTTGGTTCACAGCATGTCCTAGAGAAACCCATAAGTCACTTACATCACAATGTTTTAGAACTCAAGTGCCACCCTTGTTTCTAAGAATTTCACAGATTTATATACACGCCCCCTAACGAGCTCCAAGCTACTGAGCTCAGGCGTCCTATCTTCAAAATCTCCAACAGCACACGAGGAAGAGAATCAGTCTATAAAAAGCTGAATGTGGCAGACATTTACTGAGCCAAGATCATCCCAGTATCACCCCCATCCCCATACACGCACCCTCATTCCCAATCACTCAAGACTTAAAGCAGAAACACCTTCTGCCTGGCCTGGCAGTACACTTCTTGTCATCCTTGTACTAGGGAGGCAGCGGGTTGGAACATATGAGTCCAGCCAGGAATACACATTGAAACCTTGTCTCAGAAAACCAAGGACTGGATATGTCTGCAGCTCTGGACAGTCTATCCCTAGCACCTCCTAAAAGCAAAAATCTCTGCTTCTACTTTTGCTGGACAAGATTTGTCATACTAGATAGATAGCCCCCGGGGAGAGAGAGAGAGAGAGAGAGAGAGAGAGAGAGAGAGAGAGAGAGAGAGAGAGAGAGAGAGAGAGAGGAAGGGAAAGAGGGAGGGAGGAAAGGAGAGAAGGAGGGAAGGAGAGGGAGGAATGGAAAGAGGGAGGGGGGAAAGGGAGGAAGAGACCTCCAGGAAGAAAGAGAGGGAGGGAGGGAGAGAAGGAGGGGGAGGAGGAGAGAGGGAAAGAAGGAAGGAGGGAGGGAGGGAGGGAGAGGAAAGGAGAAGGGAGAGCATCTTACAAATTTTCTTAGTTGACAAACCCTAAGTAGGGCTATTTTTACCAGAGTCCCCAGTGGGAATCAGGAGGGGTTGGTAAAAATCTCTGCCCATGTTGGGTACTGTGCAGGTACAAAGGTGAGCCAAACAGGTTCCTGGCCCTCAAGAGTTTACAAGAGTCAAGTCATACTAACCCTCAGCCGCTGTAAACCACAAAGTAGAATAGGCCAAGTGCTGCAATGCTGGCAGCTGGGGAAAGCTCTGTGGGAGAACAGATGGGAGAGAGATTAATCCCATATGCTGAATATCCAGAGGATGGGGCTTTAGGGGGCTACCCCTCAGAAGATGAAGGGGCAGCAACCCACAGATAATAGAGTATTCCCTGCCTGTGCTTGATGGTTTGCCTGAATCCCCCAAAAGACACATAAAGTGAGATTTTTGCCTAAGCTCAACCTAGAAAGCAGTGTTGGGGCTGGTGGATTTGAACACACACAAATCCTGTAGAGCTGGTATTCTCAGCTCTCAGGTATGAAGCAAAAATGCCATGAGAGAAGACTAACAATTTGCAAAGTGTGTCTAGAGGACAGTGAAGACTCTGTGAGGGTGTAGATATGTGCGTGTGTCTATATAATATTCTTTCACTGAAAAGGAGGCTTGGAATCTGTATCGATTCCTGACTTTTGTAGATTTTATCTGATCTCCCTGAATCCCTATTTGGGGTACTATTCTCCTTGTTTTGCCGACAAGGAAACAGAAACACTGATTATTAAGAAACCCTCGCTGTCTGGTGATGGGGCTGCAATCTGAATTTAGGGTCTACTCCTCTTAAACTCTGTGCTGGCCAGTAGTCGCCCACCTGTGCCCACCTGTGATTAGTGCTCAAAACTGGCTACTTTCCTCTCTAGTTTACACATCCTGTCTCCTCCCAACTTCTCCAACTTTCCTCCACTCCCACCCATAGGTTTTTCAGCTAGAGTGGTCCAGGTCACTACCTGCTGCCAGGGGCATCTGGGAGCTTTAAATCTGCTTCCATTCCAAAATGCTTTGAAACCCCTCCTATAAAGAGGCCTGGAGCCCAGACCAGAACAGATATGAGTGTGTCCCAGGGTCCGTGCCTGCGGCTCGGGGCGGGGCGAAGCTTGAATGGGGGCGGGACTTAATTGTGGGCGTTGCCAGGCAATGGGGCGGGCTCTGAGAGCTGGGTGTTGCAGGTGTCTCCTCCGCCTCTCTGGATCCCCGGCCGCGCCAGGCACTGTGTGGGCAGCCGAGGGAGTGCCTTTGTGCCTGGCTGGGGTGAGGCTGCAACGGCCCCTTGTACGCCCTGGTCCATTGTCTTTCCGGCTGGCCAAGCCGGGTGGACACAGGCATCCCCGGCGCACCGTGGGAGATGAAGCTCCTGAAGCCTTGGTGGGCGGGCGGCGGCCTCCTGCAACTCACAATTCTGTTGAGCTTGGTAGGGCTCCGTGTGGACCAGGACCTCTGCCTGCCGCCGCCGGCCGCCGCACTTTGGGAAGAGCTGCTCCCACTCTGCCCCACCCGCCCCGCCTCGGCTTCTAGCCCCTTCTCGGCCTCGGAAGGCTGGGAACGCACCCCCCTGCTACCTGCCAAAGGCCGGCTGCTGCACGAAGTGCGCGCGCTCGGAGTCCCCTTCATTCCCCGCACCCGCGTGGACGCGTGGCTAGTACACAGCGTGGCGACCGGGAACGCAGACGGGGCCCACGGGCTGCTCGGCACCGCCGCCTCGTCGACCGTGGGAGACGGCGGCCAGTCAGCATCCGCGGGCGGCGGGGACCCCCGAGCGGCTCATAGTAGCCCTCTGGCCGCGGAGGAGGAGGAGGAGGAGAAGGCGGCCGAACCGACGGCGCAGGTGCCAGATGCAGGCGGATGCGGGAGCCAGGTAACCTAAAGGAACGCAAAGGAGAGGCACTTCTACGCTCTCCAGGGCAGAAAGAACTGGCCCCGAGCTCTAGGGTCCCGATGACTAGGCAGGGTCACACCCGGGCTCTCTTTTCTCCCTACTCTAGGTAGTTACAGGTTGCGGGACAAATGTGCCCCGCCTCCTTTTGAATGAAGAGGGTGAGTTCCGGGGATTTGCTTTTAGGGAAAGTGTATGAAATCCATTGCATGCAGAGACCACCCTTCCTTGTGTTTGAAGGCTGTGGAGGGTATTTTGGTAATGGGGAAACTAGAGGGAATGGTGCTGTCTGGACCGTGGCCTTTAATCCGTACCCCAAATGCATTAAGATGCCTTGATGGGGATCCTGTATCGGAGTAGAGGATATGAAGGAGGCCCCTGAGAAGATGTGCATCTCTCTGAAGAACTACGCACCTAAGCCGAGGCACGACCCTTGCCCTGAGTTTAAATATTTGTGGATGTGTTGTGCTCCTGGACTAAGTAGGCTCGGTGTTCAGTGCAGGTGATCTCTCTGTCTCTCTGTGATCCACCATCCCACCCTTGCCTGAGAATACTCCCTAATGTAACGTGTGAAATCCCTAATTGACATAAACATGACACGTAGTAAGTTCCCTTTGGTTGCCGGGTGCTCCCCAGCAGCTGAACTTTTTGTTTCTAATCAGTTCCGCAAGATCTGTGGGCGAAAATCTCAGGAAAGACCTGGCAACTAAAGCGCTCTTGCCTGGGGTGGGGGGGTGGGGGGCGGCACTGGCTCCCTTTTAGGCCCAGTGCTTGAGGTTAACTGATGTCAATCCACAAGTGTTTGCAGGAGATTGTTTTTGTGAAAAGCAGTCTTGTGCAAAATGGGAATTGGAACTAAACTGGTTTGTTTGCAGCTATTGAAAATCACCGTTTGTGTAGGCAGTTGTCTGACGGGCTCCTCCACCCTTTCTTGGAGGGGTCATTGCGCGAGGTGCTAGTGATTCATTGTTAGGCTGTTCTGATCCCTTCCTCCTCTCTGGGAAGGGAGCTAATAGGGTGGGGGTTAGTGCTAGTTGATAGGCCCCTGATGGTTTAGAACTAACAGGAAGCCACTCCCTCTTCCAGTCTATGGATCTGAACTCCAAGAGGGAAGGGTGTCACCCGAGGAGAGGCACCTCTCATTTTAGGAGAGTACCTGCTACCTCCACACCTTTTCTGGTCCTGAAAGTGTGACTAGGAAACCCTGGGTGGATTCTGTACGAGGTGGTGCCACACCAGTCTCACAGCCAAATGTCACCCAGCTTGCTAAGTGTACAGACCTTTGAAGGGAATAGAAGATTTTCTCTCTGAAGGCTTCCTTCCTACCATTATCTGGTTGATACCTATCTAGACTGGTGGCCTGGTTTTGGAGGCAGCTCTGATGGCCTGGGAACTGAAACACGGGTTAAAAAACTTGTGCAAGGTACCAGAACCGGCTGGTTATGGAGGGCAGGATCTGAATCCTGGTGTCCGACTGCTCCCCCATCTCCCTTCTTACCCTCTGTGTCAATGGTTCTTACAAGGAGGACCTGGAGTCTGTCTTTCTTCGAGGAGGAGAGAACAAAGCCACCGTGGTCCCATGTCCTCCAGTCTTCCACCAGACCCCCAGCAACTCTCTTGACAGTGCCTTCCCAGGCTGGGCTGCAGGTACTTCTGCAAGGCCATGGTAACCGTGTTGGGGTTGTTTCTTTTTGGTCAAGCTGATCAGTTGCTGAGGCCTTTCCAGTGCCATGGTGGAAATGCCCTGTACTTGTCTGTTTGTACTTGAGGAAAAGATACCCAAGGAGGTCAGGAAACTCGGCTGAAGATATGCAATAGTTAATGGCAGAAGTGGACTGAGAACTGGATCTTCCGTCTCCCAGACTGGTATATTAATTAAGTACCATGCATGGGCTGCGCTCAAGTTCTCCCCATTAGAGTGCATCTGGGATGGAGTGAATTAGCTTCTTATTCAGCCTGGCTCCTTGCCCCAAGACAACTGCTTTCTGGTGCAGAATTTGTTTGTGGTATGTTCGACTAGGGTTTGTGGTGGTGGTGGTGGTGGTGATGGGTGTTTTGTAATAGAATGTTGGTCTTGAACTTGCTATGGAGCCGAGGATGACCTTGAACTCTTGAGGTTTCCCCTTCCCCCTCTAATATAAGATTACAGGCACGAACCACACTAGCTTTATTGAGCATTATTGACCAGGCTGGCCTTGACCTCTTACTCCTCTTGTCCCAGCTTCTCAAGTGCTGGGATTACAGGTGTGTGTCACCATGCCTGGCTTGCTTTTTTTTTTTTTTTTTTTTTTTAAAGACAGATTGTAGGCTGGAGATCTTAGTGGCTAAGGTCATTTGCTACCCTTGCAGAGGACCCAGGTTTGTGTCCATGCATTCACATGGTGGCTCACAACCATCTATAAATCCAGTTCCAGAGGATCTGACGGCTTCTTCTGACCCCTGAGGACACTGCATGCACAGGGTGCACAGACAGACATGCAGGCACACCACCTCAACACATTAGGTAAAAATCACACACACACACAGAAAGAGGGGGAAAGCGGGCTGTGCATTCATAATGAAGACCGTGACTCTGGGGGAAACGGGCTAGAGACATAATGCCATTCCCTCCCATGGGCCCTTTGAATCACTCCAAGTCCCAGTGGCTCACTAAGAGTGGGAGAGTGAAGTTTTCCTGGAGGGGAAAAGCAAGGGTTAAGTGCCAACAGGGTGCCTGGGTTGCCCTTGCTCTTTTCCCCTATATTTGAAATCTACAGTTGAAAACATTTATTGTTCTCCTTCAGACATGTCTCTATGCCCAGCTTGCTTATTAGGGAGTGGATGCTTATGGCCGACACCTGATAATTCCAGTGACTTACATTTGAGTCATAGAAGATTCTTGTTTTAGAGTACAATTTTCACAGCTTTTATATTCATATACAAAAACATTTTAGAATAGGGGATTTTTCAAAGTATCAAAAGCAAGCACTGCTTTGATTTCATTTCTTAAAGGGGCGAATAATTATGAAAACAGACCCTGGAATTCCCCAGAGCTGACAGATTCCTTTTATAACCATGGCCGTTCACTTAAAACTGATGAAGCCCAGGCTCAGCACAGGGAAGTATGGGTTCTCAAGAAATAAAGCTATGGTGGCAGGAGAGATGGTACAGGAGTTAAGAGCACTTACTGTTCTTCCAGAGATCCCTGGTTCCATTCCCAGCACCTACACAGTGGCTTACAACTATCTGTTATTCCAGTTCCAGGTGAATCTAACACCTTCTGTTGCCTCCGAGAGCACTGCATACATTCGATGCCCTTAAAGAGGACCCAGTGGGTCCTGGCACTCACATAGTGCCTAACAACCATCCGTAACACCGTTTCCAGAGGATCTGCAGGCACCGCACTACATATGGGGTGTGCAGACATACATGCATGTCACTATGCAGATACCTGTACACATCAAAAGAAATAATAAAAAATTAAATTAACAGTTTTGTGGAGTTGAATATATATCAAAAAGCTATATGATTTATATGATTCAAAGAGCTATCAGGAAGTGAGTTAGCTTGTGGTCATCTTGTGGTCTCATCTCCTGTGACAGCAACCCTCTGCTGTGTGAGTGATCTCACCAAACATCCCAACTTCCTTTAGGATGGTTCCTTCGGTCATAGACTCACTATAGTCCATATTTAATCCAAAATAGGAAGAGAAAGACCTAGTGGGTAGGCAATTGGTTAGAGGTGGGAAACAAACACTTGGTTGTCATTAAGCTGTGGTGCAGACATGGCCTCTGTTCATGGCAGTGCACTTTCACACTGGGGTTTCCTTCTGCTAGTGGTGGACATTGTAAGGGTACACTGTGGTCCCTTAGGTGGGAAAGAATGGCATTGGTCATGGGTCATTCAGGATCCACAAACTGGCTGCTTCAGTAGAAATGTACTGGGAGACAAGAAGGCCAAGGCCAGGTATCAGCTGGTTGATTGCTTCCAAGGGCTGACTGATGGGAGAGAGTTTTGGTAGTTTGCTGGTCTTGCTGGCATCCTGTGGCTTCTGCTCCCCAGCCTCTGCCTCCCCCTTCTCATGACTCCTCCCTGCATGTTTTCTTTCTATAGGAAGGGCAGTCACCCAGGGCCCACCAGGCTCTCTTGTTACCTAGTTACATTTGCAATGACCAGGTTTCCTAATTTAGCTACATCTTTAGGGCTTAGGGCTTAAAACTTAATGGACATGTTAGAGGACACGGTCTATCCTATCACCCTTCTGTCAACTCTACTTGCTTCTACTGCAGCTTTTAGAAACTGAGTCAGTTAGTTAGTTCATGGGGCTGTTTGTGGCAGTGCTTGCTGTGTCCTGTTGAGAACTTATTTATTCCACGCTTTCTGTCTTCCTGCTTAGCTCACATAGTAGGAATCCAGTACACAGGGCTCAGGATTCCGGGTAAGCCAGTCTAGGAATCAAGGTGCTGGAACCAAGCCAAGCCAACCAGGTTGTCTCCATTGCATGTGTGACCTGACACCCACTTTCTCCCTTTCTGAATCCTGAGTTCTCTTTCCTGTAGAGTGGGTGCTAACAGGCTTGGGGAGCATAAATGACAGGGTGCCAGTCAAGCTGACCCGAGATGGTAAGCTATGGTCAGTCCTTCATGTTCACTATCAGTCATCCAGCCAGGGTTCCAGAGTTCCTCCCACCCCGCCCCCCACTTTGTTCTGCTGCCAGCGCTACTTCACCTACTTCCGTTGAGGAGGCTCCACCAGCTTCTTATTACCTTGTCGTTCCATATTTTGTCACTCAAGTTTCCCCAGGTGTGGCCACTGTGACACCCACCGACCTTGCTGAATGAGTAGCCTGCTGACAAATTGCCTCTGACCTACTTTCCAGCCCAAACTGCCTTTCCCTCTTTTTCCCCAGACAACCCAGGATCATATTTGCCTCCCTTATCTTTGCCCAGAACGCCAGCCTTTCATTCCTCTCATGTTCACAGTTAAATCCTCAGGCTGGCTCCACCACCACCCATCCACAAAACACCTCCTCTTTCCTTGAGCCAAGACAGAGCACCCTCTGCTTTGAACTGCAGGATCTGCCCTGTGGCAACCAAGGATCTACAGGGCCACTCTGCTGGGGCTTGCATTTTGTGGATGCCATGGCTGTGACAGTTTTGGCTCCTTCAAGGCCAGGTCATCAAGTAGAAAGTAGGTCAGCTCTGAGATCTTGACCATTTTGCACTGGCCACTAGAGTGGACCAGGTCATTGAAGAGCAGACTTTCAAGTGTCACTATAATTGGGCCAGGTGGCAAGATTTGGGACTGCCTAAACTGATAGAACAAGTTAGTGGCTTCGCCTGGAATAGAACTGGTTACTGTTCCTAAACACTGAGTTAACCATGCCCCCACCCACCCACTTGGGAATTTCAAAGGGAAAAACAGGCTGCTGGCATTCAATGCAGCCTCATGAATGGCTCCACAGAGGCAACTATGAGGGATCTGGGAAAATTCACACACCTCTGGGCAGCTGGAGATGGCAGAGGTGTGTGTCCCGATTGTTGTGCTTGAGTAGCAGGTGGTGGCTGGCACAATGTGGTCGTGCCTTGGGAAGCCTCCAAGGGCTAGAACTGGCTTCCCATCTTCACAGCCAGGCGTTGTCGGGGAAAACGGAAAGCACAGAGTGTGAATGAATAAACACACACACAGTTCTACAAATGAAGGAGTTGGCCAACACAGTTGTAGGAACTGGCAAATCCAGATGGTGGGACAGTAGAACACTCCGACAGCTTATCAGAGGCCAGGATGCTGCCAGCTTTCCCCTCCTGGAAGCCTCAATGTTGTTCCTGAGGGTTTTCAATTGACTGGATGTGACTACTCAATTACTGATCATACTGAAAGTCAGCTGGTATACCCACATCCATCAGTTCCTACAGAGCATATAGCCTGTTCAGTTAATTGAGTCCATGGACACCAGAAGCCTTGACAAATAAAACCACTTCAGCCCCACCTCCTCTTAGAACCTCTGCAAACATGGCTTTCCAAATTGACGAGAAGAGAATATTAATGTCCTTTTGGGTGCATTCTTGTGCAGGATAAGGGGCATGTTAAAGATTCTGCTTGGTTCCTGCTTGGTTCCTGTGTATTGATAGAAACCCTGAGTTCCTCCACCAATCTCCAGGAAACCTCATCCTCTCCAGGAGATTGCTGAAGCCTGTTGAACAGACTCCTTCCCTTCCTA